>NW_016808026.1:593899-600641 GCF_001698545.2 Rhinopithecus bieti
TGCCATGTTGGTGTGCTGCACCCATCAACTCGTCAGCACCCATCAATTCATCATTTATATCATGTATAACTCCCCAATGCAATCCCTCCCTCCTCCCCCCTCCCCATGATAGGCCCCAGTGTGTGAGGTTCCCCTTCCCGAGGCCAAGTGATCTCATTGTGCAGTTCCCACCTATGAGTGAGAACATGCGGTGTTTGGTTTTCTGTTCTTGTGATAGTTTGCTAAGAATGATGGTTTCCAGCTGCATCCATGTCCCTACAAAGAGGATGTGGAGAAATAGGAACACTAAAAGCGCTTTTTATATAGTTAGGATTTTACCCCATTTAACTGTTATTTGCCAAATACATTTCTCATTTTAATGTTTACCTAGTATTTTACTTTGTTTATTTGAAACTATTGAATTTAATGTAGCTAAACCTTTGAATTTGGTGAATTTTTTTCCATTTTTTCATCTTTAAAAGCTTTTTATTCACTTCCAAATCAATTCAGTATTTAACTGTATATAATGTCATTTTAAAATTATTTTTTAACCATTAACTTTTAAACATTCTGGAATTTATTTTGGTATATGAGAAAATATCCCAGATTGATGAGTATCATACCAGTACCTCCTACCCCCAATTTCCTTATACCATTTGATGAATAGTCCATTTTTTCTTTATAGAATCAACAGGAATCACTAAGGGAATTCAAGAACAGAGCTAGATATGAAATGATTATGGAATCATTTTACACTGTACCAAAATAATTAGCTAGAACACATAAATTAAGACTTTCCATTCTGAATTAAAAATAAATACTATGATATAAAAATAACTAACAAGAAATGAGGGGCCTACAGGAACAGTGGTAAAATTTTACTGAGTAGCATAAGGAAGATGTGAGTAGCGGTTCATTTCATGTTCCTAATTAGGAAGGCTAAGTAGTATAAAGATGCAAGCTCTTTGCAGATAATCTCTTGGAGTTAATAACATTCTAGACATAACACCAATTGGACCCTTGAAGTATTTTATTTCTGAAGTTAATCTGGAAGAAATAACACTTGTAAGAATAGTTAAGAGTAGTGAGGGAGAACTCACTTGACCAGATAGTATAAAACGACAATAATTGAAAATGTGGTACCGATAAATAATTTGGACATATCAGTGAAATTTTAATATATTAAAACTAATAAATGATAAAATATAAAATGCACAACAATCCAAGAGGGAAGAGATAAACTATTCAACAAATAGGACTGGGGAAATGCATATGCAGTTTTAAAAAATCAAGTTAGGGATATTTCATATTTGTTGCATTCAAATGATAAATACTAAGAAAAACTTGCTTATTAAAATATAGTTATCTATAAAGAGCAACTGTCAATCTTAATTAATTTTTTATGGAGTATGTACAAATTTTATTTTCCCTAAGCTGTAGTACTTCCTTAAGTATATTTAATCATCTTTAGTTTGGTCATTTTTCACATTTGCCAGAGTATATCATGATACTAAAAAATAAGAAAAAGGATAGTTTTGTTATCTGTGGTGCTTTGGTTTAGATTCTATCTGGTAGGTATTTCTGTTATCCTTTGCTAAAGTAATGCCTTCACTTGTACCACATAAAAATGTAAAAAACCCAGAAATGTATCAATTCAGTGCTTGAAAGCTTTTTTATATGTGATATCTTTATTTTAGTATTCTGAAGTATCAACTTATAAAAATCTCATATAAGTAAAAAGGTATATATGAGTTAAATTAAAATCCTATTTGAAACAAATTAGCAAAGCTAAAACACTTACCAAATATAGAAAAAAAAATGCCTCTCACATTTTTTTATTCCCAAACTTGAACTTCTAGTAGACACTGTTGAAAATAGTCCTCTTTCTCATGTATTTAATCATTTGTTTCACAGAGGACAGTTTCTGCCAACATGTATTCAGCAGAAAACTGCACTTTAATTTGAATTTGGAGGAATAAACTTGAATGAAGTAATCTTTTTTATGTTTAATATTTCCCCAATAATTGACTTCAGTGAGGATAAATTGTAGCTGTTGAGACACTGGGATATTATGGGAAAGAGATTGAATTATATCATGTCTTGACTTTTCATCATTAAAGTAGCATTTTTTTAATTATTTGTGGAAAATTGGCAATTTGATTTGGGAATAAATTACCTTTAGAAGTATCTAACATTGTGGTTCATCTTTGATAGTTAACTAATGTTTGAAAATTCTTCCTAATAGTTAAAGAAATTTTGTTAGTGAATTTTAAACCTGTTTTTCTATATTTTGTATGTAGAGACATCATTCTGAGAACCAACCAACTTTTAAAAAATAATCACCACTTTGTTTTATTATCCTTACACTAAATAACTCCAAAGAATGTGTTTTATAACTCCGATATCTTTCTCCTTGTCTTTACTTTTCTGTTTCTTTTCAATTTTGTGCATAATCTTTCAAAAATATGCAAGGCAAATTTTCATAAAGTTATCTAATTTTAAAATGTTAACAACACTTTATAGATAGCACCAAGCAACATTATCATTGCAAAATAATTTTTTTCTAGGTCCTAGTACATCATAGCTTCTACTACATAGCAGAATCTTTCCTGGTCTATAAATAATAAAATTCCTTGGAAGTTGGTAGCAAGTTTATAATTTACTCTACCTAATTTTTTTTTTCTCTGCTGTCCTTTTGGATAGTCTGTTTCTTTTCTTCTTCTATCTTTAAGTTTGGCTCATCTCTTACTTGTCACTTCAGATGGATTTCATTATTTTAAATATATAGAGTTTCACTCAAATTTATAATAGATGTCATTTCATTCAGTATATTCTGTTAAATGATGCTGCTAATTACAATGACTGGGCCATTGTTTGTGTAACAAAAACAGAGGTTTCATGGGAAGAATATCAGTTTGGAATAAAAGAGGATGATCAAACCCTTCACTAACTATGTGATTTAGTTCTACCTTTTTAACCACTCTAGGTCTGTTTCTTTACCTATAAATCTGTAAATCAGGATAATAATATCTCTATTGTTCAGTCATTGTAAGGATCAGATGAGACTGTGTATACACAATACTCATACAGTATTCAAATCATTTTTGGATTACTTAATGTTCTGTGATAGTTAAGACTTCTATAGGACAACTCTCAAGAGCTCTGAATGAAAGTATAATTGTGGTCATATGGATGTGCTCATTTGTGTTGGTTTCACCTCTTCCAAGATCTGTCCTAAATTGGACGAAGCTTGTTTTCAGGGTAGAAAGAATATGCTTAACTTGTTGAGATGTAATTTTAAGATGTAATTCAGTGTCTTACTGAATACTAAACACCTATTTACTCATTTTTCTGCCAAGAACTCTTTCAGTACCTATCATTTGCAAGGTGTTGGATTGGATCCAGTGGAAAATGTAGAAATGAGTTACACATTTTTTCTATCCTAGAAATTGAGAATCTAAAATAACTAGCAATATAAGGCCATTATACTAAACAGGTACCATAGGACTTCAGAGGAAAGAAGCATTAGTTGTATTTACTGATTTTGCGTGCTCTGTATGTCTTGTAACACTTTTCTTTTACTCAATGTGATATAGTTTGCTTTTTATAACACTAAATTGATAGCTTTCCCATACTTTGTGTTGGGTTAGGAAATTGCAAACTGACTTTTTTTTTCATTTGTTTGTTTGTTTGTTTGTTTTTTGCCTTTGGGTTATAGAAGGAGGTAAGTCTTACATTGCTAATGTCATGGTATTTCTGAATTTAAATATTTTGAACATTCCTCTCAAAGTTTAAAATATATTTCTTTGTAGCCTTTAAAAGTAATATTGGATTTCTAATTTTATCTATTATTTTCTTATTGAGTAGTCTATAGCAGGTTTCTCGACCTCAGCACTACTAACATTTGAGGCTGGATAATTGTTGTGTTGCACTATCTCATGCATTGTAAGGTATTTAACAGCATCCCTGGCCTCTACCTACTAGATGCCAGTAGCACTCCTAATCACAGTTGTGACAGCCAAAAATATCCCCAGACATTACAAAATATCTCTTGTGGGGCAAAGTTCACCATCTCCAACCCTCGTCCTCATCCTTATCCCCTTCATTGGGTCTCCTCCCCACTTCACTTTCAGAACCAATTGAGAGGATCATAACCATCAATTTTTAAAAAAGAGTAGACTAGAATAGAGTAGAAAATATCAAAGTCAAGTTCACAGAGTAAGGGTAATTGTGTTCAGTAAATTTTTGCTTTGTTACAATGTAAAATATATATATTTCTTTCTGTAGATTATGATCAAAAATGTTTTAAAGTTACTCACTTATATTAGAATTTTGTGACTCACTTGATGCTCGTGTTTCACTTTTAGACCCAGAGAAAGGTCTAGAAATTAGTTTCAGTGGTGAATTAATATCTCGTATAATAGATTCTGAACTTTTCCTTAGATATATTTTAATCTTAATATTATAATCCAGTGTAATTTTTCACTTTAATTAAATAGCCATGTTGTTAACCATTTAACCAACTGCACAAAAGATGCCCCATTTGATCTTCTTTAAGTTACTGTCTGTTGTGGGGAGTTTTAGCTTCTTCTGTATTCCATGGCGTAATCTGACTATTTTTACCTGGTAGTTGCAGGCCTTTATTTTTTCTGTATAAAATTTTGTGTAAAAAGTGGCCTAGAAAATGCAAGAATACATGTGTATGGTAGTTTTCTAGCTATAAATTATGAAATATTTGAATCAATTCTTACATGTGAAATTAGCACAACACACTTTTACTTATTTTGTAAGATGAGAGGGTGAATAGAGATGGTGGTGGATTAATTCCACCTAGCATAGAAGGAAGGAAAAATAGACTACACCTTTCAGATAGAAGCATGATCCTTTAAGCTTTAAAAACAAACCCCAAAAATGTCGACTTTGTATTTGTCTGAATTTAGATGTTGTCAGTATCATTAGTGAAATTTACTGTCTTACATAGTCTCGTAATTTTTTATAATTTTTAAGTAATGAATTTACTATATGTTTGTAAAGAAAATAGGCTGTTGAAGACAATGTACATTAGCAGTGTGAGAAAAATATTAATTTATGGTATCTGAGACCAATTAAACATCTGAGGAATTCGAAACTAACTGGACTCAAAATTTTAGGACAAGTTCTAATAATAAGAATATGTTAAAAATTTTTAGATGGCTAGATAACAATTTTTTTTTTTTTTAATTTGAGACAGGGTCTCACTCTGTTATCCAGGCTGGAGAGCAGTGGCATGGTCATAGCTTAGCGCAGTCTTGACCTCTTGGGCTCAAGAAATCCTTCTGTCTCAGCTCCCCGAGTAGCTGGGACCACAGGCTTGCACCACCAAGCCCAGCTAATTTTTAAATTTTTATTAGAGATGAGGTCTTACTGTGTTGCCCAGGCTGGTCTTGAACACCTGGGCTCCAGCAATCCTTCTGCCTCAGCCTCCCAAAGTGCTGGGATTACAGGAGTGAGCCACTGCGCCTGGCGCAAATTTTAATTGAAAGTGAAAGCTGTTATGTTGGATTAGAATTCAGTAGAGGATGCCTAGATTTTAATATTTAGTAGAGCTTTAAACATTTGATGATTAAATTTGTTCAATGGATAGAAAATGTATACTTTTATGGACGATATATTGTTATTATATTGTTATTATTATTAATTGATGAGAGACATAAAAGAGCAAATGCCCTTATGGTATTACAAATGGTGTATAGGGCATTTATAATTGAGTTGAAAAGCATTGAAATAGCAGACAAGTTGGGTCTAAGACTAATTCAATATTTCAAGAGGTATAGAGTAGATTCATTCATTCATTTATTCATTATTGCTTTCAACTAAAATATATCAAATGTCAATAATATGTAGTACTAGAGTATGAAACATGAAATAAGATAGCATTTTTTCTTGCTCCAGAATTCCACCTTTGGGGTACAGGAGTAAAATCTTGGACTGTAAATTTAACTGCATATATGGTTGACTCATCCTAGAAAATCGTATCTGGGATAGGCTTTTATTTTTGTTAGCCTGTGCTAGAAATATTACACAAGTGAAAGGATTTTAGAGTTGATTTAGCAGCAAAACAACTTGACTTCTTATTTAAGCCTCAACCTTTTGGATATACAATGTAATTTTACTGCATGTGGGAGATTATCCATTTATTAGGAAGTCTCACTTGAGAAAATGATCAGATAATGCAGTCTAGATTAGGGATAGTTAAACTATGGTTTGTGGGCCCAATTCAACCCATCACTTTTCTCTGTGTCTCTTGTTTTTGAGCTTGGAATGTTTTTTACATTTTTGGATGTTTATGTGATATGAAAATCACATGAAATTTATTCATTTTTTATTATACTTTATGTTCTAGGGTACATGTGCAAAACGTGCAGGTTTGTTACATATGTATACATGTGCCATGTTGGTGTGCTGAACCCATTAACTAATCATTTACGTTAAGTATATCTCCTAATGCTATCCCTCCCACCTCCCCTGACCCCACAACAGGCCCCGGTGTGTGATGTTCCCCTTCCTGTGTCCAAGTGTTCTCATTATTCACTTCCTATCTATGAGTGAGAACATGTGATGTTTGGTTTTCTGTTCTTGCGATAGTTTGCTCAGAATGATGGTTTCCAGCTTCATCCATGTCCCTACAAAGGACACAAACTCATCCTTTTTTATGGCTGCATAGTATTCCATCATATATATGTGCCACATTTTCTTTTTTTTTTTTTTTTTTTTTTTTTTTTTT
>NW_016808026.1:603014-615600 GCF_001698545.2 Rhinopithecus bieti
GTGTACAGGTCTATATTTCAAAAATTACAGTCAACTATTTATATTTTAAGTTTCATCAATAAAAATTGTGGACATTTGTCTTCACTGTTATTACTTAAGACCTACATAATAGCCTCGAATTTGCTCTTTTGCTCCTAAAATATTTGCTATTTGGCTCATCAGAGAAAAAGTTTGCCGATCCCTGGATTACATGCATTGTTCATTTTCGATAGTTATCTTGAGATCAGTTGATGATATTTTCTAAAAATGAGCAAATAATCATTAATACTTTTTTAACTTTTAAAACTAAAAAAATTAAGTTTTAAAATTAAACGTTGTTATAATTTATTATGCCTTTTTCTGCTGGACATTTATTTTCTTCAGAATTTAAATTACTTTGCTTCACTCTTTAAGCAATATAATTTATTTTAGGAAATAAAATTAGGTGTACTTACTGAGTTGTTATCATATTTTCCTGTAATTCCTTGACAAGGGTTTTGTTTTGTTTTGTTTTTTTCATTTTTGAACGTATTTGTAATAGCTGCTTTAAAATCTTTGTCTGCTAAATCCAACATCTATCCCACTGAGAGTCAGTGTCTTAGCTCAGACCGCTATAGCAAATTACCATAGACTGGATAGCTTAAAAAGCAGATGTTTATTTTTTACAGTTCTGGAGGTTGGGAAGTTTGAGATTAAGGTACTGGCAGATTCAGTGTCTAGTGGAAGCCCTCTTCCCAAGTTGCAAATAGCTCTTTTTGCTGTATTCTTACATGATGTGGGAGAGATAATCTGTCTTGTGTTTCTTCCTATAAATGTACTAATTCCGTCATGAGGGCTCCACTCTCATGACTTCCCTAAGACTTCACCTCAGAAACTATTATATCGGGGATTAAGGCTTCAACACATGAATTTGGCAGGAGGGGCATGCAGTCATTTAGTACATAGCAGTCAGTTGCTTTGAATGATTTTTTTTCCTAGTTATGAGTAATGTTATCCTATTTCTTGGAATGTCTTATAATTTTTGGTTGAAAATTGGGCATTTTAAATGATGATCATGTAATAACTCTGGATTCTTACAGATTTTCCTGAGGATTATATTTCTTTTTTCTTTTCCCTTTTCCAGTAACTTTCTTGGACTTAAAATGTAGAATTTGCCTCCCTGTGGTATGTGTCCCTCTGAAGTCTCTACTCTTTGGGTCATGATCCAAATTGTTAGCCAAAGGTTGGGGCAGAAGTTGTACTCAAATATCTTGAATTTGAAAGCCTCCACCTTATGCCATTTAATCTTTGTGTGGTATATGGACACATTTAAAGTTCAGCCAGTTCTCAAGTAACTCTTGGGTTTTACTTTCTACTATGCTCTCTCAGGATCTCCCCTGTGACTAAGAAGTGGTATAATTTCTTAGCCTGATATATGTGGAGAGTGTATTTAGCTTTTCTGAGGGTATCTTATTTCCATGGTCTTCCTGTTAAATTTCAGACTGATCTGTTTCACCCTTTGTTGGACCACAACGTTAGGCTAGAAAAAATTGCTGGTTTTCTGTTTCTTACTGGGTTTGCCTCTTTTAGCTGAAAAAACCTTGGGTTTTCAGCTCCACTCCAAATCAAGTTTATGTCTTCTGGTAGCAAAAAAGCTGCTGGTTTTCCCAGCCATCATCACACTGATAGATTTATTGATCCTTTCAGTAGACCCCTTCCATGTATGTACTCTGGTAGAAGAAAGTTATGGAAGCAACCCTAGGTAAGAAGGTAACATATATCTGTTGTTATTATCTGAAGCTCTAGAAGTTTTTCTCAATTTGGTATCTGCTTTTGTTTGGTTTCCACAGCCATGCAATTGTTGTGACCAATTTTTCAAGACTTATACTTGATTTTTGTGAAGAGAAGTAGTTAACACTTTGTGCCACTACCTAGAAATACCACCTTTTGCATGATTTTGTGAGTCTGGAATTCAGGCAAGGTTCAACTGTGTAGTTTTTCTTCTTCATATGATGCTATAAAAAGTTAACACTGGTGGAATTTAGTTGGTGGTATGAGCTCATCTAGAGTGTCCAAGATGACTTCTTTTGCACATCTGGTACCTTAGCAGGGATGGTTAGATGGGATTCTGAGCCAGTGCACCTACTTTTGGTCTCCCTAACATAGCAGTTTCCAGTTAGCAGGACTTCTTATATGGTGGCTCAGGGCTCACAGAGCTATAATTCTGAGACACCACGTATTCTGTCCTAGCTTTGAACTCATGTGGCATCATTCCTACCATATTCTATTTGGTATTAAAGAAAAGTCACAGAAAATACATGGAGAGGGAGCTACAGAAGGGCATGAATACTGAAGACATGGTTTGTTCAAGGACCATCCAAAGAGCCCAGTTACCCAAAGGGCTTTAAAGCATGATACATACATCTTTTTTTTCCCCCTTATTCCCATGGATATTTTCAAAAACCACTTCTCCAGACATCCTTTTCTTCAATCTTGTCAATTTTTTTTCCTTGTTGACCTATTAATTTGCCAAGCCATTTGCCCTGCCTATGTGTTTGTATGTATTCTTACTTCATGGCACCTTCTTTTTCTACACAGAGTGGATGGCCATCTGAAGCCCTGCCCTATTTTCTTCATTGCTTTCTTTCAGGGCCACTCTTGAATAGGGCTGTGGTACAGCACCAGTCTACTTTTGGCTTTTATACACATGCTGAGCTATCCCATCAGTGAACCAGGCATGATGTTTGTCCTCCTTTGTCAGGTAGCCATAAGTGGCCCCTTGTGTCGCCATAGATGTGAGCTGAGGGAGAGATGACAACACAATATTACTAGATGGCATGGAAGTCTGGGTTACCTTCATAGGCATTTTACTCATACCCTCTGACCCTACTGCTGCGCAAACATGGATCACTACTTCTGTCTTATAATGAATCATTGTTTGGCTTGTCCAGCCTTTCAGTTTGCAGACCTAGCAGATGCTAGCTTATAATGGGCACTTCTAGCTGTTTGGTCATTGATGATTTATGACTAGATCTTTGCCCTCCGCCAGGGCTAGGAGCGTACCAAGAACTGTTTTCCAAGTAGTATATGGGTTTCCACTGCAGACTACATGGCCTTGTTCTAGAAAGAAGTGTGTACATTGTGATTGTCCTAGTGAGACTTGCCATAAGTTGTATATGGCTTCTTTTCCCACCATAGATGCATCTAATACCATACAGTCTGTTACATCATGTGGCCCAAGTGACAGGGTTGGACTTTATCTAAAGCATCTTCTTGCTTTGTGTTCCATTTTGAGCTGGAAGCCTTCTGTAATTCTTGGCAATTGAGTCCAAGCAATATTCCATAGTGTGGAATATGCTACCTTCAGAATCCAAATAGATAACCTACCACACAGTGTACTTCCTTCTCATTTGTGGTAGGTACAAGAGGTAATAATTTATCCTTTGTCTCAGAGGGGATGATCTGACCATTCCCATGACCACTAGGTCTCTAAAAATTTCTCTGGTGTTATAGGCCCCTGAATCTTTATAGGATTTACCTCCTACCGTCTAAAGAGTATATGACTAAAGAAGACTTCAAATATAATTACTACTTTCTCACCATGTAGTGAATCAATATGATGTTCTGTGGAATGTCCCTATGGTCTCAGTCTTTTTGGACTGTATTATGGTAGAAGGCAACAGAATTAGCATAACCCTAGAAAGAACTTTTTTCCATCCCAGGTGTATATGAGTAGTTCTGGTCGTTCTTGATAGGAATGGAAAAAAGCACATTTACCAATTCAGTGTCTGCATATCTTGTACTTGGGGTGGTATTAATTATTTAGGGAAGATGCAACATCTGGCAAGTTAACCTGAGATGGGGCTACTACTTGATTGAGTTTATAGTAGTCCACTGTCATTTTTCAGGATGTATCAATGCACCTGTTTTTTTTAGGGGGGCAGACTGGTGAATTAAAAAAGGAATATAATGTGGGCCATCACCTTTGTGTCCTTTTTTTATGTGTAATTTTCACCAGTGGGAGATGGAATTTTCATAGGCTGAGGCTGGACTTTCCCCATTATGGTAGTTCTTTTTGTTTGTTTGAGATGGAGTCTCACTCTTGTCTCCCAGATTGGAGTGCAATGGTGTAATCTCAGCTCACTACAACCTCCACCTCCCGGGTTCAAGCGATTCTTCTGCCTCAGCCTCCCAAGTAGCTCGGATTACAGGTTCCCACCACCACGCCCAGTTAATTTTTATATTTTTAGTAGAGACAAGGTTTCATCATGTTGGCAAGGCCATTTATCGTAGTTCTTAATTCCACAGGCCAAGGAACTAATGTAGAGGTTATTCTGAATACCAAGTATGTCCATTTGGAGACTGCTGTAATTACCACTAAATGGCATCTGTGGAATTATTGAGCCCACCATGGGCCAGACCTGGGCCAGGACTCAATTTATTACTTATTTTCTATATACCTCTAATTTAAAAGTGGGGTTATGATGACACTGGGATTTTCAATGTCACTGTCAACTAGGTTCATTGTGTCCAATGGTTCTCAAAATGTGTGGGTTATTTCCTTTCCTGTGTTTACTGTTACCTGAGAAAATAGCTGAATTCACTTTCTGTGATGTTAGAGTTCTTCCTCCAGGCAACTCATCCTTTCTTTCAGTCACAGGATTCCACGTCTGAAAACTGGTTTAGATCCAGAAACTATGCAAGGAGTTTTGTCTTTTTATTGGGGTGGTTTCCTTTAGCCTCCTGATCATCCATAATTGTTTGTTTTGATTATATAGATTGGGCATATCCTCATTGGTTGCCCATCTGTCTTGCCCCTAGGGATGCTGTGCTCAATGATCTTCTCCTTAGCTTTGTGTGTCAATACTCTGTGGCTACACTCCTGCCTTGACACTCATTATAATAATGGCACTCACTATGTATTTGATTGCTAATAGCTGTCACCTGGCCTCTATTTCGGGCTCCTCTTTATCTGATTGTTTTTGGGGACCCCAGGTAAGTAACAGTATCTCTTACTGTCAGCCCTGTCAGTCAGAGGAAAGCCAACACTGGTATTCTCAATGATGCTGGTGTCTGCCTCCGCAGTGTGTTTCTTATTTCTTTAGCAAATGGAGGGGCATCTGAATCCTCAGATTCAGAGGATTCAGGGGATCTAATTTTAGGAATTTCAAGTACATGGAGCTAAGATGTTCCCATCTCATGCCTCAGGTTTCCCTGCTATCAGGAGTCTGCCCTTAGTATAGCAAACTTGCTGACATTGAGAATTTTACTTTCTTTAGAGCACGTACTTTTATAATTAACATTTGAGCTTGATACTTAGCTGTTTATGCCCACTAGTTGCAGGAAATGAGACTATATGCTTCCAAGAAAATCTATATACATATTTAAATTATGTATTTTACCTGTCTATCTTTCTAGAATGTTAATTTCTTAAGCTCCTATTTATACCTGTGGAACTAGAACAGTTTCAAATTGTGTAATTATTAAGATAAATTCTAATAGATGCCATATATACAATCATTTTCATCAATTACATGTTATTAAATAAGAATATGTTGGTAATACCAAAAGAGCAAGATTTTAAAAAATAAGCTAATTATGGATAATGTTTATCATCCTATTTCAAATTCTACTGTACTTTATCCAGCCATGCTTTTGTATTGGAACTTAAGACTTGGTCTAAGCACATGGGGCCTCTAGATCTACTGACATTTTGGTTTGATTCATATTCTAAAATCTGCTGCTTTCAGAGCTGGCAATGAATTAAGAGCAAATTACCAGACACTTAGCGGCTTAAAACAACAACACATGTTTATTATCTCACAGTTTCTGTTGGTTAGGAGTCTTAGCATGGCTAAGCTAGGTTTCTTGCAGCTACAATCAAGTTGTCATCTGCACTGCATTTCTCTCTGGACACTTGATGCAGGGAAGAATCTGATTCCAAGTTTAATAAGATTGTTGGCAGAATTTATTTCCTTTTGACAAGAAGCTGCCATCAGCTCCCCCACATCTCCTAAAGTCTGTTAGCAGCTCATAGAAGGTATCCACGGTTCCTAAAGGCTGCCTGAAGTTCCTTTGTAACATGGACTTTACATCATGGCTTCTTACTTCATTAAACCAGCAAAGAGAGTATCTAAAACAAGTCGACTAGCAAGGCAAAGTCTTATGTAACTTAACAGTGTCATGGGAGTAAGATCCCATTACCTTGCCATCCCCCTACCTTGTTTATGAGCAAGTCACAAGTTCCAACAAAGACATGAATACCATGAGGTGGGCATTATGGGCTACCATCTTACAATCAGTCCTCTGCACAGTGTCCAACAGTTGTCTCTGAAGCAACTCCATGGAATGTAGTTTGCAAACCATTGTCTTGCATAATATACCCTATATAAAACCTTTTTGAGTTGGACTTTGTGTTACTTTAATACTTTACTAGAACATTTTCTTTGGAGTGGGAAAGACTTAAGACTTATTCTCAGTTTTAGTGACTATCTTATGAGGGGAAATGACCCTCCAGGAAGGTTTCAGCATTATATCTCAAAATACAGTTCCTGGGACACTTGTCCTCTGAGAAAGCTTCTGTGTTTCAATTAAGTTTGTGGAAACAATATATTATATAATCCTCTTAGTGAAGCATGGTGTCATTATTATTTGAAAAAAGTCCTACACTCAAGAAATCTATTTAATTGTACTTAAACCAAAGTTTTCCAAAGTTATTTGATTAGAGAACTTTTAAATTACTCAATGCCCTTTAACATTTTGCAGAACCAGTATTCCATGGAATACACATTGGGAAATGCCCACATATATAACCTGACAAGTTGAAAAGGAGGACAGAATACCAAGAAAAGCAAAAAAAAAAAAAAAAAAAAAAAAAAAAAAAAACAACAACAACAACAACAACAAAACCATAAAAGGGTCGTAGTTAAATGTTCCCTACCTAATTAGAATGAAAGTTAATATTTTTTAAAAAATGATGATGATATCATGAACTTGGTATGACTACACTTTGCAAAGAGCTTCCATTACTATCTTATTTAAAACTCTCAGCAATCTGTTAGATATCACAACTAATTTTTTTCAAAACAGATGAGAAAATGAGGCCTATGACTTGCACAAGTCATAAAATTGATAAGAAGTGAAGTCAGTATTTTAGTATAGCTTTTCTAGCTTCAACTATAAAACTCTTTCTGTTACAACATGCTATTACTTTATAATCATGATGAAGTTGTTGAAGTTGTTGAAGAATGCCTTTATGTACTATGTGATTTAATTTTTAAGTATTAACCCAAAAATGAAAAGCAATGATATAAAACAGTTAATAAACTGTTGTCTTAATGTAATGAGTGTATGAAAAAATGTTGTAAATAGAATATATGAACATTTTTTCTCTGTGTATAGAACACACATACACACATAATTAGGTTAGTTTGTATTTTACAGTAGAGGTAAGTGAAGGGGAAATTTTAGTCAAAGGTTCAAATTTTTAAATTTTTTTTTGTCAGGTCCTTATATTTAAGTATGTTTAACTTGTGCTAATAGAATAACTGAATACCAGAGTTAGACAGGATTTAGTGTGCTTTTTGTGTAACTTCCTATCTGAAACATTGACCTTCTCTCTATATCGTGCTGACAAGTAATACTCTAGCCTTTTCTTTGAACACCTGTTGTGACGGAGTGGTGACAGTCTATGAAGGCAGCAAAACATTATTTTAAGATTTTTACTTTGAAGTATTTATAGATTTGTAGGAAGTTGGAAAGATAGTTCAGTGAGATCCTATGTATGCTTCACACAGTTTCCTCAGAGGTTGTATCTTGCATAGCTGTAATTAAGAAACTAATACTGGAACAATGTTTTTATAGTTCTAGGACATCTTATCACATATATGGATTCATATAACCACCACTTCTATAACAATGAAGAACTACTGTATTACAGCAAAGATGGTTATTACACTTCCGCTTTCTAATGACATCTTACTCCCTCTCTACCATCCCTGACATCTGCCAACCACTAATTTGTTCTTTATGTCTATATTTTTATCGTTTAGAGAATGATATATGAATGAAATTATACAGTATGTGACATTTTGAGTTTTTTTCCCAATTCATATAATGCCCTTGAGGTCTATCCATGTTGTGTGTATAGTTTTTTCCTTTTTATTTCTAAGTAGTATTCCATAGATATGCTACAGTTATTAGTGGATATTTTGGTTGTTTCCACTTTTTGGCTGTTATAAATGAAGATATCTTCTTTGGTGAAATTTCTGTTTATATAAAGCATTCAGCCTTTTATCATTAAGTATGATCTTAGATGTTGGATTTTTATTGTTGTTCTATGTTAGCTTGAGCCAGTTCTCCTCGGTTATTTTTTAGAGTTTTTAAAAATCATGAATGCTTTTCCTGCATCAGCACTCAATGGATAAGATCAGGTAATTTTTTTTCTTTAACTTTTTAATATGTGGATCACATTGATTTTCAAATATTTGACCAGTCTTGCATTCCAGGAGTAAACCTCATTTGGTCATAGTGTATAATTCTTTTTATATATCACTGAATTCTCTTTGCTAATATTTTGTTAAGGATTTCTATGTTTATAATCATGAGGAGTATTGGTCTACAGCTCATTTATAGTTTGTCATTTTCTTTTTTGTTTTCTGTTTGTTCCTTCTATTGTTAATTTTGTTGTTTTCTTTTCCTTGCCTTCCTACGGGTTATTTGAACTTTTTTTAAAATTTGAAACGCTTTGTGAATTGTGTTTTGATTGACCTAGAGTGTTTAAGTGTATTTCTTTTTGTAGGTTTTTTGTGTGGTTGCTTTAGGTAATATATTACATGTACACAATGTATCACATTGTATTGGTGTTGAGTTTAACTAGACTGGAATGTAGAAACCTTAAGTCACTTAAATTCCTTTATTTTCTCCCTTACCTCATAATGGACTTGTCTTAAATATTTTCTTTATGTATGTTGAAAACCACATCAGACAATGTATGTTCTGCCTTTAAATATCAAAAACTTAGTTTAGAAAACTCAAGAGGAGAAAGAAAACCCATATTTTTGCTTAGTGTGTTCTTTATTCCTGCTTGATACTTTCAGGTTCCTTCTTTCTTTGTTTCTCTTTTGCTTCAAGAACTTCCGTTAGTTATTTTTTTAGGGTAGATCTGCTGGTGACAGAATCTCTTTGTTTTCTTTTGCCTGAGAATGTATTTCTCATTCATTTCTGAGAGATAATTTCATCATATTTAGAATTCAGGTTGACATTTCTCTTATTTTAGCAATTGAAAAATATTGTGCCACTTCCTTCTGGCCTCTCAGGTTTCTGATGAGAGGTCCGCTATCATTTGAATTGTTTTTCCCTTTTAGGTAAGGTATTGCTTTTTCTTGCTGCTTTTAAGATATTTTGTTGTTAGTTTTAGTTTGATTATGCTGTATCTTGTAACAGATATCTTTGGGTATTGTTTGTTTAGGGTTTTACATAGTTTCTTGAATCTATAGGCTTATATCTTTGGCCAAATTTGGGAAATTTTCTGTCTTTATTTCTTTGAATACTTTTTTCTTTTTTAACCCATTCTCCTGGACTTACAATGATATGAGTGTTAGACTTTTTGCTATAGTTTCTTGGCCCTTGAGGCTCTGTTCGTTTTCTTTTCTTCTTTTTTTTTTTCTTTATTCTATTTTCTGTCTGTTTTTCAGATTGGGTAATTTTTATTGTTCCGTCTTCAAGTTCACTGAGTCATTCCTCTGTCCTCTCCATTCTGTGGTTGCTTTTGTATTTCAGTTATTTTGTATTTTGCATTTTGTATTTCAGTTATTTTCAGTTCTAAAATTTCCATTTGGTTCTTTATGTGCTTTCTAGTTCTTGTTCTAGAACTGGAAAGCACACTAATACATTTTTGTACTGTTACTAAAAAAAGATATTTTATTATCTTAGTTCTATACTATTAAGCTGCAAAAAATAAGAATATCCAGTGATAAGTAGTATTAGGTCTATAATAATAGTCTTAATAGTTTTTAGGACTATTTTCTATATGGTTTACCATTAATTATCTTATTCTTACAGGGACATTAATTTTACTCATTCAACAAGTGTTTATTTAGTACTTATACGTGACAGTTTTTTGTTTTGTTTTGCTTTTGTTTTGTTTTGTTTTGGAGATGAAGTCTCGCTTTGTTGTTGGCCAGGCTAGAGTGCAATGGCACTGTCTCAGCTCACTGCAACCTCCGCCTTCCAGGTTCAAATGATTCTCTTGCCTCAGCCTTCCAAGTAACTGGGACTGGGAGCTACAATGCACCATGCCCAGCTAGTTTTTGTATTTTTATTAGAGATGGAGTTTCATCATGTTGGCCAGGCTGGTCTCAAACTCCTGACCTCAGGTGATCCACCCGCCTTGGCCTCACAAAGTGCTGGGATTACAGGCGTGAGCCACTGCGCGCAGAATATAGGACAATTTTTTTTGTCAATCAGAGGTTTTAACTTTAGTTTCAAATGGTTAAACAGCTTATGTTTTTTATTTTCAGGACAAAAGAATTTACATTTCTGCCTTTTTGGTAGGTTGCAAGCACAGAGGGAGAAGAGAAATTTTGAGTTGAATTTTCTTACTGTCACATAAACCAGTTAAGAATTTTTATTTACAGGCTTCATGCTGTTTTTTCTCTAATGCACGGATTTGTCAATGCTTTGTTGTGGGACAATACTGTATTTTGAAAGGGCTACAGGTTTTCTGAGACACAGATACCCTTAGCTTTTTGGGTAGCCATCCAGGCATGGGCATAAGTATCCCATGTACTGGTCATCTCCATATACTCCAGTGTGTTTTACTAATATTGTAATTATGAAAAAGCTTGGGAAGCACTTCTCTGGCCCATAGGTTAAAGAATGGGGTTCTTTCTACAAATTGCATATTGTGTGTGTTAGATAATAAAGCCTATTCTCTTTCATAAATGAGTTTCCTAAAAGAATTGTCTCCAGTAATTCTCAAACATCTGACCATAATCATCTGGAAGGCTTGTTAAAATACAGATTGCTAGGCCCACTAACAGTTTCTGATTCATTAAGTCTAGGGTGGCACCCAGAATTTACATTTCTAACATGTTCCCAGGTGTTGCCGATGATGCTATTTTGAGAACTGCAATTTGAGAACCATTCATTTACACACAACTTTTTCTACTTTTCACTTCCCTTTGTTTTTTGGTTTCTTCAACCTGATTTTAATTTTCATCATTCTATCCAATTGTTCTTCCTGACATCTTTTCTGATCTTCATGGTTGCCAAATCCAATGCATATTTTTAACCTCCTCATCTTATTTGATATGTAAAAATCATTCAGGATAGTTTATTTCTTCTTTGTTTTAGGCAACTCTATTTGATTTGGAGACCTCCCTCTATCTCCCTCCTTCCTTCCTTTTTTTCTCTGCATGCTGTTTTTGAATCTTCTCTCTTTCTTTTTTTTTTTGTCTCAAATCAAACCCTAAATGTCAGAATTCAGTTTGGGTTCTCTTCATACCTTATTTTACCCTCTATCCCTAAATGATCTCACTTACTCCTGTCTGTATGTTAATAATTGCCAATTTATGTCTCCAGATCAAAATTTTAAGTTTTTTGTTTGTTTGTTTGTTTTTTTGAGACAGTCTTGCTCTGTCTCCAGGCTGGAGTGCAGTGGTGTGATCTCAGCTCACTGCAACCTTCGCCTCCAGGTTTCAAGCAATCCTCCTGCCTCAGCCTCCTGAGTAGGTTGGACTACAGGTGTGCATCACCACACCCAGCTAATTTTTTGTATTTTTAATAGAGATGGGACTTCACCACGTTGGCCAGGATGATCTCCATCTCTTGACCTCATGATCCATCCACCTCAGCCTCCCAAAGTGCTGCGATTACAGGCATGAGCCACCATGTCTGGCCAAAACTTTAAGTTTTATTACACCCTAGCCAGTTTCCTTCTTGTATGTCCACTAGATTCAAATAATATATCAAAATTCAACCACCATATTTAATAAATTCCAAGAAGAACATTTTTATATCCTGGAAGTTATGAATCCTATAGTCAATGGTGTCATATATTTTATGAAATAGATTCCCTCTTACCCTTCCCTAACAAAAAGTGCTCTTCCTCCAATCTTCTCCATCTCATAAATTTTTTCTTCCATTCAGTTATTAATGCCAGAAACTGGGGAGTTGACCTTGACTCTTTAGTCTTTCTTAACACTGTTATTTCTACCTCAAAAACATCTCAGTCCCTTTTTTCTTACCATGTCTATTGCTATTATCTTTATTCAAGCCATAATTACTTTTTCCAAGGGTTATTGTAAATGTCTTTTAACTTTTGGTGTCATACAGCCTAGTCTCTATGTAGTACTTACATTCATCATTTAAAAATGTTAATCAGATTATGTCACCATTACACTTAAAATCCCTCAATGGTTGAAATTTAAAATCTTTAATATGAAATAAAAGACTTATCTAAGTTGTTCTGTGCTGCCTTACCAGTTTCACTTAGTACCTATTCTTCTTCATTCTTTTTGGTTCAGAAACCATTGTGTTCCTTCAGTTCTTTTACAGCACCATGTCACATCTTTCAGTTCTCATCTTAAACATTATTACTGGCCGGGCGCGGTGGCTCAAGCCTATA
>NW_016808026.1:619258-673266 GCF_001698545.2 Rhinopithecus bieti
TTTTTTTTTTTTTTTTTTTTTTTTTTTTTTTTTTTTTTTTTTTTATCCCATACCTGTAGGGGACAGTCAAAAGGGAAAAAGAAAAACTAGTGAGCAGGCAGTTTTGTCGGACTCTAACACCAAGTCTGAAAGACAAAAGAAAATGATGTACTTTGGTGGCCACTCTTTGGAAGAGGATTTGGAATGGTCTGAACCTCAGATTAAGGACTCTGGGGTAGATACGTGTAGTAGCACAACCCTTAACGAGGAGCATAGCCATAGTGATAAGGTACTGAGATTGTGGAGCCTGCCTTTTAACCTGCTCATTTGGTCTTCGTTTGCTCTCTGTCACTCATTAAAACAGAACATAATAAAAGGACAGGGCATCTCAAGGGTCACTGTAGCATTTCTTAAGGTGCAGAAAAGAAAAACAAAACCAAACTAAACAAACAACAAACCAAAAAAACCTCTTGCTTAGTTTGCTGTTTTTATTGTTTGACGGCATACCAAAAAATAAGTATATAAAAATAAATCTTAGGAACAAAGGAATGTTTTGTCTTTTGTTGCATGAGAGAACTTTGTAGTGTTATTAAAAACCACAAATAATAAATAATTTTTGGATTGGCTTATTTGATTGCTTGCATATGTTTTCCTTGGGATGAAAATTAAATTATTAATAGTTTGAATCCCAGACAAAAGGGAGATAATTGGGTCTGTTTGCACAGAAAAAGTTGTTTTTCTTTTTTCCCTTTCACTGTCATTTTGGTCTTTTGTTTTATTGTCATAGCATTTTAATGTAGTATTAATTAGTATTAGAGCCCTTGCCATCTGCTTTGATATTTATTATGTTTGCTTTTAGGATAGTGGGACTTTTGAAATCTTTTTACCATATAGATGTGATTGACTGGAACTTGCATTTTGCCTGCTAAATTTTGCATGAAGATATGCCTGTTACTTTTTGATAACTATGAAACTATGATTACACAAATCATTTACTTTCCTATTGAGTGTATCATTCACAATAGAATAGTGTCATTATTTACAGAGGCCTTGGTTCAGCCCTGAGAAACAAAGAAACTACTAATGTTTTCAAGGTTATTTAACAATGGATATCATTGAATTATCTAGTAAAGGTAATTTACTAAATAGATCAAAAACCTAAAAGAATCATGAAAGAACTTCTGAGAAGTGAGAAATGTAATCTATTCCCACCTGTAAATGAAGCCTGTTTCTCTCCCATGCAGATTCAGTTGGGAATTTATTGGGGCTTATGTACACTTCATTATTTTAATCTAGAAACCTCTTCAAAAAAGCCCTCATCATAGGGTCAAATTTAATGTTTTAGTATGATTTGACTTTTTAATTGTTACTGTAATACAGTCTTTCAAAATCTTCCAAATGTGTTTGAAGAGGAAATTTTCATTTTTAAATGAATTCACTTGCATAGAATTTCAGTGTATCTTTTCTACCTGTGAATTTTATTTTCAGTATGTAGATAATTAGTTGCACGCATTTTCAAAATTTCTCAGATTTTGTAGAGCTATTCATTATTGTGTTAGAGAACTGTAAGAATTGGAAGTAATTGGATTTTGAAAAAGACTTTGAGATTATACTGAGGTTATAAGCATAATATAGTACACCCTTATGAGCAGTGCTTTGAAATGAAAGCTGGTTTGTGTAATCATGACACTGGAATTCTGAAGTTTAGAGAGGTCATACAATCAGATACTATTTGTCATAAATTGACAAAATCATTTATTTATTTTGTATTTATTTATTTTGTTTGTTGATGCAAAATGTCAGCACCCTGTAACCTGGCAACCATCTAAAGATGGAGATCGTTTAATTGGTCGCATTTTATTAAATAAGCGTCTAAAAGATGGAAGTGTACCTCGAGATTCAGGAGCAATGCTTGGCTTGAAGGTATGTAATAAAATGTATGATATTTTGGCTCTATACTCTTATAGGTTTGCCAGAAAAGCAAAGGATAACTTTCAACCTGTACCAATTTAGTAGTGTATTTTTCCATTTTCAATAATTTGTGAAGATTTGCACTCATTATCTAAAACATTTCATTTTCCCACTATTATTTAAGAAGTTGCCATAATTCCACAGTAATACTTGTGTACATATAAATTTGGAAGACATTAAAAGTAACCTCATTAGAATCTCCCTGAATCTGAAATACAGTGGTCAAACTCATTTTAACTATACAGTTTATTCTTTAAGTCTAAATCTGTGTTTATATTTTATTAAAGTGATAGTTTTCTATAATTACTCAAAATGATAACTTGGGAAATGTAATATGTATATTACATATGTATATATATAATTTTGTATAAATGCTGTAAAATGTGTGTATGTGTGTGTATGTGCATATGTGCACTTAAGAGAGTACTGTTTGAATTCTAAAAACAAAAATAATTATGCTGGGAAATTAAATACAAATGTTGATTTATATTTTACTGTAAAATACCAGGAAATTATTTGGTAAATACATTAAATAGAGCTTTGTTTGGTTTTTGTGCATCTAGTATACCCAATTAAAACCTGAAATGAAAAGAGAATATGCTGGGTGTCATGGTTCATGCCTGTAATTACAGCACTTTGAAAGGCCCAGGTGGGAATATTGCTTTGGACCAGGAGTTTGAGACCGACCTAGACAACATAGTGAAGTCCTGTCTCTACCAAACTTTTTTTTTGTTTTTTGTTTTTTGTTTTTTTGAGATAGAGTCTTGCTCTGTGGCCAAGGCTGGAGTGCAGTGGTGCGATCTCGGCTCACTGCAACCTCTGCCTCCTGGATTCAAGTGATTCTCCTGCCTCAGCCTCCCGAGTAGCTGTGACTATAGGCGCATACCACCACGCCCAGCTATTTATTTATTTATTTATTTTGTATTCTTAGTAGAGATGGGATTTCACCATGTTGGCCAGGATCATCTTGATCTCTTGACCTCGTGATCCACCCACCTTGGCCTCCCAACGTGCTAGGATTACAGGCATGAGCCACTGCGCTCAGCCCCAAAAATTTTAAAATAGCTGGACATAGCAGCACATGCCTGGAGTCCTAGCTACTGAGAAGGCTGAGGCAGGAGGACTGCTTAAGCCCAGGAGTTTGAGGTTAGAGTGGGCTGTGATCACACCACTGCACTCCAGCCTGGGCAACAGAGTGAGACTCTGTCTCTCTCTAAATAAAGTAAATGTTTTAGAGCTAAGCCATTCCTATAAAAATTGTCCTGTAGAATATAAGAGATATTAGAAAACTTTGGATGTAGGTAGAAGTGGGCTATGTATTAGGTCTTTCTTTCATTGCTTTAAAGAAATACCTGAGACTGGATAATTTATAAAGAAAAGAGGTTTAATCAGCTCATAGTTTTGCAAGCTTTAAAGGAAGCATGGTGCCAACATCTGCTTGGCTTCCGGAGAGGCCTCAGGAAGCTTACAATTATAGTCAAAGGTGAAGGGAGAGTACACATGTCACATGGCAAAAGCAGGAACATGAGAGAGTGGGAGTGGGAAGCAAGGTGCCACATAGGTTTAAATGACCAGATCTTGCAAGAACATTTATTGGGTGGCATCCATGTGCTTGCACTCACCTGAGCATTTTATATCTGTTATCCTAGTTAACACTCACAATAGATGAGAAATAGGCTTAGAGAGGTGTTTAACTTCCCCATGGTCACAAGATGGTGACGATGGTGGAATTTAAAATCAGATTTGACCCATTTCCAGGGACAGTGAGATGTGCCTAAAGTCCCAGCTACTTGGAAGGCTAAGGCAGGAGGATTGCTTGAGCCTAGGGTTTCAAGTCCAGCCTGAGCAAAATAGTGAGACCCTTTGTCTTAAAAACAATTTTTTAATCCAGAGATGCCTATTATAGTGTTAGAATAAAGATTAGGAAGTCTTGGCTTCAATTCCAAATACAGGAGTTACTAGTTACATGAAAATGAACAAATAAACTTCTCTTAGCTTTAGATTTCTTATCTATTCAATGAGGATAATTGAATTGTTGTAATATGATTAAATAAACAAACATACAAACATTTAGTAAAATGCCTGGCAAGCTTTAAGATATCAATAATCATTGTAGCTAGTGTAATTAATTAATTATTATTAATGTTTGTTAAGCCAAGAAAGTTTTTAAATATTTACTTAAGGATATAAGTCAATCAGAGCTATACATTTAATTTTCAGATTCAAACATAGGACTAATTAGTTTATTAACTGAATTGCAGCTATGTGTAATTCACTGTAATTATGGAAAAAATGCGTGGAATAAGATACACCCCATGATTTTTGAATTCAAATAACTTTCACTCTGTTTAGAAGAGAAAAACCAATTCATTTCAGTCAGTGAAGTTAGTTGCTATTATTTGCTTCACTTGCCATCAAATTGAGATATTTGACTGAATGGTGGTTGATTAGAATCAAAGCATTAATTTTGTAAGATATACAAGTATACATATGACTCCACAGCATTATTCCTAACATTTTTTTTCATTTTCTAAAAGTTATATTTTAATAGAAACATAAAATGAAAATTGAGATTCAGATGGTCTGAAGTTTATATTACTTCTGATGCGATTAAGTAAATTTTGTAATTTTTTTCAAGTAAGATCCATCATCATTATGCACATTATCAGTGTTTCTAAAAGATTACCAATGAAAGTTTGGTGTTATATCCTAATTATAGTAAAAGAAACAAAAATTTTGTATTAAAGTGTTTACATCTATAACTAGAAATGGTTATATAATTAATATGATACTGTAAAATATGTTTTTGGAAATGACAAAAGCAAGAATTTTAGAATAAGGACAAAAATTACCAATTGTTATGTTGTTTCTAAGTTATGCAACATTTTAGCAAATAGTGGGTATTAAATGGCAAAACAGTTGGAATATGTGAAAAAGACCTAGCTTTTAGGGCACGTACTAACCTAATAGAGACAATAAATTATTTAAGAAATCATTTTCTGTACATTAAATTAGCGTTTTAGGTGTTGCAAATTGTTCTAGGTATTTTTTACCTGAATCTTCAACTATGCTCATTTCAACAATATTCCCGTGTTAATATTTTCCTCTTTTAAACAGGTTGTAGGAGGAAAGATGACTGAATCAGGCCGGCTTTGTGCATTTATTACTAAAGTAAAAAAAGGAAGTTTAGCTGATACTGTAGGACATCTTAGACCAGGTAGGGTTTTACCTTTGATTATTTACATTTAAACTGTCCAACTTTAGTAGTTATGAGTTATTTTCATTTATTTAGAAGTGATTTGACAATAACAAAGAGCTCATTTAACTTAGATATAAATCTCTATTCATTAATGGAAAGTCAAAACTATTATTTCTTGAGTCATAGTAGATCAAAGTCATTTTTATATTGACTATATCTTATTTTTTTCTGATGGGTATTCTAATCTGTATATAATATTAACCTATTTTGTTTCCCATAAGACCTTTTTCTTTTGAGAAAATTCTAACATAGTTTAGAACAAACTTTATGGACAAAGGCATATTTCCTACCATGTGTCACCCCTTATCTCTTTGGTAATGGATACTATTGGAGAAATCCTTGAGTACCTTAAAGAGGATTTGATAATATACTAATTATTAAGGTTTTTACAAGAGAGTTTAGACAGTGGAAACCCTTTACAAAGAAACAAGGTGCTCAGTTGCACATATATTGAGAAACCTAGAGTATAGAGTCATAAAATCTTTAAAGAGGCAACTGATTTTGATTGTTGCTTAGAATTCGAATTTCTATTAAGAAATCACATAGAGATAATGTTTATGTAATTTTTTCCTCTAATCATTGTCCTTTTCTGTGAAATATACTAATCACCATAGTCATCAAATTTTGTGTCACTGGAACTGTTCTGAGTATGTTTCATATTGTATAATGGTTATTTTATCCTGTGGAGTTTATTGAAGTTTAAGATGCTGTTAAGTATAATTTATTGGATCAAATTTTCTTTATGAGATGATTATTACTGACTACACACTATAGGTGATGAAGTATTAGAATGGAATGGAAGGCTATTGCAAGGAGCCACATTTGAGGAAGTATACAACATCATTCTGGAATCCAAACCTGAACCACAAGTAGAGCTTGTAGTTTCAAGGCCTATTGGGTAAGTTGGTTTCAGTATTTTATATGTGTGTGAAGTTGAATACTGTTAAACTATTTGTAATGTGCCATTTAATAATTTCTGATTGCTTTATGGAAATAAATTATCTTGTAGACAGTAACTTTTTCTCTTTCCTTACCAAAAGCACCACACCAAAAATAATATCTCTTTATCTGATCATATAGATGGTAGAATATACAGTTACTTACAAAAGAAGAAATATTTACGTGTTTATTCATTTTATTGTAACACTTTAAACGGTGGTTATAGGATTTAGTAGGGGAAGGAGACTATAAATCATCTATAGTCTACACATTTTACATTTTCCAAAATAGAGATTTCAACATAGGAAAGAAAGGGCCAAAGGACATACAACTCCTAGATCGAGGTAATAGTTTATGGAAAAACATGACATCTTTTTTAACAAGGTGAACAAACAGACCCAAAATAAGCAAACATCAAAGTACTCTTTGGCTTTGTAATTTATACCTCTGTTTTATAATGCCTATGCATTAAATGTAATGCCTATAGATTAAAATTGACAATTTCCAGACATTGGCAATAAATGTTAAAGAGGCAACTGAATTACATTATATGCCAAGGTAAAATATATACCTGTATCAGAGTAAAAGTAACAGAAAAATATTACTGTTAGTGAATTATTAAATGCAGATTTAGGGTAAGAGCATTCTAGGGTGAAGCCTACAGAAATCATTTGTTGTAGAATAGTAATGTCTAGTTTTAATTCATTTAGGAAATGATGGGCCTGTATTATTTTTATCTCTTTTTTGAAAATGCTGAAGAAAACGACTTAGGGTGGTAGCTTAGTTTTATTGAAATGTTCCTTTTAAAGTATTAAATCTGGTACTTGAAATTGTATTCATTTTTTATTTTGTCTTTTCATAGTTTTGTATCATGGTAAAACTGCAGTGTATAAGATTAGTGTATTGATCAAATATATTTCTTGGTATTAAAGGATCTTCAAGTCTTGTTTTTGTTTAATATTTTAAATAATTTATAGTCCTTTATGTAATTTACTGAATGAATGTAACGATTAATATTTACTCCTTGTGTCAAATCTCAAATAAAATATACACTTATTTTGGTGTAAATATAGTTCCATGGTAATGTTGAGATTTCCCCATAAGAAACGTGTTTGTCTTTTCTCAGTGATGTTACTACATTTTAAAAGTTTCCGGTGGCTCCTGCCTGTTATCCCAGCATTTTGGGAGGGCGAGGCGGGTGGATCCCTTAAAGTCAGGAGTTCAAAACCAACCTGGCCAACATGGTGAAACCTTGTCTCTGCTCAAAATACAAAAATTAGGGTGAGGCAGGAGAACTGCTTGAACCCAGAAAGTGGAGGTTGCTGTGAGCTGAGATCACGCCACTGCACTCCAGCCTGGTGACAGAGTGAGACTCTATCTTTAAAAAATAAAAATAAATAAAATAAAATAAAATAAAATAAAAGTTTTAATCACAACATGAATATTTTACTTTTTATTTTGGTGATATTTTATTTGTACTTTAATGTTACTGATTTAGAACTACAGGTAAAACCAAAGAGCAGAAGAGAATAAAAACATATCTGTAAAACTTATCCTTGTTTAACTACAAATTTTTTATAATCGGCTATACTTGTGGCCACGCCTCAACGCACACCCACTAGAAACCCACCTAAAGCCCTCCTCCTTTTTACAAAGTACTGCTATGGATCCATATGAATTTTATTTCCTCTTCTCCTCCCAGAATACTTTTATGAGGAATAAGTACTAAGGCTTGTTTCTTATTTATATAATACCACTATTATACACAGTTTTCTTCATTTTTTTTTTTTTTTTGAGACGGAGTCTCGCTCTGTCGCCCAGGCTGGAGTGCAGTGGCCGGATCTCAGCTCACTGCAAGCTCCGCCTCCCGGGTTCACGCCATTCTCCTGCCTCAGCCTCCTGAGTAGCTGGGACTACAGGCGCCTGCCACCTTGCCCGGCTAGTTTTTTGTATTTTAGTAGAGACGGGGTTTCACCATGTTAGCCAGGATGGTCTCGATCTCCTGACCTCGTGATCCACCCGTCTAGGCCTCCCAGAGTGCTGGGATTACAGGCTTGAGCCACCGCACCCGGCCAGTTTTCTTCATTTTACACTGTCCTATTAATAGATTGATAATGATAAAAAATATGAGTTGCATTAATTGTTGAAACAGTTTCTCTTTCTTTCTTTCTCTCTTTCTTTCTCTTTCTTTTTCTTTCTTTTTCTTTTTATCATTTCAGAGATATACCTAGAATACCTGATAGCACACACGCACAACTGGAGTCCAGTAAGTTTTATTTATTCTAGAAGAAAATGTTATTTATAATTGCATTCATCAGAGGTCAGATGAAGTATTTAGCTAGTAATGTGAAGTAAGAAATATGACAACCTTGCTATCAAGTATGTAAGCATATAAAGATGGAAAATTTAGTATTATTTCATGTCACTGTGGGAAAAAATACAAAAATGTAGAATATTTTAAGTTTCTTTTAAACATATTATCTTATTACAGATTTTTAGATAGCATGATTAAGGTATACTGCAATAAACTGCACATACTTAAAGTACACAATTAGGTAAGTTTTGACATACATATATACCTGTGAAACCATCATCCCAACAAAAAATCATGAACATAGTCACTGCTCCCAAAAATTCACCCCCAAAACTTCCCCTAGTTTTAAAATTTACTATTTGTAACCTCATCCTCATTAAGTGGGGGGAGATGCTTAGAATAAACTAGTGAATAATTACATTTATTCTAATTTATGTTTTTGGAAAGTGGGATAACAGTTCTGATTTAACATCAGAGGAGTAGTGGAACAATAAATACATAAGTTTAATGTCAAATTTATCTATAATTTTAAACATTATTGTTAGTAGTATTTCAGATGTTAAATTATTTTTTTCAATGAAGTAAGTTTCTTTATTGATTGAGAGTACAGTAAGGGATATTGGGAGAGAGGAAAAAAAGGATTGCAGTTTGAAATATGTTGATCAGGCTAGACCACATTGAAAAGGAAGGATTGAAGGAAACGTTTGGAGTGGCTGCCTGGGGGGAAATCTTTCCAGGTACAGGATGTGTGGATGCAATGGCAAGAAAGCCTAAGGTGCATTTAAGGAAATTCAAGGAGGCCAGTGTAGCTGAATGGAGTGAGCAAGAGGAAGAATGGTATGAATGAGGATAGAGGAATAATGGGCAAATTGCAAAGGCCATAAACCCACTCTAAGGACATTGGCTTTTACTTTCAGGAAAATTGGGAGCTATCTAGGATGGTTTTGAGTAGATACTTAGTGTTAAAACCTGGCTAATAGGTTGCAAATAGATTAATAGAGTCGAAGGTAAAAGCAAAGAGACTAACTAGTGAGAAGGCTAATCTAGTGGCAAGATAGTGGTGATGTAAACCATGTTGGTAGCAATGAGGATGGTGAGAAGTGGTCGGATTCTCTATATACCACAATAATTGAGAATGCACTATTAAAATAGATGTTTTTTTACTTTCATATTTACAATTACAAGTTTCTTTAAAGTCTTTATCAGAGTAGTCCTTTGAATGCCATAGCTCTATACTTGAAAATATAGTCCCATGACTTATTTGATTTAGTATCTTTGACTACATGCTAAATGATTTTATCCAAAATAATATCATGATCACATAAAACTGTAACATAAATAATCAAATTATAATTATTATAAAATGATATCATCATTATCCTTATTGCTCCCATTTTATTTAGTACTTATAACTGTGCTTGATGTTGTACCTATACCATCACATTTAATTTTTACAACAATCCTATGGGGTATGTTAAAATTTTTATTCACCTTTATTACATCTCTCAGATATTGTATGAGCAACATGGAAACCTTTATCTTATTTTAGCTATTTAAAAAGACCCTAGGCTGTAATTCCAAAATAGTTTCTGAGGAGACAGGGGTCCTTTCTCAGATTAGATCCACTCTTTTATTCTTTAAACATTGATGTTTTTCCAAGCCCCTGTCCTTAACCATCTTTATTCCTGGTTCCTCAATAAATTCTTTTCTTCTTATGGTTGTAATTGCCAGCTGTGTAACTTCTAAGTTTACATTATCAAAAGGAGGTATCATTGTCCCTACATGCCTGGATGTTCAAAGAATACATTCTGTTGTGTCTTCTGCTGCCTGAAGTTTAACAACCTTTATTGTAAAAACAACGACAACAACAACAACAACAACAAAACCCAGCTTCTTTCTTAGCAGAAAGGTTTCATTCGTGCTACTTGCTAGTAATATAAAAGGTATCACTGTTACTTCTAATCCTAAGCCTTGCAGTTTCCCTTTCATTTTACACCGTATTCTCTCTAGAGGTGAGTTTTATCTACCTTCATTTCCAATTAGGCATACAACTCTACAGGTTAATTTCCAACACTAGTCTCTACTTGGACATTTGGTCCCATCTGTAGTTCCACTTAACTGCTTTACATCTCCCATTGGATGTCTCAGAGGTGTTGTAGGTTCACTGTGTTCCCAATTAAGTTTTTATACATCCATTCCCTTAAACACAGGTCTTCCTGGCCAAGCATGGTGGCTCACGCCTGTAATCCCAGCACTTTGGGAGGCCGAGGCGGGTGGATCACGAGGTCAGGAGATCAAGACTATCCTGGCTAACACGGTGAAACCCCGTCTCTACTAGAAAAAAAACAAAACAAAACAAAACAAAAAATTAGCCGGACGTGTTGGCGGGCGCCTGTAGTCCCAGCTACTTGGGAGGCTGAGGCAGGAAAATGGCGTGAACCCGGGAGGCGGAGGTTGCAGTGAGCCAAGATCAGCCACTGCACTCCAGCCTGGGTGACAGAGTGAGACTCCGTCTCAAAAACAAAAAAAAAACAAAAAACAGGTCTTCCCCAGTGTTCTGAATCCCAAGGAATATCAGCAATGTTCTGTCCAGAGAACATGACAGACATACAGGGAATATTCTTATCCCCAAGAATGAAAATAGTGACAATAAATATTTAATATTTTATTCCTTTTTTTATGCCCCTCACTTCTTTCTGCCAGTATAATTTGTTATATTGTTCTATACATAATTTAAAAATTTTAATAATTTTGTACTTATTTTCTTATTATTTACAAATGTAGTCTTTCAGTTGCTTTATTGATTTATGTTTTGATTACTCCTTGTTTCTATTTTTAAATTTTTCTTTTTTTTTTTTTTTTTTTTTTTTTTTTTTTTTTTTTTTTTTTTTTGAGGCGGAGTCTTGCTCTGTCGCCCAGGCTGGAGTGCAGTGGCCGGATCTCAGCTCACTGCAAGCTCCGCCTCCCGGGTTCCCGCCAATCTCCTACCTCAGCCTCCCAAGAAGCTGGGACTACAGGCGCCCACCACCTCGCCCGGCTAGTTTTTTGTATTTTTTTTGTTTTAGTAGAGACGGGGTTTCACTGTGTTCGCCAGGATGGTCTCGATCTCCTGACCTTGTGATCCGCCCGTCTCGGCCTCCCAAAGTGCTGGGATTACAGGCTTGAGCCACCGCGCCCGGCCTTAAATTTTTCTTAATATGTCATCGTAAGATATAAATACAGTACACTTAACAGATAGTAACTAAGTCCTGAGGTAGAGGCCTGTCTCTACTATAATTGGCACAGAAAATGGTTCACTATTGGTCTTAAGAGAATCCCTATACTGCACTTTTGCTTCCAAAAAAAACGCTTTAAGAATATTTCAACATTGTGTCTAAGAAAATGGACTATATAATGACATTTTGTGGACATCAAAAAAATAAATAATTTAAAAGTTATATGGCAAAACTTACTAAATACTTGTGAAGAGCCATTGTTATTTGTTATGTGTAATTATCGTTGCAGGTTCTAGCTCATTTGAATCTCAAAAAATGGATCGTCCTTCTATTTCTGTTACCTCTCCTATGAGTCCTGGAATGTTGAGGGATGTTCCACAGTTCTTATCAGGACAACTTTCAGTATGTAGTCATTACATTTACTCTTCTTTTCAGAATATCAAATAGTACTTTTAAAATACGATGCTAGTTTTTTACAAACCAAGTTATTCCTAGAACATAATTGTGCTTTTAACCTCCCACTTTATCATTCCTTTAGTTTTTGAAATCCAATTTTGATTATTTATCATACTGCTTTATTTATTAGAGTTAGATTTTCTGGAATTTAATAACAGTTAGATTTTGTGAAGGTACCTAAACTCTTTTGTATGTTAGTAATTATAACAAAATTCAAATTCATAATTTTTGCTCTGTACCTTAAGATGACTATAATGTGTCATAGATTTTAAGAGAAGTAAAATGTTGCACTATGTAAAGATGGTATTTCAGATAAAAGTAAATATAAATTCTTCACTGCTTTTCAACTTTAAGGATTTTGGTGTCAGTTTATAGTCATCATTGGAGTTCAATATTGCTATGAAATATAGTGATACTTGAGATGTTTTTGTCAATAGACAAAATGAAATGAACAGAGAAATATATAATGGATTGCTGAATACTTCAGATAACTTTGCACATTAAGTGATCCCTGATTTGAACATTTTAAAATAAAACTTAAATATTCATGTATGCATTTTATATTGTGTTGATATCAGAGGAGCTTTACAAATGTAAGTCTTTACTTTTTATTCATTTGTTCTGTTGTCATTCCCTTATTAAACCATTTAAAAGTAGTAACATAATAAATTTACTCTTATACATTAGAAAATACAGGTTGATATTACCAGTATTGTTGGTGATTACAAAACTTGAAATTTCATGAGTATTAAAAGATATTTAGGTTGTCAAAATTCAGACATTGAATTTTGGATTAACAGAAAGTTACAGTTAAAACTAAATTATTTGAGGCTGATATTTTAAGCCCAGAAGAGATAGCTTTTGTTAAATTAGCTATGAAATTTTCCTTTGATTTTTTTTGGGAGGAGGGTGGGAAAGGGTCAGTTATTTGTTTTTTTCTGAAGTATTTTCATGGTAATTGAAAAGGCGAGTTATTAGGAGGTATATTGCAAAAAGGACAACAAATTCCTTCGCGGAGTCATTAAAAAATTCGATTAGACATGTCTTTTTTTAGAAGATTTTTGGACCATAAAGTGAACAATAACCAGAAAAGTTATATAAGAAAGAATATGTGTGCTATTAGGAATTGTAAATGTTCCACTAAATAAATTTCTTCCTTATTATTTTTTTTCCTTCTATTCCATAAACAGTAGTGAATTTTTCCTTGAGGATAGCTGGTCTTTTTTCAAGTCTGCAAAATAAAGTAGCATCTTTCCTACTTATTCTTAATTGTATCGACGCACATTATTGTCAATTTAAGTTTACAAACGTATGTTTTCTTTACTGATGCTAAAAATGCTAATAAAAGTTGTTTCTTATTATGGATCATTTCATGTTATCCTTAAATAATGTTTTGGGGTGGATGATCCCAGTCATAAATAAAATGTGTTTGTGGTGTGTGTGTGTTTGTGTGTGTGGTTGTCTGTCTGTCTGTCTGTGTCTGGTGTATGTATAGTTTGCTTTGGAGTTCGTAAGAAGAAAGGGGGTGGAAGTGTAGATTTGCGTATGAATAAGTAAGTATACTATGGTTTCTTTTTGAATTCCAAGGTTTACTACGATTGGACTACGGAGGGGAGGACGGGAAGCATAGTTCAGGGATGTAGACAAATTTCAAATTAACTATTTTTTTCGATGGTTCCAATTATATGGTAAAAGGTACAATGTGTAAAATTGGGAATATAAACTTAAAAGTTTCACTCTGAAATTTATGTATAACTTGTAAATGTTATAGTATTTAGATTTATTAAGTGTTTGTAATTTAAAATGTGTCTATTTTCTCTTTTTTATGACTTGAAGGAATATGTATCCACTATGATATTATTAGTAAACTTTTAGCTGTATCTGTTTTGAAATTATTCAACCATAATGCCCAATATCCTACCCGATATATAAAAAATTATGGTTATAAATATACTGCATAATTTATTGTGGGAATCTGGAAGCACAGAAATTAATAAGATGTAAAATCAGCTATAATCTGATCACTGAATCTACATCACTAAATTAAATTTTTAAACAAAACTGAAAAAAAAAAATCTTTTTGAATCTTGATTTTCTCGTTAGTAATATGTGGAACTTTTCCTGTCTTTAAAAATTCCATCTGTTAAATTGTTTTAATGGAACATTTTAATACTTCATTGTAACCTAATTCACTATTATAGGGTACCTTGCTTGTTTCTAACTAATTTTTATGGATAATGATACCGTGGAAATCCTTGATATAAATCTTGAATATTTTGTTAGGACAAAATTCTATTGTCAGAATAACTTTCCAGAAATAAAATTACAATATAAAAGGCAAAGGAAAATTTTAGGATTTTGAAATCTATTTTCAAATTTTCCTTCAGAAATGATTTTACCTAATTAAACTCCAATCATCTACTTAAGAAATCTATGTTAAGTTCTGACCCCCACATCAGGTATAGTGCTAGTCACTGCGAATACAAGTTTTTACCTTCATGTAACTTATGAATTTTATTCTTATATTTTTGCATCCAGGAAAACATAACTAAGATGCTATCTGGTATATAATAATTCCCTTTATATTTAATCCTGTCTCTATCAGCCTGGAGACAATTTTGGTTTGCTCTAATGATGTAGAGGTTGGAAAAATATATCTACATATATCAACCCTAAGGAAAACTAGGAAGTCATAAACCAACATTACAATTCCTTTTTCCTTCTTTTCTACCTTTGGACATTTTGCTTTTGGTTAGTTTTTACTTGGGCCCATACTTCACTTACAAAATTATGATATTGCTAATGCCTGAGAACAATGATAATTTTTATAGTATGTGAGCTGGCCTTCCTAATACTCTGTCAGTTCATGTCTCAAATAGAAAATATATACATATAATATCATTCTCAAAGGAGGTGATTATTAAAAAAAAATGTAAATTTGTTGTTTACATTTTCATGCTCAAGGCTGTTGATTTTTTTAAATGTATGCAATTTATTTTCTCTCCATTTTTGAATTGTCCTGCTGTTTATTATTCTACTGCATAGCAGTGAAAATGCCATTAATGTATTTGGTGAAGAAAATCAGCATGAATTCAGGTTTATGCCACGTAGGCTGTATGTTAGCTTTCTCACTGACAGCACTGCCTTATTAGGACCCTATTTTTAATATGTGTTCTTCCAGAATTTAGCTGTTTTTCTCCTTCAGTTGATTACTTTTGTAGTTCTTAATAGTTTCAATTAGTTTATAGTCTTTGACTATTTTGATAATAGGGCATTAAAAGAAAATATAGCTTTCAATTCTTTTCAAAGTGAGAAAAGGCTCAGAATTCTCTTTCTGTGGGAACATATTACCCAATTGATACTACTGTTAATCATATTTTATTTCATTCGCTTCATGATCTGTGGTTGATTTATGGTTGCAGTGTTTTTCCAAGTTACTTTAAAAAATATCTTTTGACTCCATTTTAAGTAAATATTACAAATATCCATTTTATATGCCCATTTGAAAGGAATACATAATTTAAGGAGTGGTATATGTCCTTTCTATCTCCCTGGAAACTCCATAGCCTTTTTAAAACTTTCTATAAATGAAAGGTTTTTTTTGAGCTTTTATCTGTTACACTTCATTGTTATAACTTTGTTATTCTGAAAGTATTGTATGAAAAGAATGTTCTAAAGATACTAGTACAATTAATAGTGGAAAGTGATATTAAAAATGCAAAATGAATTGTGGTGTACAAATTCAAATTCTTCTTTTGTATGAAGCCTGAATTGTTTAGATATCATCAGGTCTCTCATGCTTACAATAAATGAATTAATAGTAATTACAAATTACAGTGAGACACATAGTGTTTTGCCATCCCTATCTGAAATATCCATAGAGACAGAAAGCAGTGGTTACTAATGTACAGCGAGATGGAAAAATAGGGAGTGATTATGTAAAGTACAGAGTGTTCTGGGATGATGAAAATATTTTGAAACTGGAAGGAGGTAGTAATTCTGTGGTAATTCCACAGAATTCTGAACACAGTATTTGCCACTGAATTGTATACTTTAAAATAGTCAGTTGTATGTCTGGTGAATTTTACATTAATTTAAAAAAATATTGTCAACACAAAATATATTTTATAGCCATATTTAAAATATAAACTCATGGGTGAAGATTAAGTGTAAATTGCCATAGGTTTTAGAAGGTTGATTTCAGAAGTCTGTGAGATGCATGTATGAGTTCATTTTAGAACATGGAAAAATGTTTGCTTTAAAGGATTAATGTATTTGAAAGTATTATTTCTTTTAAAGGGAATCTTTTATTTTATGACATAATATTTACTTGTAAAAATATTCTGTAACCTTAATATTTTTGGTCTAAAACAAGACAGGTAGGAGGACAGGGGAAATAAAATGTATTTCTAAAGTACCTTGTTTAGTCCCTTTTTTCAACATGCCAAATTTCTCTGTGAATTTCATATATCCCATCTGTCATTTGCTAAAGCATTATAATAGCCTGTGGTTATGCCGACAGACGTCAGTAACACACTCCACATCTGAATATTTCTTTCTTCCTTTGGGAATATTTCCACATAAAAAGGAAGACAGCTTAGATTTGAAACTGCCTTGGTTTTGAAAGAGACAGACAGAGAGAAAGAGAGAGAGAGAGATTGAGAGAGAGAGAAAGATGACTCATGATTGAATGACAGTCTGCTTTTAAGTCTGCTTTCCTTTGGGTTTTAGATTTATGTCTTAAATAAACGTGTCTGATCAATGCCAACTGGACTGAGCAAAAATACTCTTAGTACTCATTATCTGTTTCCAGTTAGCAGTGGAAAGAGAGAAGCCTTTATTTATGACTTTGAAGTAGACAAGAGAGACATCCATAAGAAATGTGAGGAATGGGATAGAATCTTGGTGATAGAAGCAGAATTAAATGCCTTGAAATCCATTCCCAAACCTGATTATGTTCTGATTTAGCTGTTGGAATGCCTAATAAAGGTACAACATTCTGATTATTGTGGTGTCTTTTGGAAACTTTCAAAATGAAAACAAAAGTCAGTAAGAGAAAGGAAATTTGATTTGATTCTGAGAATTTGATTTAGTGATTTAATTAGAACTGGGTTCTATTTTCTGTCTTTACACTACCTTGCTTTTTGTTTGAGTATGGGCAAGTATGTCTAGCCCTTTTCTGTGTTTCCTGACCTACAAATTGTGAGTAGAAGCAACTACCTCATAAGGTTGTTGGAAATAACATGAGGCAATAAACTTACAATAAACTGTCAATAAAGCCTTGAAAAAGTGCAACAAACTGTATAAGCAAAAAGAGATAAGATATTGTCATTAATAGGTGTGATTAGCAATAAACAGTGTTACCTTAAGTGGTACATAATAAATGTCTGATGATGGCGTTTCAATACTAGAACCTGATAGGGATTCATCAAGTATGAATCAAGTAATTAATCCAATGCATTTCTGCACACTTTTATTTTAATGTGTTTATTCTTTTAAGAAATTCTAAAGCCAATTTGGCTAATAGTTTTTGGACTTTGGGTAGACATACTTTGGAGAAGTCACACATTACTTCCACAGATGGGTTTTCACTCATAACTCTGTAATACATTTTCAACTAACTTCTTTTTGTACTGTCCTATTTTCTGTGTAGTATGTTTAAGGATAAAATATGAAATTTATTGATTCTTGGGTTATGCTTTTAATCATTCTTTCAAAATACATGAGCCCAAATATATTATTTTATATACAGTCTTAATTCTTGTTTTGTGAACTACATTTGAAAATTTGATTATATAAATTCTAGTATTTTGTATAGTTTTTAATGTTTTTTGGCATTGGACAAAATTAATTTATTCATTACACTGAAGTACTTAATTTCGATAAATATTGTCATGGAAAATTGTATTTAAGGGATAGTTGTATGTGTTTGTTTTTACTTTTGGTCTTTTAGTTCCAGTGTGTTGTCCTTTTTGGTTTTGTTTTATTGCTTTTTTCTTTAATTTTGCTTACCAGAGCCAAAGCCTTAGTAGAAGAACAACGCCTTTTGTTCCTAGGGTTCAGGTAAAGGCCTTGTCTGCCTGATAGAAACTAAAGTTGTGTTTAACCCTTATTTGTATGTTTTTGGAAAATGCGTTAGTAGGAAAACTTTTTTTGGTATGTTGCTCCAACCCATATTATTGACTTTCAAATCATTTTATTAGCCAGCTCATAAAAATTTGCATGGGGATTAGAATATTGAATAAAAATTTAAAGAGACAATCTTTGTTAGTGATTTTATATGATAAACTAAATACTAAACCTTATAGATTTCAAAGTGGCATTTAATGTAGATTCTACTTATATATATGACATTTACAGAAATAGCTAATTTTATACTGTTGATATTTTTCCTTGTTACACTAAGGTTGCTGTCTCTTTAAATCACTCATTATGTCACTTAACATCTATATTCTCTTGCATTTTCCAAGTAATAACTCCTTGAGGAGATGCAAATAAATTTGTACCTTATTTAAAATATGAATTTTATGCATATTATATATAAGGTTCATTTTTTGCAAAGTATTTTACTTTGAAAGAACAAAATTATAGTCCAAATAAAATAAGTTGGATTTATTTTGTTAATATTTTTCCATTGTAGTTTTATTTAATTTTATGTAATAGTTGGGTACAAGTTGTTTGCCTCTTTTCATTAGGAACCCCTTATATGGTAAAGTAATGGCAATATAGTTTTTTTTAAGTAGTATTATGCTTTCCTTGCTTTGCTGCATGTTGTTTTTTAAAAATTTGTTGCTTCTGAGTAATACTTATTTTGTTTAAATTTTAAAAATTAAATTATTCTTGTTAATATTATACAATATAAAATATTTACCTATGCTGCTTAGGTCCTACTTAGGAAAATTAAAAATAGTTACATGCTAAAGCTGGAATGAGAAATATTTTAAAACAATTTAAATTATACTAATATTTTTATTAATGAAATTGGGGCTGAACAGAAACTATGTCAGAACCAGAATTGTGAAGATATGTTTGTTATATTTGGGGGAATCAACAGCTATATTTTAAACACTTATTTAAAAAGCACAGATAAGAAATTAAGAATGTTATAAAGTGAGGTACCTAATAAAATCTGTTTTGATTATGTGAACTGGATATCTATTAAAAACTTCAATGCAAGTCCTATAATATAAATAAAAATTAGGGCTATATTCAAATACTCAGTTTAAAGCAGTCTATTAAAAGGTATAATTTTGGTCAAATAATTAGTAAAGTTAAAATGTGCCTATTTGCTGTTTAAATTATTTTAATATTTGTACATTTGTAATTTATAATTTAGTAAACTCTAAAATATTATACCAAAAATAAGCCATATGTTTACTCTGTATGAGAAATGGATAATATTACTAACTGATAATATTTTGGTTTTCCATGGCATAAGGAAATCTGAAAAGAATACTCTATCAGACTTTTGAAATATATATCTCAAATGCTAGTTTTAATGATTTTAAAGGAGAAAAAATATTGCTGGTGGAGATGGCAACAAGTACTTAGTTTAACCCCCCAAAAGGTTCTCATAGAAATCAATAATTTGCTCTAATAATTTTTAGCTTAGTCTCATAATAATTATTGTTTCTTAAACGTAACACTTATTGGAAATAAATCTTTTTAGCCTTGCAGAATCTTTTTTTTTCCTTTGAGATGCTTAATATTCATGTCATGAACCTCAGAGAAAGCTTTTTAATGTCTTAGAAAAAATGAAGCCATAAACTCTTTAAAACTGATGAAAATAGAGAATACCATAGAAATCAGTTGGGTTTTTGTCACATATTTATGATACTATCTATAACACCTCTTTGATCTCATATACAATAGACATTCCTGCATTTCTCTCTTTTTCACTCACATCTTTTGCCAGAAGAATAGTCTCCTTTTGGCCCCTTTTTCTTATCTGTATCTATGTTCTAATATTATTAGAAAAGCAAATATTTGAACTGTTTTCTTTTCATATATTGGAGACTTTTTTCTTCAAGTTGTTAATCTCTTAATCTAAGGCAGTGGTTCTCAAATTTTAATGCACTTGAGGATCACCTAGGGACCTGTTAAAATCCAACTTCCAGGGCCTCGTTCTGATTCAGTAGGCGAGAGGTGGGCCCAGGAATTTGTAACTTTTTAATAAATAAGTGAGAAAATACTGACATGGAAAGTTTATTAGCCCAATTTAAGAAATACTTGTCTAGGGTCTATTTTTGTACTTAGCAGCTCCATTAGAAAATTTCTTCTTATTCAATAGCAAGATAATACCTACATTAAATGTAAAACATAAAATTGATAACTATAATTTAAATAAGTTGGATATTTCTTACTCTTATTCCTATAAAAGGGCTGATTCCATTTGGCAAAAAAAAAGATGGAAATAATTTTATATACTTTTTTGGACTGTCAGTTTACCTTTTCTGACTCAAAAGTTGCTCAGTGTCTCTCTCATTCTCTAGGATATGAAGTGAGGGACTCAACAAAGCTATGTTGGAATTGGAATTGAACTGCTAGTGTTTCATGTATAACCAGTACTGATTTGTAACTGTTATTCTCAAGTTCCAAATTTTGGTTCCATTTCAGTTTCAACATAGTGGTTAGATATGTGCTGAGTTCTGGGCCGAGATGTGGATCAGAGCCATAATTATCATAGATCCTGACATAGTAGAATCAGACAACTAGGTGTGCAGGTGTGAGGTATGTGTGTGGGAGGTGATAACTGTTAAATCAAGTAAATTCAGCAGTTGGATATGAAGTTCTCTTCCCTAATTATGGCACAGGGAAATTGTTCTCATTTTCTTATCTCAAATAATAAAATGTACTCTTATTATCCTAAGGATATTATTCATCAACTTCACAAAAGAATGAGACTTAATGTCTGAATAAGGAAAATTTTAAAGATGAATTCATTATCATTTTAAGTTCAGACTGAAGGAATCTGTTGACTAAAGCTACTAGTAAATCCCTTTTGCTTATAATATTTTAAATGTTTTTAACTGTGAAACAACATAAAACATTTACTTGAAAATTCCCTATGAATGTTATATAAACAGGATATTATCTACTCAATTCATTTTGAGCACTTATTCTGAACTCAGTTTTTTTTGTAGGCAAACCAAAATGAGCTAGTGATTCTTGCATAAGTAAAGATACAGATCAATCATTTTATATAAAGTCCTTAATTATGATAATGTAGTTATGTACATGTTAATAAGCAATCACATTAAGATAATAAAAAGCCCACATGCTTGATCAGTCAAACTGAAATGTCTGAATCATTCTTTTATTCATTGAAGTTATTATAGTATATCCTTTTATTTTTAACTAGCCACAATTTACTAAGTAAAATTTATATTCTGTGCTAATGATACTGTAAGAGAATGGGGTGAAGATTGGAAAGGTAAACATTGTGTTTGTGTAGTAAATGTTTGAATTGATAAATTAATATTTTTGCTTTTCAGATAAAACTGTGGTTTGACAAGGTTGGTCACCAATTAATAGTTACAATTTTGGGAGCAAAGGATCTCCCTTCCAGGGAAGATGGGAGGCCAAGGAATCCTTATGTTAAAATTTACTTTCTTCCAGACAGAAGGTAAGGATATAAAACAAAAATAAATGTTCTGAAAATAAATGAGAAAATGTTAATAGCAATGGGTATTTCAATTCTGTATCATTTATTGGTATCATACTAGTGAGATATGTGAAGTTTAACATAAACGTGATGGTTCTTAGGAATCCAAATAGTGACAGTAAATAAGATTTTTAAAAACTTAAATGTTGTATATGTGATTTTAAATATTAATTTTAGGCATGTGTGTATTATTTCTTGTATATATTTTCATTATTCAAAATCATTAAAAGTTATGCTTCCTAAAATCAAATTTTAACACAAATTACAGAGTCAAAAGCTAAAATACTAGAATTTTAGTCAAAATACTAGCTCTTTTAGTCAAAAGCTAAAATACTGCTAAAAGTGCTCATTTCTCTGCAATTTCTACCTCCTCTTACCAAGATATTATTTCTCTCTATTCTATAAATTTAACAAGTTGTTTTGTATTCATCACCTTATATCGTCAAGAAAACTTACCACAAGTCCCAGAATCACCTTCTTCAAGCATTATTTGTTTTGTGTTTATTCTAATCAATATAAGTGGTATTGTTCTACCCTTAATTTTTTTTCTTTTAGTTCTACCCTGATTTGATTGGAGAAATACTTTATCTGAAAATAAATCTAATCACTCTGAATTTCAGGCATGTAAAAAATAAAAGAGACTATTCAATAGGCATCATGAAAAAAGAAAGAAGGAATGATACCAGTTACCTTTCCCCGATTATCTGTCTGCGTCCCTGCCTCCCACGGCAGAGTGCTCTCAGGATCTCGTTATTTTTTCTCGGGTTGAAAGTGGATAGGCACAGATGTGATCTTAAACATGTTTATACACTTTTGGATTCTCATTGATTTAGTTATTTGGTTCAAGTAGAAAGTCATCAAGGTTGAGTTTGGTACCAAAGTGTCACCTGAACAACAATCTCAGCAAAGAAAAGGACAAAAGAATAGACAATGAACAAAGGCTTTGCATTTTATTTGATACATATTTTGAAGTTTTATACTCTTTTTATATCTTGAAGTTAGTCGCCAGTTAAAATACATTTCTTCTTCTAATTTTAAGTGAAAACATCTAGTGTTTACATGCTGTTACTGAATTACATTTAATGGAAACCAAAGTTCTAGTAACATGAAAATAAATTTTTAAAAAAGGATTAGGTTGGATTTTATTGTTTTTAAAAATTAACTACCTTCTCAGCAATTTGGTGATTCATTAAAAGATCAATTATTTATTTTATTATAATTAGACTTTTATTTTAAAATGATGTCTATAGCATGCTTATTGATCTTAGTGTTTAAATATCTTTAGCACCTTCTCAGTGTTTGACTTAAGCAGTATGCTTTGATTCTGAAGGCTTTATTTATACTTCTAGAGAAAGTAAAACTCATTTTTTTTTAACTTGCTGAAAATTAGGTTATTTTAATGGTTTTTTTTTTTGTGAATTGGTGCTTGGGTACGTACTAAATTGCCTTATTAAATTGTAGTCATGTATGTTAGGTTTATAAGAAACTTCAGAGATTGTCTATTCCTCTTCCTATTCAACAAAGAAATCCTGTCTAAAATTTTCATTCTTTATCTGAGAACTTTTTTTCTGTCCTTAAGAGAAAGTTCATGACTTCCTCTTGTTTTTCCTTTCAGATTCTGATAGAAACCATTTTGTTTGTTTGTTTGTTTTTGAGACAGAGTTTTGTTCTTTTTGCCCAGGCTGGAGTGCAAAGGCGCGATTTCGGCTCACTGCAACCTCCACCTCCTGGGTTCAAGCAATTCTCCTGACTCAGCCTTCCTAGTAGCTGGGATTACAGGTGTCTGCCACCAGGCCCAGCTAATTTTTTGTATTTTTAGTAGAGACGGGGTTTCACCATGTTGGCCAGGATGGTCTCGATCTCTTGACCTCGTGATCCACCTGCCTTGACCTCCCAAAGTGCTGGGATTACAGGTGTGAGCTACTGCACCTGGCCGGATATAAACCATTCTTGAATTAGATAGCAAGGCTCCTGTTAAATACTTTCATCCTGGCCTTCTTGGAAGGACCTTTATCTCTTGACAGGGTCTCAAAATTCATTCGTCATCAATGAAATATGAGTAGATGTTAAATAAATATTTGTTAAAGCTGTAAGCAAAGGTAGGGAGAGAAAGATCGTACATCACAGTCCTTGTTTCAGATAAGTTATTCCCATACACATTATCACTTCTTTCCATGTATAGAGATAAAATCTCCTACATGGGTTTGCAATGTCATTTTTCTGCCAATGCCTTCATGGTTAATAAAGCTACATTGCATGTTATCTTGTCCATGTGTATTAACAAAATTCATTATCAATTTGTATATTTAAAGTCATCTTTCTGCCACATTGTATATGTGTGCTTTGGAAACATATAATACCTCTTCATCATTCAAGTAAAATCTATATTAAACTTAAAATTCCAATGAGAAGAAGTTGCATTACTTCCCAATTTCAGAGACAATTCTACCCCTTCTTAGTTCTCTCTCCTCCCTATTTCCCAAAACTCTTGGAACCGTGTTGTGCTGAGATAATTTGTAGCAGTTGATACTGTTCTAACTGGAGCTTGTCTGTCATTTTAAATAGTTCTCTTAGGTAGCTTAAATTGTATTTCCTAGAAAATTGTATTCCTGCCCAGCCAGTGATCCTGTCTAATAAGCAAGATTAATGATCTCCAAATAGGCTGGATGTACCCTAGGTGATGTACAGGATAATCCTTTCATGGTCGGGAAGAAATATTTGAATGTTTAAAAATTTTTATTTTGTTATTTTTAGTTTCTGTTTTAGTCTATTTTCCAATATGAACAGTATGTTAGTATAACAGTATGGTGACACACGTACAGAGATATACAACCAAAAAGAACATGAAAACCTTTGAACTGGCAATCCCATTTATTGGGATGGTTATCTTGCATTTTCAACTCTTTGTGGTGACTACCTCACATAGAAATAAATTTACAATGTTTTATAATAACAAATATATGTCAAATAAATATGAATTTCTTATATTTAAAAAAGTATCTTTATAAAAATAGATTATAATTGGTCATTAGCTAGAACTTTGTAGATAAGAAGTTGTGAATATCACAATTTACTCATCTTTTTGTACAATGAGACTTCTGTAGTTTAAAGGAATAGTATATGTAATGTTTCTGGTTAATTATCATTTAGAAGGTTTTCAGTAGGGCGATGTGTTAAAAAATTATTGAGTTAAGATTCTCAGGTCTAGTTTTATTTAGATTTTGAGAAAGATTAAGTTTTCAATAATTTATCATGGAAAAAATTTTACATTTATTGTAACTTCGCTATTATTGTCATATCTATAAAGTGTGATATATTATACACCTTAAATTTTCATAATAATTTTAAAGGTTATAACACTTGCAATGTATGATAATTTGATGGTAAAATGTCACCTGACTTGTTTACTGAGAAATTTTAAATTAAAAAATTTTAGGATAAAACTTGTGGTTCTATGTAAGTTCATAATTTGTTGGTTTTTTTCCATAGTGATAAAAACAAGAGAAGAACTAAAACAGTAAAGAAAACATTGGAACCCAAATGGAACCAAACATTCATTTATTCTCCAGTCCACCGAAGAGAATTTCGGGAACGAATGCTAGAGATTACCCTTTGGGATCAAGCTCGAGTTCGAGAGGAAGAAAGTGAATTCTTAGGCGAGGTATCTGGAGTTGTTTTAAAGTTTATGCTATTCATGTTATCCTGAATGCTTTTATTTATATAACTGTCAGTATAATTTTATATGTAGAATATCTGCAAAAGTAGGCACAATTTCTTTAATGGAATGTATTTCAGCTGCTGCTTTAGGACAAAACTTGAAACTATAGAAAACAGTGGTTGTACATATTCTGACAGATTTTACATGTCAGTTCTTATTTTAGAACTCTCAGTGTTGAATGATAAAAGATTTGTATTTCACAAATATATTGCTTTGTTTTATAGTGATATGTATATATTTTGGTAGTTTACTGAACAGACTGTACCACTAATAAGTACAAACCATTTATTTATGGATTATTAAACCATTTATTTATGGATTATTTTCAAGCCCTGCAATGTAACAGGCACTGTGCTATAGACTGAGCCTTCAAAGTTAAATAAGGAGTGTTACTTACTTCAAGGAATTTACAATTCATTGGTGATACAGACACATGAATAGCAATTAGAATATAACATGCCAATTGATATGAAGGGGAAAATGCAATAGGAATACATAATTGCTGTGCAGAGGAGGGCAGGTGGTCAAAGCAAGTCTTCACAGAGAGAGAGGAATTTAGCAAATTCAAGGGGAGTGAAATTCCTGCAGAGGGAATAAGAAGACATCAAGGTGAGGAGATACTGGTCAATTGCACTGAAATTGGAAGGGAATGTGGTAAGAAATGAGGTTTGAGGCTTAAACTGAGACCTGGGCATGTCACTTAATATGTAAACAAATTTGGATTTATCTGGTCAATAATAGGAACCAATAACCAGTAACCAATTCTCTCTTTCCCATCTCTATGAAGTCTCGCTTTGTCACAGTGGCACAGTCATAGCTTACTGCTGCCTCAAGCTCTTGGGCTCAAGTAATTCTTCTGCCTCAGCTTCCCAAGTAGCTGGGACTACAGGTACCCACCACTATGCCCAGCTAATTTTATTTTTTTTGTAGGAATGGGATCTCGTCATCTTGCCCAGTCTCATATTTTCTTTAAAAAGAAAATGGTTTGACTGTACTTGAGAAAAGTATTTCCAACTGTAATGTGGAGAATGATTGAAGAAGGCAAGATGGGAAGCACTTATCCAGCTATTAGCATGTTAAGTTACTCACTTTCAGCCTTTTTCAGTGTGGTTGGTGTATTAGTTCATTTTCACGCTGCTGATAAAGACATACCCAAGACTGAGAAGAAAAAAGGATTTAGTGTACTTACAGTTCACATGGCAGAAGGCAAGGAGGAGCAAGTCACGTCTTACATGAATGGTGGCAGGCAAAAAGAGAGAGAGATTGTGCAGGGAAACTCCTCTTTATAAAATCATCAGATCTCGTGAGATTTATTCACTATGAGGAGAACAGCATGAGAAAGACCCACCCACATTATTTGATTACCTCCCACTGGGTCCTTCCCACGACACATGGAAATTGTGGAAGTTATAATTCAAGAGGAAATTTGGGTGGGGTCACAGCCAAACCATATCATTCCATTCTGTCCCCTCCCAAATCTCATGTCATCACATTTCAAAACCAATCATGCATTCCCAATAGTCTCTGAAGTCTTAACTCAGAATTAACTCAAAAGTCCAGAGTCCGAAGTCCAAAGTCTCATCTGAGACTAGGTAAGTCCCTTCTGCCTATGAGACTATATAATCAAAAGCAGGTTAGTTACTCCCTAGATACAATGGGGTACAGGCATTGGGTAAATACAGCCATTCCAAATGGGAGAAATTGCCCAAAACAAAGCCTCATGCAAGTCTGAAATCCAGTGATGCTATCAAATCTTAAAGCTCTAAAATAATCTCCTTTGACTCCATGTCTCACATCCGGGTCATGCTGATGCAAGAGGTGGGTTCCCATGATCTTGGGCAACTCCGTCCCTGTGGCTTTGCAGGGTATAGCCTCCCTTCCGGCTGTTTTCATGGGCTGCCATTGAGTGTCTGTGGGTTTTCCAGGTGCACAGTGCAAGCTGTAGGTGGATCTACCATTCTGGTTGGTGGCCATCTTCTCACAGCTCCACTAGGCTGTGCCCCAGTAGGGACTCTGTATTTGGGCTCTGACCCCACATTTCCCTTCTGCACTGCCCTAGCAGAGGTTCTCCATGAGAGCCCCACCCCTGCAACAAACTTTTACCTGGACATCCAGGCATTTCCATACATCCTCTGAAATCTAAGCAGAGGTTCCCAAATCTCAGTTCTTGACTGCTGTATACCTGCAGGCTCATCACTCTGTGGAAGCTGCCAAGGCTTGGGCTTGCACCCTCTGAAGCAATGGCCCAAGCTGTAGGTTGGCTCCTTTTTGTCACAGCTGAAGCAGTTGGGACGCAGGACACCAAGTCCATAGACTTGGTGTCACAGCATGGGGACCCTGGGCCTGGCCCACAAAACCATTTCTTCCTCCTAGGGCTCCAGGCCTGTGATGGGAGGGGCTGCTATGAAGACCTCTGAATTGCCCTGGAGACATTTTCCCCATTGCGCATAGGCGATTAACATTTGGCCCCTCATTACTTATGCAAATTTCTGCAGCTGGCTTGAACTTTTCCTCAGAAAATGATATCTTCTTTTCTATCATACTGTCAGGATACAAGTTTTCCAAACTTTTATGCTCTGCTTCCCTTATAAAATGAAATGCCTTTAACAGAACCCAAGTCACCTCTTGAATGCTTTGCTGCTTCAACATTTGTTCCACCAGATAGCCTAAATCATCTCCCTCAAGTTCAAAGTTCCACAAATCTCTGGGGCAGGGGTAAAATGCTACCAGTGTCTTTGCTAAAACATAATAAGAATCACCTTTGCTGCAGTTCCCAAAAAAATTCTCCTTTCCATATGAGACTACCTCAGCCTGGACTTTATTGTCCATATAGCTATCAGCATTTTGGGCAAAGTCATTCAACAAGTCTCTAGGAAGTTCCAAACTTTCCCACATTTTCCCGTCTTCTTCTGAGCCCTCCAAACTGTTCCAACCCCTGCCCATTACTCAGTTCCAAAGCACTTCCACATTTTCAGGTATCTTTTCAGCAGTGTCTCACTCTACTGGTATCAATTTACTGTATTAGTTTGTTTTCATGCTGCTGATAAAGACATACTCGAGACTAGGAAGAAGAAGAGTTTTAATGGACTTATAGTTCCACGTGACTGGGGAGGCCTCACAATCATGGTGGAAGGCAAGGAAGAACAAGTCATGTCTTACATGGATGGAAGCAGGCAAAGAGAGAACTTGTGCAGGAGAACTCCTCTTTATAAAACAATTAGATCTTGTGAGATTTATTCATTATGAGGAGAACAGCATGAGAAAGACCCACCTTCATTATTCAGTTACCTCCCACTGGGTCTCTCTCATGACACAAGGGTATTGTGGGAGTTAAAATTCAAGATGAGATTTGGGTGGGAACACAGCCAAACTTTTTGTTGGTTTTTTGTTTTGTTTTGCTGCGTAAATTAAATGGTAATCTCATGGGAAAAACAAGTCTATAGAAATATTGAAGTGAGTGTTGTCAGCTGAGGAACCAAAGAGTGGTAAACTAAAAATGCTTCTGTATTCCCAGCACTTTGGGAGGCCGGGGGGTGGGGGGGGCAGATCACCTGAGGTCAGGAGTTCGAGACCAGCCTGGCCAATGTGGCAAAACCCCATCTCTACCAAAAATACAAAAATTAGCTGGGCACGGTGGTGGGCTCCTGTAATTCCAACTACTCGGGAGTCTGAGGCAAGAGAATCGCTTGAGCCCGGGAGGCAGAGCTTGCAGTGAGCCAAGATCACGCCACTGCACTCCAGCCTGGGCGACAGAGCAAGACTCCATCTCAAAAAAAAAAAAAAAAAAAAAAAAAAACTAAACTAAACTAAAATCCCTTGTATGACCTTTGGGAAGAAGATTCACACAGTTGTTAGGAGCAGAGATTCTGGAGCTAACTGACTGGGTTTATATTCCTGGCACTACCACTTCTTAGCCTTGGGTCTTTGAACAAGTTATTTGACCCATCCGTGCTTCAGTTTGTTCTTCAACCAAGTAGGAATAATACTTTATGCAACTCAGGGTTAATATGAGAATTAAATAAGTGTGTTATATTGTGTGTTTGTAATACTTTGGAACCCAGTACCTATAATTTTGAAAATGACTAGGGAAAATTTAGAAAGAGTGAAATAACTCCAGGCATGGTGGCTCACACTTGTAATACCAATCCTTTGGGAAGTGGAGATGGGGATAGCTTGAGACCAGGAGTCCAAGACCAGCCTAGGTAACATAGCAAGACCCCCATGTTTAAAAAAAATAAAAAAAGAAATTAGCTGGGCATGGTGGTGCATACAGTAGTCGTAGCTACTCAGGAGGCTGAGGTGGGAGAATTGCCTTACCCCAGGAGTTTGAGGCTGCAGTTAGCTATGAGTTAGCACCCCTGCACTCCAGCCTGGGTGACAGAGCAAGACCCTGTCTCAAAAACAAAAAAGAAAGAATGAAATATTAACTTGGCTGTGTTGCTTCTTTACCTCCCTTAGGTAAATAGTAATTTATCTTTATGTGGCCATTCTTGTAAACACAAAGCACAAACACTGTCACTTGCACAACCTCCTAAAAAAAATAGACATTAATTTCTACAGACTTATATTTTGGGTAAATTTTTAAAAATTCGTGTTATAAAATTTGTATTGTAATATGGTTCATGTTTAAAATCCATTCTTGTTTTTTTCTTTTCTTGTTTTAAATCTTTAGCAGGATGGTATGATAAATTCAGAATTTTAAATTAGACAGGCTGATTCAGTTTACACCTCTTTCACTTAAAAGCTGGTGTGACCTTAGATAAGTTCTTTTAACATTTGTTAGCCTTGGTATTTTTGCTTATGAAAATTAAACAATAAGACAAAGCTAGTAATTTTAAAATAATTATGGCAGATAATATGGCACGGTTCTTAATACACAGTAGACACTTCAAATTTGTTTTTCTCTTCCCATTTAAAAGTTCTTATAAAAGTTAATTTTTTTTTAACTTTTAAGTTCAGGGATACATGTGGAGGTTTGTTACATAGGTAAACATGTTTAATGGGGTTTGTTGTGCAGATTATTTCATTACTGAGGTATTAAGCCTAGTACCAATTAGTATTTTTCCTGATACTCTCCCTTCTCCTACCCTCTACCCTCCGATAGGCCCCAGTATGTATTATTTGCCTCTGTGGGTCCATGTGTTCTCATCATTTAGCTCCCACTTAAAAGTGAGACTGCGTGGTATTTGGTTTTCTGTTCATGCATTAGTTTGCTAAGGATGATGGCCTCCTGCTCCATCCATGTCCCTGCGAAGGAATGATCTTGTTCTTTTTTATGGTTGCTTAGTATTCCATGGTGTATATGTATATTAGTATTCCATGGTGTATATGTATATTTTCTTTACTCAGTCATCACTGATGGGCATTTAGGTTGACTCTAAATAAAAACGCTTTTAAAATTCTAAAATGATATGCAAATATTAGTTATTATTACAGTCATTTAAAATGAAAAGTGTTACTTTTGTAACGGTAAATTTGATAGCCTCTAGTAATGGGTAGTCAAGGGTCAAAAAAATAAATGTCTTAGATATTTAAAACTATTAAATCACTAAGAAGTTATAAAAGTTTATTTATTGTCAAAAGCATATTGACAATTTTGCAACATCTAAATGACCTTGTTTTTCATGTAATAGCATTACTATTACAATTATTACTACAAAAGTTGTAGGACCATTTAACGTAATTTCTTTATTACTGGTATATTATGACAGTCCTTTGTCTCTTGGGTTTGTAGATTTTAATTGAATTAGAAACAGCATTATTAGATGATGAGCCACACTGGTACAAACTTCAGACGCATGATGTCTCTTCATTGCCACTCCCCCACCCTTCTCCATATATGCCACGAAGACAGCTCCATGGAGAGAGCCCAACACGGAGATTGCAAAGTAAGTTTTACCGAAATTCTTTCATATTTTTATTGAATTTTCCTAATCTTGAGTTATATATATGATAAAGAATTTGAAGATATCATTGTGAATATTAATAGTCATTTGTTAGTATTTCCATAGCTATTATTAAAGCTTTTGAATTGTTTGAAACACAAAAATAAGGTTGTACCCATAGCAATCACCTATCACAATGTTGAAGTGGTTTATATTTGTATTTTGGGTGATATGACACCAAATAAGCACATTTACATTTAAATCTTAGTGCTTAGAATCCTAAATATAGGAATAAGATGGCTAATATGAATTTAGCCACATAGCTATATGCACAAAATTATCATTTCCTCCTTTATTACTCTAGGTATTTTATGAATATGTAGTATACCAAGTATACTATAGTGGTTGAAACCATGAATTTTAATTTCAGACTACCCTGGGTTTAAATATTAATTCTTACACTTTAGAACTGTATGTCTTGTGGCAGATCCTCTCTCTATGCCTCACTTTCTTCATTCGTAAAAGTGAAATAGTAATACCTGCCTTACAGGGTAGTTATAAGAATTAATTAGTCTCAATAATATAAACTGATATTATTGTTATTATTGTTATTATTATCATCAACATTACATTTTGCCCTGGATTTTACAGTCTGAAATGTAAAATAGAATTACATCATTCTATAGATGCTTAAAATAAACTCAGAAATATTTTCCACATTGAATAATGACATTTTAAGCTCTTCACTCCTAAAACTCAGGTCATTATTTTTCTAATGAATCTACTATTGGAAACTGAGGTATATGTATACTGTTTTGCATAGTATTCTTGGGGTGGTTATATCTTTGTGGAGACAGCATGCTCCAGTTTTAGCAACATTTTGTCAAGTGCTGCAGGAGTCATTGACATTAACCAAATTTTGGAAGTTTAAATTTATAAGCACAAATGCCATGTCATTTATTAATCATGGGAAGTATAGCTGGCAATTTGACAAATGAGTATTGTCTATCTGAATCACACACTTCTGCTGAATAGAAGAATATATTATATATATATTAGAAGACTGCATGATTAGTAGAGAATTAGAGGTAAAGATTGATCTTATGGGATACTTAGTAGTCATAGGAAAACCTAGAGAATTATTTTCAATCCTTTTTAAAATAACCCCTTTACTGGAATTTTATTTCCACTTAATACAGTCTTGTACCTTTGGATGGTATTAATTGAACACTAATTCTACAGCATCAACTTCTTTCAGCCTCCCCACACAGTAAACACTCATCCACTTCTATTTTCAAATGCCATTACGACATCCTTTGTCATAATAATCATGTTACAATGAACTGTATGTAAATTAATTTTATTCTTTGTGACCATTGTATCTATTTGGTACTTTCTCTCTGAATTACAGTGTAGGATGACGGGTTACTACATAATGGTTACTACTATATGTACCAACCTAATGTAATTTATATACTAATTCTTAAAGTTTATAGGCTGCTAACGCTAGCCAACATCTTCTTTTCATTCGGGACTGGGCTTTCTTTCCATTTTTATTGCAATAACTAGTAGACTTGAGGACTCTCAATACCTGAAACACTTAAGTCTATCAACATTTTTCATTTTTTTCCCATGCTACTTAGGAATGAGAAAAAATGAGATTAGAGTACTGGTTAGCTGTATGTGTCATGGATTTTCATGCAGTTATTATAATTTATCTTGCAACTTTTAATATTTTCACATCCCCAAATGATCTTTCTGGTACTTAGTCAGTAATAGTATTAAACTTACCCGTGGGTGACATAATGACTCCATGTTGTACCATGTCAGTCTTGTCACTACCAACTAACCTCTAATAAATAATTTATTAATGATATGTAAGCCTGAAGATAAGTAAAAACATGTACATACACATAAAACAAAGAAATAAAAACTAGGAAATAACATTTAGGAATAGATAGCTAAAAACAACATTACCTTTGGCTAATTAGGCTAATACGATACATTAGTCATAATGGAAGGTACAAGTCAGAATATGAATAAATTACTAATATGTTATAAACTCCTTTGGTGACAAGAACCTCCTTAAGGGTTTTTCTTCATCTAGTGGATAAATATTGCATTTAATTTTAAGTATATGTATCATATTTCAAAGATCATGCCTTCCACCATGATTGTGAGGCCTCCCCAGTCATGTGGAACTATAAGTCCATTAAAACTCTTCTTCTTCCCAGTCTCGAGTATGTCTTTATCAACAGCAGAAAATGAACTAATACAGTAAATTGATACCAGTAGAGTGAGATACTGCTGAAAATATATGTTGATAGAACATATAGGTGAACAGTTATCATTAAAAGTGTATAATTCCCCTTTGGGGAATTATATTGGAATACAATGAACAATTCTATGCCAAAAAGTTAAACAGCATGGATGACACGGATAAATTCCTGGAGAGCCACAAATTGCAGAAACTGATCCATAAACAGCTAAAAATCTGAATAAACCTATAATAAGTAAAGAAGTTGAATTAATGAATTGATAATGAAAAAATCTTCCCACAAAGAAAAGCCTAGGCTTCACTCTTGAATTCTTTTAAACCTAAGAAAAGAAACACTAATGTTTCTCAAATTCCTTGATTAGAAAGAGAAAGGGAATACCCACCAATTCATTCTATAAGGCCAGTATTTCCCTCATGCCAAAGTCAGACAAACACATTAAAAGAAAAGAAAACTACAGACCAATATTCCTCATGAACATACACACAGACATCTTCAACAAGCTATTAATGAATCGAATCCAACAGTATATACAAAAGATTGTACACCATAGCCAAAAGGGATTTATCCTAGTAATGTACAGTTGGTTTATTATCCAAAAGTCAATTAATGTAATTCAACATATTAATAGAAAAAGGAATCAAAACCACATGAATATATGAAAATATGAAGAAAAAGCTTTGGCAGAATTCAGTGCTCATTCACAATTAAAAAAAAAAAAAGTGAATGGGCATGGAAGAGAACATAGTAGGCCTAGAAAAGAACCCTCCACAAAGTGTGCATAGAAGAGAACTTTCTGGTAAAGACCACCTATGAACACCCTTTAGATGACAAACCATATTTCATGGTAATAAACGCTTTCCCTCTAATATTGATAACTAGGAAAGGATGTCTCTTCTTATCACTTCTATTCAGCAGTGCACTGGAGATTGTAGTTAGGACAGTCAGGCAAGAAAAATACATAAAAGGCATTCAGAATGGTGAGGGAGAAGAGAGAGAAACTGCGTTTATTCACAGATGACATGATTCTATATGTAGACGATTCTAAAGAACCCACACAAAAACTACTAGAACTAATAAACAAGGACAGCAAGGTCCCAAGATATATGAACAATATAGGAGAATCTATCCATTAACATTTTGAGAATGAAATTAAGAAAACATTTTTGACCAGGCGCAGTGGCTCATGCCTGTAATCCCAGCCCTTTGGGATGCCAAGGTGGGCAGATCACTTGAAGTCAGGAGTTTGAGACCACCCTGGCCAACATGGTGAAACCCCATCTCTGCTAACCATACAAAAATTAGCCGGGCATGGTGGTAGGCGCCTGTAATCACAGCTACTCAGGAGGCTGAGACAGGATAATCACTTGAACTTGGAGGGCAGAGGTTGCAGTGAGCTGAAATCATGCCACTGCACTCCAGCCTGGGTGAGAGAGTAAGACTCCATCACAAAACAAACAAACGAAAAAAAAACAACAACGATGAATTAAATTTTACAAAAGAAGTTCAAACTTGTACACCAAAAAATCACAAAACATTGTTCAGAGAAACGAAAAAGAGATATAAATAAATGGAGATGTATTCCACATGCATGAATTGGAACAGCCAGTATTATTAAGATGATAGCTCTTCTCCCAATTAGTCTACAGATTAAACCCAATTCCTATCAAAATCTAAGCAGGATATTTTGCTGAAATTAATAAGCAGATTCTAGCCTTTCTATGAGAAAGTATAAGATCCAGAGCAGCCAAAACAAATCTGGAAGATGTATATTTCCTCATTTCCATATTTATTGTACAGCTACAGTTATAATACCGGCATAATGATAGACCTATAGATAAATTGAACCAAATTTAGAATTAAAAATTATATTCATGGTCAGTTGACTCTCAACAAAGGATCCAAAACAAATCAATGGGGGAAATAGTTTTGTTTTGTTTTGTTTTACTAATAATTCTGGAACAATTTAATATCCACATACAAAATACTCAATTTAGACCTGACCTCATGCTATACACAAAAATTGACTTAAAGTGGATAATAGACCCAGCTGTAAGAGTTGAGACTATAAAAGTCTTCAACCTACAAAGAACTCAAACAAATTTTTACAGAAAAAACAACAACCCCATCAAAAGTGGCAAAGGATATGAACAGACCATTCTCAAAGAAGACATTCATACAAGCCAACAGACACATGGAAAAAATGCTCAATCGGTCACTGGCCATCAGAGAAATGCAAATCAAAACATACCATGAGATACCAATCTCACACCAAGTTAGAATTGGCAATCATCAAAAAGTCAGAAAACAGGTGCTGGAGAGATGTGGAGAGAAATAGGAACCTTTTCACTGTTGGTGGGATTGGTAAACTAGTTCAACCATTATGGAAAACAGTATGGCAATTCCTCAAGAGATCTAGAACTAGATGTCCATATGACCCAGCCTCCCATTACTGGTATATACCCAAAGGATCATAAATCATGCTGCTATAAAGGAACACATGACAGTATGTTTATTGCGCACTATCACAATAGCAAAACTTGGAATCAACCCAAATGGTCCATCTGTGACAGACTGGATTAAGAAATGTTGGCACATATACAGTATGGAATATTATGCAGCATAAAAAAAGATGAGTTTGTGTCCTTGTAGGGACCAAGGATGCAAGCATGGAAACCATCATTCTTAGCAAACTATCGCAAGAACAGAAAACCAACACGCATGTTCTCCACTCATAGGATGGGAACTGAACAATGAGAATCACTTGGACTCTGGAAGGGGAACATCCACACACCGGGGCCTAATCCATGGGGAAGGGGTGGAGGGGGAGGGATTGCACTGGGAGTTATACCTGATGTAAATGACGAGTTGATGGGTGCGACGAGTTGATGGGCTGCAGCCACACCACATGGCACCAAGTATACATATGTAACAAACCTGCACGTTATTGCACATGTACCCTATAACTTAAAGTATAATAATAATAATAATAAAAAAGAAAACATAGGAGAAAAATCTTCATTCCTTTGGGTTAGGCAGAGTTTTCCCCAAAACAACACTGAAGGCTTGATCAATAAAAAATAATACATTGGACTGCATCAAAATTTAAAATATTTGCTTTTGAAGACATCATTAAGAAGATTTTTTTAAAGCCTCAGGCTGGGAGAAAATGCAGTCACGTGGCAGCTAATGACCAGATTACTTTCTGAGAAATGTGCCATTAAACATTGTCATCATTGCATGAACATCATAGAGTGCACTTATACAAGCCTAGGTGGTATAGCCTACTATACACCTCAGCAATGTGGTATAGTCTGTTGCTTGTAGGCTACAAACCTGTACAAGCATGTTACTATGCTGAATACTATAAGCAATTGTAACACAATGACAAGTATTTATTTATCTAAATGTATGTAAATATAGAAAAGGTACAGTCAAAATATGGTATAAAAGATTAAAAAATGATATACATGAATAGAGTACTTACCATGAGTGGAGACTGCAGGACTGGAAGTTGTTCAGGGTGAGTCGGTGAGAAACTTGGTAAGTGAATGCGAAGGCCTAGCACATTATTGTATACTACAGTAGACTTTATAAACATTGAAAACTTAGGCTACACTTTATTTATAAAAAATAAAGTGATTATACTCTGACATTGTGATGGCTATGACATCAATAGGGAATTTTTCAGTTCCATCATAATTGTATGGGACCACTATCATATACAATTAGTTGTTTACTGAAACATCATTATGCAGCACATAATGTTTATCTGTGAATCTTATATTTGACAGAGGACTTGTATCCAGAATATATAAAGAGCCCTTAAAATGCAATAATAGTAAGAAGATAAATAGTGCTGTCAAAAAGTGGGCAAATACTTGATAGTCATTTGAAAGAATAAAATACATGGATCAAAAATAAGGCCATGAAAAGATGCCCAACATCGTTAGTTATTAGTGAAATGCAAATTATGCCATAATTATATTATTTAATACCCACTAGAATGAATGTAATAAAAAAGAAAGATGATAACAAATTTTTGCAAGAAGGTGCAGAAATTGGAACCCTCATCCATTTGCTGATGTAAATGTGAAATGGTACAGACACTTTGGAAAACAGTTTGGTCTTTTCTTAAAAAGTTAAAAATAAATTTAGCATATGACCACTAATTTACCTTCAAGAGAAATGAAAGTGAATGTTCACTGAAAGTCTTGTACATGAATGTTTACAGCAGCATTATTCACAATGATTAAAAGGTAGAAATAGTCGAAATATTCATCAACCAGTGAATGGATAATAAAATATGGTATATCTGCACAACTGATTACTATATATAACAAGAAAGAAGATACTGCTACATACTACAATGTAGTCAAACCTCAAAAATATTATGCTAAATGAAAGATGCTAGATGCAAAAGGCCATGTGTTCTATGATTCTACTTATATAACATGTATAGAAGTGACAAATCTATTGAGACAGATTAAGTTAGCAGTTGGCTGGAAGTAGCAATAGACAGTGACTGAAAAGGGGTGTGAGTAATCCTTTGGCGGTGAAGGAGATATTCTAACATTAGATTATAGTGATGTATACACAGATTTTAGAATTTACTGAAAATTTCTGAACTGTATACTTAAATATTTATGTTATATAAATTATACCTCAATTTTAGTCAAAGCCGGCTATAGTGACTCACACCTGTAATCTCAGCACTTTGGGAGGCTGAGTAGGAGAATTGATTGAGCCCGAGAGTTTGAGACCAACCTGGACAACATAATGAGACCCCATTTTTATTTTTTAAAAAATTACCCAGGTTCAGTGGCATGCACCTGCAGTTCCAGCTACTTGAGAGGCTGAGCTGGTAAGATGGCTTGAGCCTGGGAGGTCGAGGCTGCAGTGAGCCATGATCACACTGCACTCCAGCCTGGGCAACAGAGTGAGAGACTCTGTCAAAAAAGAAAGAGAGAGAGAGAGAAAGAGAGAAAGAAAAGAAAGAAAAGAAAGGAAAGGAAGGAAAGAAAAGGAAGGAAGGAAGGAAGGAAGGAAGGAAGGAAGGAAGGAAGGAAGGAAGGAAGGAAGGAAGGAAGGAAGGAAGGAAAGGAAAGGGAAAGGGAAAGAAAGGGAGAAGAGAAAAGAAAATGCAGTGATAAAACTACAGGATAGATACAATCTCAATTACAGTAAGAGATTTTAGTACTCCTCTATCAATGTTTATAGAACAAATAGAAGGCTTGAAGGATTTATGTGACATTTACAAAACATTCCACAAATCAGAAAACACCTTCCCTCCAAGTTCATTGAGAATATTCACTAAGGTAGACCTTACTCCTGCCCAAACAAGTACCGATAAATTTAAAAGTACTCAGGTCAAAGTGTGTTACCTGATCATGATAGAAATAAAATAGAAATCAATAACAGAAAATCTCTGGACAAGCTTGAAATATTTATAAATCAAGTAACACTTCTAAACCATGAATCAAAGGAGAAGTTAAACAGGAAATTAAAAATTATTTTGACCTGAATGAAATGAAACCTAATGTATCGAAATTCATGGGATACAGCTAAAGCAGAACAGTAGGGAAATGTATAGCATTCAGGACATATATTATTAATACCAAAAAAAACTCGAATCAGTGACAGGTTTTCACCCTAACAAACTTCAAAAAGAAGAGCAAAATAGACTCAAGTAGAAGAAAGGGACTAAAAGTCAAAATAGAAATAAGTGAAATAAAGACAGAAAGTCGATTGAGAAAGTAAATGCAGCCAAAGGTTGCATCTATTAAAGTATCAATACAATTGATAAGCCTTTAGGCAGAATGATCAGCAAAGAAAGAAGACAAATTATCAATATCAGGAAAAAGGTGATATCAGTACACATTCTACAAATATTAAAAAGACAGTAAGGGAAAACTGTGAACAACTTGATACAAATACATTTGACAACCTAGATGAAATAGAAAATTTCCTTGAAAGACACAAACTTGAGTCTCTCTCAAGAAGAAAGAAATAACTTGAGTAGCCCAATATCTATTTGAGAAATGGAATTTGTAGCTAAAAATTTTCCCTCAAAAAAATTTCAGGCCCAGATGACTTTATCAATGAAGTCTGCCAAACATGGAAGGGGGATACAATACCAGTTCTTTACAAACTCTTGCAGAATATTATAATGTTGGGAATACCATCCAGCTCATTTTATGAAGCAAACATTACTCTGATACCAACAACTAACATATTAAAAGAAATCTGTAGACCAATAAACCTCAGGAAAATTTTAGCAAATTTAGCATATTAAATTTAGAAATATGTTGTAAAATAAAAATATAGAAAATTGAATCCATAATACATAAAAGGCATATCTCATGACCAAAGGTTTTTATACCACGGATGCAATGTTTGTTTAACATTTGGAAAACAGAATGTCAGTCATCATATTAAACTGAAAAAGAAAAAAAATATATAATAGTCTCAAGAGATCATCTCAAGAAAGAGCACTTGATAAAATCCAATGTTCATCCCCGTAAAAGACCCTAAGCAAAGTAGGATAGGAAAGAACTTTCTCAATCCAATAAAGAAAATGTATCAAACCCTACAGCTAAATCATATTGGTAAAAGACTGCATTCTTTCCTCCCAAGGTCACAAATGAGAAAAAAAATGTCTGCCCTCGCAGCTGTTACTGAAAGTTGTAATTGTGGTTCTAGCTTGTATCATAAGGCAAGAAAAATCAAATGCATCCAGATTGAAAAAGAAGTAAAAGGGTGCTTATTTGCATACGTGTTCATTCATATAGAAAGTCAGATGGGATCTGTGCAAAAACTATTAAAAGAAGTGAATCTATCACGGTTACTGGATGTAAGATGAAGATACAATATCAATTATTTCCATGTACCGGAAATAAACAATTGAAAATTGAAAAATACAGTGCCATATCAAAAAGTCAATTCACCACGAACAAGTAGTCTTTATCCCTGGGATGCAAGATTGGTTCAACATGCACAAATCGATAAATGTGATTCATCACATAATCAAAACTAAACACAAAAATCACATAATCGTTTCAATAGATGCAGAAGTGGCTTTCATTAAAATTCCACGTTCCTTGATGTTTAAAGCTCTCAAGAAAGTAGGCATTGAAGGAACATACTTCAAAATAATGAGAGCCACCTATGACAAATCCATAGCCAACTTAATAGTGAATGGGCAAAAGCTGGAAGCATTTCCCTTGAAAACTGCCACAATTGCTGGCGAGATGGCCAAACAGGAACAGCTCTGGTTTGCAGCTCCCAGTGAGATCAATGCAGAAGGCAGGTGATTTCTGCATTTCTAACTGAGGTACCCAGTTCATCTCACTGGGACTGGTTGGAAGTGGGTGCAGCCCAAGGAGGGCAAGCCAAGGCAGGGTGGGGCGTTGCCTCACCCAGGAAGTACAAGGGGTTGGGGAACTCCCTTTCCTAGCCAAGGAAACCCATTAGGGACTGTACCTTGGGCTCTGGCCCAGATATTGCACTTTTCCCATGATCTTCACAACCCGCAGACCAGGAGATTCACTGCAGTGCCCAGGCTACCAGGGCCCTGGGTTTCCAGCACAAAACTGGGCAGCCGTTTGGGCAGACACCAAGCTAGCCACCGGAATTTTGTTTTCCATACCCCACTGGCACCCAGAATGCCAGCAAGACAGAGCCATTCACTCCCCTGGAAAAGAAGGCTGAAGCCAGGGAGCCAAGTGGTCTGGCTCGGCCGATCCCACCCCAATGGAGCCCAGCAAGCTAAGACACACTGGCTTGAAATTCTTGCTGCTAACACAGCAGTCTGAGCTCTACCTGGGACTCTTGAACTTGGTGTGGGGAGGGGCATCCACCATTGCTGAGGCTTGAATAGGCGGTTTCACCCTCGCAGTGTAAACAAAGTAGCCAGGAAGTTTGAACTGGGTGGAGCCCACCACAGCTCAGCAAGGCCACTATTGCCAGACTGCCTCTGCAGAATCCCTCCTCCCTGGGAAGGGCATCTCTGAAAAAAAGGCAGCAGCTCGTCAGGAACTTATAGATAAAACCCTCACCTCCCTGGGACAGAGCACCTGTGGGAAGGAGCAGTTGGGGGAGCCGCTTCAGCAGACTTAAACGTCCCTGCCTGGTAGCTCTGAATACAGCAGCGGATCTCCCAGCACAGTGTTCCAGCTCTGATAAGGGGCAGACTGCCTCCTCAAGTGGGTCCCTGACCTCCGTGTATCCTGACTAGGAGACACCTCCCAGTAGGAGCCGGCAGACACCTCATACAGGAGAACTCTGGCTGGCATCTGGTGGGTGCCCCTCTGGGACCAAGCTTCCAGAGGAAGGAACAGGAGACTGCAGCCTCTGTTGCTGGACTGCAGCCTCTGCTGGTATTACCCAGGCAAACAGGGTTGGAAGCAGACCTCCATCAAACTCCAGCAGACCTGCAGCAGAGGAGCCTGACTGTTGGAAGGAAACTACCAAACAGAAAGGAATAGTATTAACATCAACAAAAAGGATGTCCACTCAGAGACCCCATCAGACAGTCACTGACTTCAAAGACCAAGGTAGATAAATCTACAAAGATGGGGAGAAACCAGTGCAAAAAGACTGGAAATTCCAAAAACCAGAACGCCTCTTCTCCTTCAAAGGATCACAACTCCTCTCCAGCAAGGGAACAAAACTGGATGGCGAATGAGTTTGATGAATTGACAGAAGTCAACTTCAGAAGGTGGGTAATAACAAACCCCTCCCAGCTAAAGGAACATATCCTCACCCACTGCAAGGAAGCTAAGAACCTTGAAAAAAGGTTAGACAAATTGCTAACTAGAATAACCAGTTTAGAGAAGAACATAAATCACCTGATGGAGCTGAAAAACACATCACAAGAACTTTGTGAAGCAACACAAGTATCATTAGCTGAACTGATCAAGTAGAAGAAAGGATATCAGAGATTGAAGATCAACTCAATGAAATAAAACAAGAAAACAAGATTAGAGAAAAAAGAGTGAAAATGAACAAAAGTATGGGACGATGTGAAAAGACCAAATCTATGTTTGATTGGTGTACCTGACAGAGACGGGGAGAATAGAACCAAGTTGGAAATCACTCTTCAGGATATTATCCAGGAGAACTTAGCCAGCCTAGCAAGGCAGGCCAACATTCGAATTCAGGAAATACAAAGAACACCACAAAGATACTCCTCGAGAAGAGCAACCCCAAGACATATAATCATCAGATTCAGCAAGGTTGAAATGAAGGAAAAAATGTTAGGGGCAGCCAGAGAGAAAGGGCAGGTTACCCACAGAGGGAAGCCCATCAGAGTGACAATGAATATCTTAAGCCAGAAGAGAGTGGGGACCAATATTCAACATTGTTAAAGAAAAGATTTTTCCACCCAGAATTTCATATCCAGCCAAACTAAGCTTCATAAGTGAAGCAGAAATAAAATCCTTTACAGACAAGTAAATGCTGAGAGATTTTGTCACCACCAGGCCTGTCCTATAAGAGCTCCTGAAGGAAGCACTAAACATGGAAAGGAACAACCAATACCAACCACTGCAAAAACATACCAAATTGTAAAGACCATCGACACTACGAAGAAACTGCATAAACTAACATGCAAGATAACCAGCTAAGATCATAATGGCAGAATCGAATTCACACATGACAATATTAACCTTAAATGTAAATGGGCTGAATACCCCAATTAAAAGACACAGACTGGCAAATTGGATAAAGAGTCAAGACCCATCGGTGTGCTGTATTCAGGAGATCCATCTCACGTCTCACGAGCAGAGACACATATAGGCTCAAAATAAAGGGTTGGAGGAAGATCTACCAAACAGATGGAAAGCAAAAAAAAAAAAAAGCAAGGGTTACAATCCTACTCTCTGATAAAACAGACTTTAAACCAACAGAGATCAAAAGAGACAAAGAAGGCTATTACATAATGGTAAAGGGATCAATGCAACAAGAAGAGCTAACTATTCTAAAAATATATGCACCCAATACAGGAGCACCCGGATTCATAAAGCAAGTTCTTAGAGACCTACAAAGAGACGTATACTCCCACACAATAGTAATGGAAGACTTTAACACCCTGCTGTCAACATTAGACAGATCAACGAGACAGAAAATTAACAAGGAGATTCAGGACTTGAACCCAGCTCTGGACCAAGCGAACCTAATAGACACCTACAGAACTCTCAACCCCAAATCAACAGAATATACGTTCTTCTCAGCACCACATTGCACTTACTCTAAAATTGACCACATAATTGGAAGTAAAACACTCCTCGGCAAAGGCAAGAGAACAGATATCATAACAAAGTCTTTCAGACCACACTGCAATCAAACTAGAACTCAGGATTAAGAAACTCCCTCAAAACCACACAACTACATGGAAACTGAACAACCTGCTCCTGAATGACTACTGGGTAAATAACGAAGTGAAGGCAGAAATAAAGATGTTATTTGAATCCAATGAGAACAAAGACACAGTGTACCAGAATCTCTGGGACACATTTAAAGCAGTATGTAGAGTGAAATTTATAGCACTGAATGCCCACAGGAGAAAGCAGGAAAGATCTAAAATTGACACCTAACATCACAATTAAAAGAACTAGAGAAGCAAGAGCAAACACATTCAAAAGCTAGCAGAAGGCAAGAAATAACTAAGATCAGAGCAGAACTGAAGGACACAGAGACACGAAAACCATTCAAAAAATCAACAAATCCAGGAGCTCGTTTTTTGAAAAGATCAACAAAATGGATAAACCACTAGCCAGACTAATAAAGAAGAAAAGAGAGAAAAATCAAATAGATGCAATAAAAAATGATAAAGGGGATATCACCACCAATCCCACAGAAATACAAACTACCATCAGAGAATACTATAAACACCTCTATACAAACAAACTAGAAAATCTAGAAGAAGTGAATAAATTCCTGGGCACATACACCCTCCCAAGACTAAACCAGGAAGAAGTCGAATACCTGAATAGACCAGTAACAAGTTCTGAAATTGAGGCAGCACTTAATAGTCTACTAACAAAACTAAGTCCAGGACCAGACAGATTCGCAACCAAATTCTACCAGAGGCGCAAAGAGGAGCTGGTACCATTCCTTCTGAAACTACTCCAAACAATAGAAAAAGAGGGAATCCTCCCTAACTCATTTTATGAGGCCAGCATCTTCCTGATAACAAAACCTGGCTGAGACACAACAACAACAACAAAAAAGACAATTTCAGGCCAATATCCCTGATGAACATCGATGCGAAAATCCTCAGTAAAATACTGACGAACTGGATCCAGCAGCACATGAAGAAGGTTATCCACCATGATCAAATTGGCTTCATCCCTGGGATGTAAGGCTGGTTCAACATACACATATCAATCAATAAACATAATCCATCACGTAAACAGAACCAATGATAAAAACCACGATTATCTCAGTAGATGCAGAAAAGGCCTTCAACAAAATTCAACGAACACCCCTTCATGCTAAAAACTCTCAATAAACTAGGCATTGATCAATGGAACATATCTCAAAATAATACAAGCAATTTGTGACAAACCCACAGCCAATATCGTACTGAATGGGCAAAAACTGGAAGCATTCCCTTTGAAAACCGGCCCAAGACAAGGATGCCCTCTATCACCACTCCTGTTCAACATAGTATTGAAAGTTCTGGCCAGGGCAGTCAAGCAAGAGAAAGAAACAAAGGGTATTCAAGTAGGAAAAAGCTAGATCAGATTGTCTCTGTTTGCAGATGACATGGTTGTGTATTTAGAAAACCCCATCATCTCAGCCTGATATCTCCTTACACTGAAAAGCAACTTCAGCAAAGTCTCAGGATACAAAATCAATGTGCAAAAATCACAGGCATTCCTATACACTAATAACAGACAAACATAGAGCCAAATCATGAGTGACCTCCCATTCACAATTGCTACAAAAAGAAAAAAATACCTAGGAATCCAACTTACAAGGGATGTGAAAGACCTCTTCAAGAATAACTACAAACTACTGCTCAAGGAAATAAGAGAGAACACAAACAAATGGAAAAACATTCCATGCTTATGGATAGGAAGAATCAAAATCAAAATGGCCATACTGCCCAAAGTAGGTTATAGATTTAATGCTATCCTGATCAAGCTGCCATTGACTTTCTTTACAGAATTGGAAAAAATGACTTTAAATTCCATATGGAACAAAAAAAGAGCCCACGTAGCCAAGACAATCCTAAGCAGAAAGAACAAAGCTGGAGGCATCACGCTACCTGACTTCAAACTATATACAGGGATACAGTAACCAAAACAGCATGGCACTGGTACCAAAACAGATATATAGACCAATGGAACAGAACAGAAGCCTCAGAAATAATGCCACACATCTACAACCATTTGATCTTTGACAAACGTGACAAAAACAAGCAATGGGAAAAGGATTCTCTATTTAATAACTAGTGTTGGGAAAAGTGGCTAGCCATATGCAGAAAGCTGAAACGGGATCCCTTCCTGACACCTTTTACAAAAAATTAACTCAAGATGGATTAAAGACTTAAACATAAGACCTAAAACCATAAAAACCCTAGAAGAAAACCTAGGCAATACCATTGAGGACATTGGCGTGGGCACAGACTTCATGATTAAAACACCAAAAGCAATGGCAACAAAAGCCAAAATAGACAAATGGGAAGCTGATTAAACTAAAGAGCTTCTGCACAGCAAAAGAAACTATCATCAGAGTGAACAGGCAACCTACAGAATGGGAGAAAACTTTTGCAGTCTGTCTATCTGACAAAAGGCTAATATCCAGAATCTACAAAGAACTTAAACAGATTTACAAGAAAAAAACAAACAAATGCATCAAAACGTGGACGAAGGATATGAACAGACACTTCTCAAAAGAAGACATTTAAGCAACCAACAAACACATGAAAAAAAGCTCATCATCACTGGTCATTAGGGAAATGTAAATCAAAACCACAGTGAGATGCCATCTCATGCCAGTTAGAATGGCGATCATTCAAAAGTCAGGAAACAACAGATGCTGAAGAGGATGTGGAGAAATAGGAACGCTTTTACACTGTTGGTGGGAGTATAAATTAGTTCAACCATTGTAGAAGACAGTGTGGCGATTCCTCAAGGATCTAGAACTAGAAATACCACTTGACCCAGCCATTCCATTACTGGTTATATACCCAAAGGATTATGAATCATTCTAATGTAAGGACACATGTACACGTCTGTTTACTGCGGCATTGTTCACAATAGCAAAGACTTGGACCCAACCCAAATGCCCATCAATGATAGACTGGATAAAGAAAATGTGGCACATATACACCATGGAATACTATGCAGCCATAAAAAGGATGAGTGCATGTCCTTTTCAGGGACATGGATGGCGTTGGAAACCATCATTCTCAATAAACTAATGCAGGAACAGAAAATGAAACACTGTGTGTTCTCACTCATAATTGGGAGTTGAACATTGAGAACACAGGGACACAGGGAGGGGAACATCACATAGCAGGACCTGTTGGGGGATTGGGGGCAGGGGAGGGATAGCATTAGGAGAAATACCTAATATAGTTGATTAGTTGATGGGTTGATGGGTGCCGCAAACCACCATGGCACGTGTATACCTATGTAACAAACATGCATGTTCTACACGTGTACCCCAGAACTTAAAGTATAATAATGAAAAAAGAAGACATGCATGTGGCCAAAAAGCATATAAAATAAGCGTAATATCACTAATCATTAGGGCAATGGAGATCAAAACTACAATGAGGTACCATTGCACACCAGACAAAATGGCTATCATTAAAAAGTCAAAAAATAACAGATGCTGGCAAGGTTGTGGAGAAAAGGGAACACTTACACATTGTTGGTGGGAGTGTAAATTAGTTCAACCATTGTGGAAAGCAGTATGGTGATTCCTCATAGAGCTAAATGTAGAACTACCATTTGACCCAGCAATCCCATTACTAGGTATATTCCCAGATTAATATACATCATTCTACCATAATGACACATGCATGTGAATGTTCTTTATAGCACTATTCACAATAGCAAAGACATGGAATTAACCTAAATGCCCATCAATGACAGATTGGATTAAAAAAATGTGGTACATATACACCACAGAATATTATGAAGCCATAAAAAAGAACAACATCATGTCTTCAGCAGGAACATGGATGGAACTGTACACCATTATACTTAGCAAACTGATGCAGAAACAGAAGACCAAATACCACATGTTCTTACTTGGAAGTGGGAGCTAAATAAGGATAACTCATGAACACAAAGAAGGGAACAACAGACACTGGGATCTACTTGAGGGTGGAGAGTGGGAGGATAGAAAGGAGCAGAAAAGATAACTGTTGGACATTGTGCTTAGTACCTGGGTGATGAAATACTCTGTAAAACAAACTCTTGGGACACGAGTTCACCTATGTAACAAACCTTCACATGTACCTTCCAACCTAAAATAAAAGTTTAAAAAAGAATAAATGAGCTTAAAAAATGCTATTCATAAAGAAAAGACAATAGAAGAACTTGATGTTTTTCTTGAACCATATACAAAAAAATGAACTCTAGATGAATTAAAGACTGAAATATAATTTAAGCCTCAGTGAGGAAGCCAAAGCATTTAGTGCTAAAGTACTACCAAATAAGATATTTATTTTAAAGATTAAACTTTACAAAGTGGTGGGAGAAACTGGGAATTCTTTTAGGAAGGTTTGTAAGACAGTGGTTGAGGAATCTGAGAAAAGTCACTTGCCAAAGACCCCAAAGAGGATCTAGTGAAAAAGTCTGTGAAAGTCTGTTGTCTCTTCATTTAGTAGTGGTTCTGGAAGTCTCTGTGGGACAGAAGGATAGACTGGTTACAAAAAACACATCCAAAAAGGAAAATCAAGGAAAATTGGAATCCATGTAGACAAACTGGAACCTGTGTTTATCTCTCATCCCTTCTCATCCTGATTTTGTGGGCCATCTACAGAAGCAACTGCAACTGATGTCCTTTGTTATGAATCTCCAGGTGTGCTTAGCTCAGGTCTGGGAGAAGATTCAAAGAGGGTATTTATCAGGATCAGACAAGCATCTAAAATCCTAGACTTCGATTTTATCACACCCACTCCAGCCTGGGCAACAGAGCGAGACTCTGTCTCAAAACAAAACAAAACAAAACCGGAAGAAAGTGAAAGGAGAAATTGCAAAATTGCAATTATAGTGACAGTCTCTCAAAAATGCACACACAGACAAATGTATATGGATTATTATTTTTTCTTTTTTATATCATAATAGGGACATGTTATTACTATTTTGTATACTCTGCTTTCTGTCTGCTTTTAATCTCTATTGTTTTAATGGTTACTTTTGAAATATTAACATGCATACCTAAAAAAGTTTTTTTTTTTTTGGAGATGGAGTCTCACTCTGTCACCCAGGCTGTAGTGCAGTGGTGCAATCTTGGCTTACTGCAACCTCTGCCTCCTGCCTCAGCCTCCCTAGTAGCTGGGACTACAGGTGCACACCTCCATGCCTGGCTGATATTTATTTATTTTTTCTTTTTTTTTTTTTTTGTATTTTAGTAGAGATGGGGTTTCACCATGTTGTCCAGGCTGGTCTCAAATGCTTAAGCTCAGGCAATCTGCCCGCCTCGGCTTTCCAAAGTGCTAGGATTATAGGTGTGAGCCAGCGTGTATCTCTACCTTTTTTTCCAAACCATATAAAATTTTGCAATTTGGTAAGCACCCTCTTCCCTATCATCTAACGTATTACTAACAGAAGTTTACCTCTGCCTCCAGATTAATTATCATTATAATTGTCATTTTATTCATTCAGGTTCTTTTAGCTTTACCAAAATTTTTACCTTTTTTTTGTTTTTAATCACCCCTTCATTTTGGGGTAAGTTTATTTTGAAGTACTTTTACAGTCATTCCTTCACTGAAGAATTGGGAAAAGGCTTTGTTTTCTGAATATTATTTTTTATTTTTTATTTTATTTTATTTTTTTCGGTTGTGGGACTGAGTTTTGCTCTTGTTGCCCAGGCTGGAGTGCAATTTTGCAATGTTGGCTCTCAGCAACCTCTGCCTCCCAGGTTCAAGTGATTCTTGTGCCTCAGCCTCCCGAGTAGCTGGGATTACAGGCTCGCGCCACCATGCCTGGCTAATTTTGTTATTTTTAGTAGAGACAGGGTTTCACCATGTTGGCCAGGCTGGTCTCCACCTCCTGACCTCAGGTGATACACCTGCCTCAGCCTCCCAAAGTACTGGGATTATAGGCGTGAGCTACCGCGCTTGGCCTCTTGGGTTTTTTTGTTTTGTTTTGTTTCGTTTTGTTTTACTATATATATAACATCCTAGAATGACTTTTATTTTCTCTCAGTGTCTTGATAATGTTATTTTAATATATCTGACTTTCGATTTGGCAGAAAAGAATCTCCATTTATTTATGTCTTCTTTAACTTGTTAGCAGTTGTTTGGGTTGAATTGTGATCCCCCAAAACGATATGTTGAAACCTAACCCTCAATACCTCAGGGTGTGAACTTATTTGTAAATAGTGTCTTTACAGGAGTAACCAAGGTAAAACAAGGTCATTAGGGTGGGCCCTAATCCAATATGACTGGTGTCCTTAGACAGATAGGAAATGTGGACACAGAGACAGACAATGCACAGAGGGAAGACAATATGAAGATATACAGGGAGAAGATGTCCATGCGACTAGAGTGATAAGTCTACAAACAAAAGAACACCAAGGTTTCTTGGCAAATACCAGAAGCAAAGAGAGACAAGGAAGGATTCTGTCCAGAGCCATCAAAGTGCATGGCCCTGCCGAGACCTTGATTTTGAACTTCTATCCCCCAGAGATATGAGACAACAGATTTCTGATGTTTTAAGCACTCAGTTTTTAATATCTTGTTATAACAACTATAGGAAACTAGTATAGCAGTGTTTTGTGGTTTGGAGTATACATATTTTGGACATTTTATATTAAATTTATTTCTAAATAGTTCATGATTTTGGAAATTCTTGTAAATGACATGGTTTGGGAATTAATATTCTGTTTGTATATTGCTATTCTGTAAGAAATATTCATTTTGATATTGACTATGTATCCTGCAATCTTGCTAAATTTTCTTACTAGTCTTAATAAGTTTTGTACAGTTTCCTTAGGACTTTATATTTACATGATCATATTCTTTCTTGCTTTCTAATCTGTATACCTTTTATTTCTTTTCCTGGCTGTATTGCTCTTTTTAGGACTTGCAATATAATGTTGAATAGAAGGACCATCCTTGGAGTGAACATCCTTTACATGTTCTTTGTCTTAGGGGGAACATTCAGTATTTCATAATTAAGTGTGATGTCAGCTGTAGGTTTTTTTGTAGATACCCTTTATCAGTTTATAAACATTCTTTTTTTACTAGTTTGCTGAGACATTTTATCATGATTGGGGTAATAATTTTCAAATTATTTTCTAAATCTATTGAAATATTTTTCAACTTGCATTAATTACATGGAATAACTGCAATATACAAAAGTAACACTAGAGAGGAAAATTAAATTTACCACCACTTACGGAGATTCCAATATAATTTGCTTTCCATCATTGACAGGTCAAGCAAACAAAAATTTAGGAAAGTTACAAAAGAATCAAGCAGCACAATTAACAAGTTTAATCTCATGGTCAAATAAAGAATTCTGCACTTAATTAATGAATTCACATTCCTCTGTTACAACCATGAAATATGTGTGTTACAAATATACTATTTTATAATTCCTTTTGACAAATTTTAAAATTAACGTAATATTCTCTAATATTATGTTATCACATCAATTGTAAAAAGAAAGATAAATTGTACCCGTGCTTTTGAAAATTTAAAAAAGTAGAAACTTATATTGTAATCAGCATTTTTTTCAAGCTCTAGCATCTCTGAAATCATGAGTAATCACTCAGTTGATAGTGTCTTGGATTTAAGAAATATGGTAAATATCTTATAGTCCTAAGAAGAAAATGTCTAGAATAGAACTTTAATCAATATACTACATATAAATATTTGAGTAATATAGGGAAGTGCTAATAGAGGAATGTTCATGTTAGTAAACATTAAAAGGCAGAAAATTATAAAGTACTCATCCAATGTAAGAGTTTAGGCGAAAAATAGTGAAACAAATTTAAAGCAGAAGGAAAGAAATCATAAAAGTAGGAACAAAAATTAATAATATGTGAAACAAATTTCTAATTGATAGGATAATGGAGCCCAAAAGTTCACCCCTTGAAATTAATAGCAAGATAAACCTTTAGTGAAATTTATTGATAGAAAAAAAAGAAGTTTCAGGATGCAAAGGAAACATAATTGATATATCAGAAAATAAATTGATAACAAAATAAAATTGTGATAATTACAGCAAACACTTTGAAAACTTAGAGTGAATAAATAAAAATGCAAAAATTCCTTTCAATCCCAGTGCTTTGGTAGGCTGAGGCAGGATGACTGCTTGAGGCCAGGAATTTGAGACCAGTCTGGGCAATATAGCAAGAGCCCCATCTCTGCAAAGAAATTTAAAAATTAGCCAGGCATGGTAGTGTGCAACTGTAGTCCTAGCTACTCAGAAAGCTGAGACTGGAGGATTGGTTCAGCCTCGGATTTGAGGTTACAGTGAGCTATGATTGTGCCATTGTACCCCAACCTGGGTGACACATCAAGACCTTGTCTCTAAAAGAATAATTAAGAAGTAAAAATCTAAAATCCGTAAGAAATATCACTGAACTTAAACTCAGGAATGAAAGAATTGTTTATCATATCAATATATATGTAATATACATTTACATATAATTTTCCAAATAAGTATATTAAATTATAGAATCTGCACGATTAATTCAATAGATGCAGAAAACACATTTAATAAAAATTACATCTCACTCTGCAAACTAGCAATATAGAGACATTCCCCAATGTGATAAAGTGTAACTTTAGCAAATACCATTTCTAAGGGAAAAATATTAGAAAACTTGTATTTTAAATCACAATTTTAAAAGAATGTAAAATTTTTCTTTTTTTTTTTTTTTTTTCCACCATTGTAGTTATCAGCATAGCAAGGCAGGAAAAAAAAAAAGAAAACATGTAACGATTGGGGATAATGATTGTCTACGTGGAAAAATTCAAATTAAACCATAATCACTTTAATAGAAGTAAGAAGAGAGAGAAAAAGACTTTAACAAGGTGACTGGTTAACATTCACAATGAAATTGCATTTCTGTGTCTGAGCAATTAATTTAGAAAACATAGTTCTTAACTGTATAGCTAATAGCAATTGAAATTATAAGATAGAAAGGATATATCCAACAAATGTGGATAATTTGAGTAGCCAAAATTAAAAGTTTTATAGAAAGGCCAAACTTAGATGGAGAAAATGCCATGTACCTGACTACTGAAACAATGCTGTAAAATATGGCACTTCTTTCTAAATTAATTTATTGATTCATTGAAATTCAAAATCAAAATCCCAATAGGATGTTTTTGTTCAAGATGATAACTTGAATCTAAAATTTATATGAAAGAGTAAAGGGGCATGATCCAAGATGCAAATAATAAGGTGGATGTATTTGCTTCAATATGTAACATTGTAGTAACAAACACAATGAGTTATTGATTTGTGGATAGACAGCTTGTACAAGGGGCAAAAAATTAGAATACAGATCATCCTATAGGGACTTTGATTTGAATTGCATTAGATTCTTGCAGATAGAATACATTTATTGATGACAGAGGTGACATCACAGATTATTTGGGAAAGGTGGAAATATTAAATAAACAATACTGAGATATGGGTTAGCCATATGGAAAAAGTGAAATTGCATTTATGTCTCATACTATACACTAACTCAGTTCAAGACAGATGAGGATGTAAATGCAAAAAGCAAAATTTTTAAATTTTCAGAAGAAAATATGGGAAACTCTCTCTTTGCTTATAAAGCAAGAATTATATATAGGACACTGAAAACACTAATTTTGGCCAGCTGCAGTGACTCACGCCTGTAATTCCAGCACTTTGGGAGGCCAAGGCAGGTGGATCACTTGAGGTCAGGAGTTTGAGACCAGCCCGACTACCATGGTGAAACCCCATTTCTACTAAAAATACAAAATTAGCCAGGCGTAGTGCTGGGTGCCTGTAATCCCAGCTACTCGGGAGGCTGAGGCCAGAGAATCACTTGAACTCAGCAGGCAGAGGTTGCCATGAGCCGAGATAACACCATGCACTCCAGCCTGGGCAACAACAGCAAAAACTCCATCTCAAAAAAAAAAAAAAAAAAAAAAAAA
>NW_016808026.1:673330-801846 GCF_001698545.2 Rhinopithecus bieti
AAAAAAAAAAAAAAAAAAAAAAAAAACCACTAATTTTAAAAGAAAATACTGAACTTAATAACCTGTTTTCGTCAGAATGTCGGAAGATGAGACAATTAGAGGGAACTGAATTGGAGTATGTTTAACTTATATAGGGTTAATATCAAACAGATAAAATCTCAATCTAGAAAGGAATCAATACAAATTTGAAGGAGGCAGCATTTACAAACTAATATGCCACTTCTCCCATGTACCCACACACGGTACAGCTTACAAAGGCTGATTAAAATAAACATCATTTGCTGTTGTCATTTTTGATCTGATTTTTTACAAATACCGAAAACTTGTAATCTTTCTGTTCTGGAGTGCACCTGACGTAGTAAACCTATCCTTGCCCATTTACAGACAAGCTGGGTAGCAATTCTCCTTAAGTTCTCCTCAATAGCCCATTCATGTGATACCCCTTCTGTCCCAAGTCTTTTTAGAATGTATGTCTGAATTCTGTAAATGCTTTTGTGCCCAGTCTGTTGCGATGTTGTCAGGTAATTCTAGTTTAATATCTATTGGGGCTATAAAAGCTTCAGATTTGATCATGTCTAAAGCTTTATGAACATAAGCATTTGGAATGAAAATAATAGAAAGAGTTCATTCAGTAGGGCCATATGATAAAAAAGATAGGTGTCTTCTTCCTCACCATTATAAGGAGAAAATGAGAACTTCAGTTTCTGGCAGTAGAGACTTTCCCTGCTGGCAAAGCACAGGTAGTAAAATAAACAAATGAAAAAATTTATCGGGTGCCTCCAAGAGTAGGTTGTAAATACTTGAGGGTAATTCTGGGACATTTTAATGATCTCTGCCTTAGACACCTCATGCAATGTGAGTTCTCAGTGTTTTATAAACCATACATGAAAGCACTTATTTTCTGATAAAACTGATTTACATGTAAAAAATAATGTGTACTGTAAGAAAATAGACAATATCTTTTTGAAATAGCAACACTGTCTTCATTCATTAAATGTTTTCTGATACCAAGGAAGGGAAAAAATGCTTTAATAAAGAATTCTGTTGTGTAGGGTGTGTCTGTTCCTGAAGCACATGGAGGTGAAAAATATTTAAAAACAAATAACCACAGGTTTGTTTTTATATGCAATAATTTCATATTTAAGCGTGTAGTCAATCTGCTTTAGCTCTTAAAGCTCTGGTTGATTTAGTTTGATGCTATTTTTGCCATAGTAAGATTCACATTTAAAAATTTTGCTATAGATTTGTTTTGTGAGGAAAACACAAACATGGTGCTCTTGAATTGTAATAACTATGAGTGCCTTTCCTAGTTTATTTCATAGAAAACATACCAAAATTCACAATTTTTATGTATTAGTATTGTGAATGACTTTTTTCTTATTGTCTTTTCAAAGCAATAGAGAAATAACTAAACTACATAGTTTTTTTTTTTAAAGGATATTTAAGATGTCTTAAGTGAGTTTGCTTTCTGAATTATGCTTTCTCTCCATGAGCATGAAAAATAAGGAATTGACCATAGTCAATGTATTGGTCATGCATATTAGAAAAAGACGCATTAATGCATTGGAATATGACACACTGTGTTTTGAAATTTATCTGATCTTAAGTGTCTTTATCCATAAGCATCTAAAATTAACTTGACTTATCTATTTTCTAATATATTTTATCAGTGTTGGATAACTTACATGTATTATTTAGTATTTAATGTTATTTTAAGCTTTAAACCATTTAGGAACTTTATCTTATATATTTCCAGAATAATAATTATATAAATTGTTAACTCCTCATTACCCATATCCTCACATCATGAAATGTATGTGAAAATAAATGACGATAAGCTCATAATGACTTTTCTTCTGTACACATTTTTTGTTATTAGCTGATTCATTCAGAATATTTTCATTTGTTTTTCAGGTGTTTGGGGAATTTTCTTCCCTAAATAATCAGAATTTTTAATTATTGCTGTTGTTTACTTCATAGGGTCAAAGAGAATAAGTGATAGTGAAGTCTCTGACTATGACTGTGATGATGGAATTGGTGTGGTATCAGGTAAGAATTTTAGAATTATTTTATAGTATTAAAACTGGAGTACAATTTATCATCATTTACCATAAAAGTAAATAAGTAAAAGAGAAAGAAATAACTCACCTCCTCACCCTCCAAAACAGCCTATGGCAACCTATGACAACTTAAACCCCTGAGTAATCCCAATTGCTGGAACACCTGTACCAATTAGACTGAATAGTCTTGAAAGATGCCATATAAGTAGATCTCAATAAATTTTCTATTTTAAGACAATAATAAGGATTTTACAATAAATTGGAAGAGTTCTTGCATAATTCAGACTTTTTTATACTACACTAATATGGTGGAAAAAAGATGAAATCTTTTTTATGTAACCACCATATCTAAATATGTCAAATATTTAAATGAGAGTTTTGAAACTTTAAAATTGTTTTATATTAAATATCACATACAGCTAGATTTTGAAATTATAGTATTGTAGTTTAACGTATTTGCCTCATTTTAAAGTTAGAAATTTATCCAATGATTTAATATTTTAGGTAAGTATATATCTTTTCTCAAGTTCTGATGACAATGTTTACATGTAATATGCTTATTGTAAAAAAAAGTATTCTATTCCTTTTGAAGTTAAATAACCTAATAGATTTCATAATTATGACTAATTTTACTCTAAAGAAAATATATGTAAGACATGCCACAGTTGCATTAGTGATTGATAATTTTTTTTGCCAATTTTGTTAAAATCAGTTAGCATGCCTTTATCACTGTACCACTTTTTAAAAACTCAATGACTATTTTTTCCCTTTCTTTGTACTAAGGGTGAACAGTATAAGACTACAAAAATTCTTTTCATGTATTATGGTTTAGAAGAGTTAAAACTCATAAAGTAGTTTTGAGAAATATTTCTCATGATCGCTTTCTTGGAGATCATTAAATATTTTTCCTATTTGTATTCTATTCCTTTGTTATTTGACTATTCCATTTCTTATCTTTTGTAAATATCTAGTCCATCAGGTTTTCTTCATCCAAATTATTTCCATTCAGATCGTTCATCTTGATGCCGTTTTGGGATGTTTCTATCCTTTTATTTTCTGTTTTCAAGATAACAGAGAAGTATTTATTTAATATGATCATTTTAAGTTTTTCCCTTCTATAAAAGGAGTTGTATTTTTTGATAAAATTGTTTATTTTTCATTTATTTGTGTTAATAGTTTCTGGAATAATTTTTTGATACTACAGAATTGTGTTTAGAAACCCTCCCCACTTTGAACTCAAAGTGCTTACTCTGGATTCATTAAGTCTCTTAATATGAAAAACATTCTTTCCTGTCTTGACATTATTGTTATTATTATTTTTCCAGTCAGAAACTGTCTGGTGAATCATTTAATAAGACTGAAAAGACTGCCATGAAATATCCTATTTTTTGCTATTTTGAAATCCAATGTGATTTTGAGAAATAGATTTTTAATGATATACTACACTTTATTTTTTATTGATTGATTGATTGATTTTTCAGACAGGATCTCACTCTGTTGCCCAGGCTGGAGTGCAGTAGTGCAATCACAGCTCACTGTATCCTCAATTTCCCCAGGCTCATTTGACCCTCTCACCTCAGCCTCACCAGTAGCTGGGACTACAGGTGCACACTACCTAGTGTGTGTACTGACTAGGGTCACTAACTAGGGCACCTTACCTATTGTGTGTACTAACTAGGACTAACTAGTCCCTTATTTTTTCTAAGCCCAGTTAAATTTTGGATATACTACACTTTAACAATACCTTTAGTACTCAAAAATTAGTATGATGGTATTGTAGTTTCTGAAATTATGGTACATGTAGTTTTTTTTTCATAACCCATCACTTGAGTAAATGCTGTAGGAATTACATTTACGTAAGACTTATGATAACCAAGACTTAAACATATATTCATTCTGTTAAATATTTTTCTTACATTTCTTCTTTATGGCCTTTTCATTTTACAGCTCTAATATTGAGTTTTAATAGAGAATAAATGCTTTAATCAGTAGCTTATCAAATAATGTAAGGGCCACCAGATAAAATAAATAATATATTTTCTGGGTAAAGCAACCCGCATGTGAAATGCAGTGTATACATGTACAAAATGCACACCCCACCTCTCTTAATAATATTTAAACACATAGTATGAGTCAATAAACCAGCAAAATCTATTGATAGTTTGTTGCTTATATGCAGAGATTTCTTTCCAATTGCACATTGAATAAGGTCAAATTCAGAGTATCAATTACAATCATTCATAATAAACCTGAGCTATCAAAATTGTTTTTTTTTTTTTTTTTTTTTTTTTTTTTGAGGCGGAGTCTTGCTCTGTCACCCAGGCTGGAGTGCAGTGGCCGGATCTCAGCTCACTGCAAGCTTCCCCTCCCGGGTTCCCGCCATTCTCCTGCCTCAGCCTCCCAAGTAGCTGGGACTACAAGCGCCCGCCACCTCGCCCGGCTAGTTTTTTTTGTATTTTTTAGTAGAGACGGGGTTTCACTATGTTCGCCAGGATGGTCTCGATCTCCTGACCTTGTGATCCGCCCGTCTCGGCCTCCCAAAGTGCTGGGATTACAGGCTTGAGCCACCACGCCCGGCCCAAAATTGTTCTTAAGTAGGAACTGTTTCGACCAACTTATTCAGTTTTTCTAAGCTTGCAAGGCAGATGTCTCAAAAACTAACTATGCCAGAAGTAATATTTTGCATGTGTTTTTTTAAATTTTAGGGCAGCATTAGTTTATAGCAAAATTGAGAGGAAGGTATACAGATTTCCCATATGTCTTCCTACCCGAACACATTCATACCCTCTCCCATTATCAACCTCCTCCACCAAACTGGTATGTTTGTTACAACTGATGAACCTACTTTGACACATCATAATCACCCATGGTCCATAGTTTACACGGGGGCTCACTCTTGGTGTCAAACATTCATTGGGTTTGGACAAATGGATAATGACATGTATCCATCATTATATATCATGCAGAATATTTTCACTGCCTTAAAAATTCATCTTTCCCTTTCTCCTAACCCCTGGCAATTATTGATCTTCTTACTGTCTCCATAGTTTTGCCTTTTCCAGAATGTCATATAGTTGGAATCATACAGTTTGTAGCCTTTTAGACAGGCATCTTTCACTTAGTAATATGCTTTGTCTTTTCATGGTTTGATAGCTCATTTATTTTTAGTGCTGAATAATATTCCACTGTCTGGATATACCACAGTTTGTTCATTGATTCATCTACTGAAGGGCATCTTGGTTGCTTCCAAGCTTTGGCAATTATAAATAAAGCTGCTATAAACATCTGTTTGCAGGTTTTTGTGTGTACATAACTTTTCAACTCCTTTTCGCAAATGCCAACCAGCACAATTGCTGGATCGTATGGTAAGAGTATAGTTTTGTAAGAAACTTCCAAAACATCTGTACCATTTTGCTTTCCCATCAGCAATGAATAAGAGTTCCTGTTGTTCCACATCTTGCCAGCGTTTGGTGTTGTCAGTGTTCTGACCATTCCAGTGGGTGTATAGTGGTATCTCATTGTTTTTGTTTGCATTTGCCTGATGACATATGAGGTTAAACATCTTTTCATATGCTTATTTGCCATCTATTTAATTTCTTTGGTGAGGTGTCTGTTCAGGTCTTTGGCCCATTTTTTTTTCATTGGGTTGTTTGTTTTCTTGTTGAGTTTTAAGAGTTCTCTGTATATTTTGGACAACAGTCCTTTATAAAATGTGTCTTTTACAAATATTTTCTCTCTTCTGTAAAGCAGGAATTCTCTTGACATTGTCTTTTGCAGGGCAGTTTTAATTTCAGTGAAATTCAGGTTATTAATTATTTCTTTCATCAATCATGCCTACACTATTATATCTAAAAATTTATCGCAATACCCAAGGTTATTTATGTTTTCTCCTATGTTACCTTCTAGGAGTTTTATTATTTTGCATTTTATATTTACATATATGATGCATTTTGAGTTAAATTTTTGAAGAGTGTAATGTCTGCATCTAGGTTCCCTTTTTTGCATGTTGACATCCAATTGTTCCAGCACGATTTGTTGAAAAGACCATCATTGCTCCATTGTATTGCTTTTGCTTTTATGTTGCCAGAGATCAGTTCAATATATTTATATCAGCTTATTTCTAGGCTGTCTATATGTTCTATTGATTTATTTGTCTATTCGTTGACCAATCAGTACCACAGTGACTTGATCACTGTAATTTCATTGTAAGTATTGAAAAGTCAGTGTCAATTCTCCAACTTTGTTCTTCTCCTTCAATACTGTGTTGAATCTTCTGTCTTTTGCTTCTCCATATGAACTCTGGAATCTGGTTATTAGACTCCACAAATTGATATGCTGAGATTTTGACTGAGATTGCTTTGAATCTGTAGGTCAAGTTGGGAAGATTGGACATCTTGACAATATTGAGTATTTCTTTATATGGAATATCTATTTATTTAGTTCTTTTTTATTTCATTCATCAGAGTTTTGTTATTTTTCTCATGTAGATCTCATATATATTTTGTCAGATTATACCTAAGTATTTCATTGTTGGGGACTGCTAATGTAAATGGTGTTGCATTTTTAATTTCACTTGTTCATTGCTCATATATAGGAAAGGTATTGACTTTGGAATATTAACCTTATATCCTACAACATTTCTATACTCACTTATTAGTTCCTGGAGCTTTTTGTTTATTTGTTTCAATTCTTTTGTGTTTTTACATCGACAATCATGGCATCACAAAAAGAGTTTTATTTCTTTCTCCCTAATCTGTATGCATGTATTTTCTTTTCTTTCTTATTGAATTATCAAAGTACTTCCAGTACAGTGTTGAATGCAAGTGGTGAGAGTGGACATACTTACCTTGTTTCTGATCTCAGTGGGAAAGTTTTGAGTTCTTTTTTTACTGGTAAATATGATGTTAGCTGTAGGGTTTTTTTGTAGATATTCTACATCCGCTTGAAGAAGATCCCCCATATTCCTAGTGTACTGGGAGTTTTTAGTAAATTCAGGATGTTGTCAGATTGTCTCTTCTCCATCTATTGATTTAGTCATGTGATTTTCTTTATAGCCTGATGATGTGGTGGATTACATTAATTGATTTTTGAATGTGGAACCAGCTTTGGGTATCCAAGATTAATCCCACTTATTGTGTATAATTCCTTTTATACATTGTTGGATTCAGTGTGCTAACATTACATTGATAATTTTTGCATTGATGTTCATGAGAGATATGTTCTTTTCTTTTAATGTCTTTGTCTGGTTTTGATATTGAGGTAATACTGGCCTTATAAAATGAGTTAGAGAGTAGTCTCTTTGGTTCTGTTCTCTGAAAAAGATTGGAGAAAAGTGGAATAATTTATTTCTTAAATGTTTGGTAGAATTCACCAGTGAACCCATCTGGACTTTGTTGCTTTCCATTTTAGAAGGATATTAATTATTGATTCAATTTATTTAATAGATGTAGGCCTGTTCAGGTTGTCTATTTTTGTTTGAGTTTGACATAACTGTGTCTTTCAAGGAATTGGTCTAGTTTCATCTACATTATCAAATTTGTGGGCATAGAGTTTTCATAATATTCCTTTATTATCCTTTTAATGTCCATGGGATCTGTAGTGATGTCCCCTTTTTCATTTCTGATATTAGCAATTTTTATATCCTCTTTCTCTTAATTAGCGTGGCTAGAGGCTAATTTATTCTATTAATCTTTTCAAAGAACCAGATTTTGGTTTTGTTGATTTTCACTATTGATTTTCTGTTTTCAATTTTATGGACCCTAATTCTACTATTTATTTTTTTTTTTTTTTTTTTTTTTTTTTTTTTTTTTTTTTTTTTTTAGTAGAGACGGAGTTTCACTGTGTTAGCCAGGATGGTCTCAATCTCCTGACCTTGTGATCCGCCCGTCTCGGCCTCCCAAAGTGCTGGGATTACAGGCGTGAGCCACCGCGCCCGGCTAACTGCTTACTTTGCATTTAATTTGCTCCTCTTTTTCTATATTTCTGAGATAGAAATTTAGATTATTGATTTTAGGTATTCCTTTTTTTCTAATATACATATACATTCAGTACTATAAATTTTCTTCTAAGTGCTGCTTTCACTGCATCCCACAAATTTTGATAAATTGTTTTCATTTTTATTTATTTAAAGATATTTTTAAATTTCTCTTGAGATTTCTTTCTTGCCCCATGTGTTATTTAGAAGTATATTATTTAATATGCACATACTTGGGGATTTTGCAGTTGTGTTTCTGTTACTGCTTTCTAATTTATTGTCATTGTAGACTCAGAGCAGCATTGTATGTTTTAAAAATTAATTTGCTAAGGTGTGTTTTATAACCCAGAATATGCTCTATTTTAGTGAATGTTCCAGGTGAACTTAAGAAGAATGTGTATGCTGCTAATTTTTGATGATGTAGTCCATAAATGTTGATTATATCCAGTTGATGGTGTTTTTGAGTTCACTTATCTTCTTACTGATTTTCTGCCTGCTTGATCTGTTTTTTTGTTTGTTTGTTTGTTTTGAGATAGAGTTTCACTCTTGTTGTCCAGGCTGGAGTGCAACAGTGTGATCCCAGCTCACTGCAACCTCCGCTTCCCAGGTTCAAGTGATTCTCCTGCCTCAGCCTCCCAAGTAGCTGGGATTACAGGCGTGCACCACCACGCCTGGCTAATTTTTTTTTTTTTGTATTTTTAGTAGAGACAGGATTTCTCCATTTTGGTCAGGTGGGTCTCGAACTCCTGACCTCACGTAATCCACCAGCCTCAGCCTCCCACAGTGCTGGGATTACAAGCATGAGCCACCATGTCCAGCCTGTTTGTTTTGCTTTTTGAGACAGGGTCTGGCTCTATCACCCAGGCTGGAATGCAGTGGTGCAATCTTGGCTTACTGCAACCTCTGCGTATCAGGCTAAAGCGGATCTGTTCATTTCTGACAGAGGGGTGTGGTAATCTCCAACTATAATGGTGGATTCTTCTATTTCTCTATGTCCTTCTATCAGTTTTTGCCTGACATATTTTGATACTCTTCTTGTTAGAGGTATACACATTATGAATTGTTATGTCTTCTTGAAGAATTGGCTCCTTTATCTTTATGGAATGTCCTTCTTTATCCCTGATAACTTTTTTGCTGTCATGTCAGCTTTATCTAAAATTAATGTACCTGCTTCTGCTTTCTTCCTACTCCTGCCTTTTTTTTTTTTTTTTTTTTAAACAGAGTCTGGCTCTGGCTCTGTCACTTAGGCCCCCGGCTGGAATGCAGTGGTACAATCTCAGCACACTGCAGACTCCACCTCCTGGGTTCAAGCAATTCTCCCATCTCAGCCTCCTGAGTAGCTGAGACTACAGGCATGGGCCACCACATCTGGCTAATTTTTGTATTTTTAGTAGAGATGAGGTTTCACCATGTTGGCCAAGCTGGTCTCAAACTCCTGACCTTAGGTGATCTGCCCACCTCAGCCTCCCAAAGTGCTGGGATTATCATGCCCTGCCTACTCCTGACTTCTTTTGATTAGTATTACCATAGTACTTTTTTTTCATTCATTTAATTTATATGATTGTTTTCATTTAAAGTGGGTTTCTTATATAGTTGAGCCTCTTTTTTTAATTGACTCTGACAGTCTCCTTTAGTTAGTGCGTTTAAGTGAGTTACGTTTAAAATGATTATTGATATAGTTGGATTAATATCTACTGTTTTTGCTACTGTTTTCTTTGTTTATTTTGTCTTCTATTCTTTTCAGTTTTTTTTTTTTTTAATTGAGGATTTCATATGATTCTGTTGTCTTTCCTTCCTTGGCATATCAGTTATACTTCTTTTCCTTACCTTTTTTTGGGTAGGTATTCTAGAGTTTGTAGTAGCCATTTGCAATTAATACAAGTCCGCTTTCAAATAATTTTTCATAGGTAGTGTTAGTATCATATACTTAGAAAATCCCAATTTCTTCCTCCCACTTCTTGTATCATTGCTGTCATTCATTTGACTTAAATTTAAGCATACATAATTGAATACATAGTTGCTATTATTACTTTGAATAAATTCTTATCTGTTAGATAAATTAAGAATAAGAAAAATAAAAGTTTTCAATTTTACTTTCATTTATTCCTTCTTCAGTGTTCTTTCTTTCAATATGTAGCTTTGAAATTCTGAGCTATGTTTTTTTCCTTCTCTCTAAAGAAAATCAGTTTAATATTTCTTGTAATATTGTTCTACTGGCAACAAATTCCAAATTTTTGTTTGTCTGTGAAAGTCTCTTTCTCCTTCACTTTTGAAGGATAATTTCACAGGTCATAGGATTCTAGGTTGGTGGTTTTTTTCTCCCAAGCCTTTAAATATTTCACTCCGCTCTCTTCTTACTTGCTGCGTAGCTTTTCTAGAAAAATCATTTGTAATTCTTATCTTTGTTCTTCTACAGAGGAGTGTTTTTTTCTTTTTCTCTGTCTTCTTTCAATAGTTTTTCTTTTTTCTCTCTGTTGTTGTTATTATTTTGCATTTGTCCTGCTTGGTGTTCTCTGAGCTCCCTAGATCTGTAGTCTGTGGCTTGGTTCCTGACATTAATTTGGGGAAATTTTCAATCATTATTCTTTCAAATCTTCTGTTTCTTTCTCTCTTTCTTCTCTATCTGGTATTCTCATTACAAATATGTTATACCTTGTGTAGTTGTTCTACAATTCTTGAATGTTCTTTTCTGTTATTTTTTCAGTCCTTATTCTCTTTGCTTTTCAATTTTTGAAGTTTTTATTGACATATCCTCAAGTTCAGAGATTCTTTTCTCAGCTGTGTTCAGTCTACTAATAAGCCCATCAAAGGCATTCTTCGTTTCTATTACAGGTATTTCTTTTATCTCTGGCATTTCTTTTTAGCTCTTAGAATTTCTGTCTTTCTGCTTACATTGCTCATCTGTTCCTGCAAGCTGTCCACTTTGTTTATTAGAGCCCTTCATATATTAATCATAGTGGTTTTAAATTCTCAGTCTTATAAATCCAGCATTCCTGCTATATCTGATTCTGACACTTGCTCTTTTTACCCAAATTGTTTTTGCCTTTTGGTATGTAATTCTTTCTCCCTTCCTTCCTTCCTTCCTTCCTTCCTTCCTTCCTTCCTTCCTTCCTTCCTTCCTTCCTTTCTCTCTTTCTTTCTCTCTTTCTTTCTGTCTCTGTCTCTCTCTCTCTCTCTCTTTCTCTGTTTCTTTTTTTGACAAGGGCTCACTCTGTCACCCAGGATGGAGGGCAGTGGCACTATCCCAACTCACTGCAACCTCTGCCTCCCAGGCTCAAGTGAGTCTCCCCGCTTCAGCCTCCTTACTAGCTGGGACCATAGGTGTGCACCATCATGTCCAGTTAGTTTTTGTATTTTTTAATAGAGACAGGTTTTCTCCATGTTGCCCAGACCGGTCTTCAACTCCTGGCCTCAAGTAATCTACCTGCCTTAGCCTTCCAAAATGGTGAGCCACCATCCCCAGCCTGTAATTGTTTTTTCTTGATAACTTTTTATCGATAGGCAGACATGATGTGCTGGTTAAAAGAAATTGATGTAAATAAGCCTTTAGTAATGTGCTGGTAAGGTGGGGAAAGGGAAGCATTCTATATTCCTACAATTAGGTCTCAGTCTTAGTGAACCTGCGGATTGTGAAAATTACAAGTGGTTCTCATTTTTTCCCTCCTCCCTTAGGTGGAACAAGATGGTTAGAGTGGGCTGGAATTGTTTCCTTCTCCTGTGTGGAAGGCAAGAGTGGACTAGATTTGGGTATTTCCCTTCTCCCAGGTTGGTTAGGCTTTAGTTAATTAGTTTCCCCTGAGGGAAAGTCTTGTTAAGAAAAGCAGAGCATTCTGGAGTATTTCAAAATGGTTCCTGTTTCCCTCTCCCTCCCGGAAACAAGAGGAGATTTTTCTTCAATATTTACTGTGGGAACCTGGTGGAGTTCTTAGAGGTAAGTCTAACAATATTGTAGGAGACCTCAATGACTAGGTTCCCGTGGAGCTTATAACTCTCAGACTTGTTCTTAACTGATCCTCTAGCAATTTGTCATTTGAAGGTCAAGTTTTCCTACTCTGGCACTGGTTCCCACACTGCTTTCACCTCATGAGTATCTTCTCCAAAAGCTGTGACTCCCTGTTTTCACCTGTCTGTCTCTTCAATCTTGGGGGCAGTTGTTTGCCCTGTGTCATCCCTCTTTTACAGATCCAAGAAAATTTGTTGCTTTTTCAGTCTGTTCAGCTTTTTATTTGTTGTTAGGACAGAGTGAAAACATTACAAGCTCCTTAGAAACTAGAAGTTCCTCCATGTGTTCTTTATTTGGCTTATTCTGATACCAAGTCTTTTTAAGTCAGAAGTAACTTTGACATTTGCATTGTTAATATTCTTTAAAGTAAGTTGAAACTTTGATATGGAAATTTTTCCCAAGTTAGCAATTCTATTTGCCCCGACAGTATACTGAGCAACAGGAATGGGAATGGTTATAGACCATCCCTTTTAACCTATTGATGCACTTCACAACTTGAATAGACTACATATAGATAAAATACCAAATCTAGTCATGTAAAATTTTAGAATTATTTTCTACTGTGACCTGAAACAATACATACAAATGTAAATAATTTCTTTCCCATTGAAAAGGTTGAGGATTTAATTATGTCTAATTTTGGAGAGATACTTGTATATTTATTTTTAATCTCCATGTGACTGCATCATTTGAGTTCTTGAAGTAACTTCTCCTTTTCTCAGTAGTATCTCTTAAAGTCAGTAACCAGACTTCTTTTCTATCTATGTATGTAATCTTTCCTTGGGTTATAATGATGATCTTTTTATAAATGACTTCCAAATGTTTAGCAACAGTCCTAACATCTTTCTCAAGATTCTTTTCAACATATTTAATATTTGACCTATGCAACTGAAACTACCCTCATTCCCCTTCTCCAAACTAGTCAACCTCAATAAACTTTTCTTACTCTTATCTTAGTAGTATAGTTTTTTTGTTTTTTTGTTTTTTGTTTTTCCTTTTGAGACAGAGTCTTGCTCTGTGGTCCAGGCTGGAGTGTAGTGGTGTGATCTTGGCTCACCGCAACCTCCACCTCCTGTGTTCAAGCAATTCTTCTGCCTCAGCCTCCTCAGTAGCTGGCATTACAGGCACGTGCCACCATTCCCAGCTAATTTTGTATTTTTAGTAGAGATGGGATTTCACCATTTGGCCAGTCTGGTCTTGAACTCCTGACCTCAAGGGATCTTCCCACCTTGGCCTCCCAAAGTGCTGGAATTACAGGCATGAGCCACCATGGCCAGCCAGTAGCATACTCTTGACTTCCTAATAGGCTAAATTAAAAAGTTAAGGTGCATTAATTGTTGCTCTTTTTTTGCTTTTTTATCTAGTCACAAAATGTAATTGATTCATGTTGGCATGGCCTGAACTCTATTCTTGGATCTTTCCTCTCTCTTACTCCTTCTTGTAGTGATCTCAAGTCTGTTTAAAGTCCCATGCCTTTAAATAGTTATCTATATGCTAAAACTCCCAAATGTATATCTCCAGTCAATTCTACTTATTTTTTCTTTAAATCTTTATAGTTTACTGCCCACCTGACATCTTCACTTGGAAATGTAGTAGATATCTCCAGCTTAACATGTCCAAAACTAAACTTTTGATCCTTTCCACCAAACCATGTCATTTGATAACTTCATTCTTCTCCTTGAGTCAGAATTTTAGATTTGTTCTTGTCTCTTCTTTTTCTCTCTTGTCTCTCAAATCTTTCACAAAATTGTCTTTATTGCTATGCCTTCAAAATACATCCACTTCCATAATCTCCATTATCCTAGTTCAAGCTGCTGTTATTGCATGTATGATTTACTACCTTGTCTAGCCTTAAGCAAAAGTTAAAGCATGCACAATTTCTGCTTAAAACCCGCTAATGGGTTAAAATCACTCAGATTAAATGCCAAAATGTTTGCAATAATGTACAAGCCTCTACATAATCTTCCCTCTTCCCTCCAAATGTCTCCAATATCTGCTCTTCATCACTTGCTCCACTCCAAGCACCCTATCCTCCCTGCTGTTCTGTGAACATGTGAGATGCACTGCTACCTTGGGGCCTTTTCACTTGTCTTGGAACCCTTCTCACTGTGTTTATCAGCTTGGGAAAACATCTCATTCAATTCTTTCTGAAATGTCACCTTCTCAATTTGTGTTATCTAGTCTAACCACCCTATATAAAATTACAAAATGTCCTCCTCTTCTGGTATTTTGATTTTCCTTTTTCTTGTTCTGTTTTACTAAATGTATAGTATATATAGCCACTAGCTGTATGTGGTTATTTAAAGGAACTTAAAATAAACATGTTTAAATTTTAGATTCTCATTATACCATCCAGATTTCAAATGCTCAATAGTCATGTATGTCTAGTGGCTACCAAATTGGACAGCACTGATAGAAGAACATTCCATCATTTTAGAGTTCTGTTGGACAATACTGTTCTAAGTTTTATAAGAACAATTAATCTTGTTGCAATCTCTCTAACCTTCAGTATGAATTGTATACTGATGTCAGCTTCATCTTCCTAAAGTATTACTTCCATCATCAGAGCAGAATGTAGTATTGGGACACAGTGAGAGCACTGGAGTCAGAAATATCTTCTTTTAAGTCTCAACCCTGGTATTTGACACTTAATTTAGATTTTTTTTACCTCTGTTTTCTCAAATGAAAATGGAGGTAATATCTTCTTGGCAGAGTTGTTTTCTATTATATAGTGTATGTGTTCCTGGGAAAACCTTATGCTGTGCAAAATCATGGACTAAAAACAACAGAGCTCTGGAAAAAAAAGGTTAGGAAAGACCATTCAAAACTCATGCAGCTTTGAAAACTGAAGAGTAAAATTAAAATAACACAATTAAAAAGTCATGTTAAATTTTAAGCAATAAAAATATTTACTATATAATAGGAGTCTAAAATAAAATGAAGGTATCTAGATGAAAGTAGTATATCTAGATGGAAAGAAGGATAAGTCTGCAAAGTTATGAACTCAAGGGGACTATCCACAAACACCAGTAAAGATTCACTCAGTACATATATCTAAGACAGAGTTTGTGACCAAAGAGCCAAAAGGAGGAACATGAGATTCTTGGGATGAATGGGCATTGTGTGCAGTTCTGTATTTCTCTGGTTTGCTGCATCCCGCTGTGTTAGTGTACTTTACATTCAGCTGCAATTATTTGGAAGTTGTAGTGGACACTGTTGATGTTCCACCCTTATCCCCTTTACCAGCTCGTTTACTCATCCAGTTACGGGGAGTGTTGGTTGTTAACAACTCACAGCTGTCCCTCTCTCTGAAGAATTGCCTGGTCAAATGGGAACCACCTCATCCATAAGGTTAAACACCTTGCCGACTCTCCACTGGCAGTCTTTAGCCAGTGAGTGGCTAGCACAGGAGTACAAAAATCCAGGCCTCTTACCTTGAAGTCAGACCAACCCTGGGCAATCGTTCATGTTTCAGAGCATACAATTGGATCAGACTGAGAATACATCATTGCTTAGTTTCTTCCCTTTTTTCTTACCCTATTCTGCTCTTCTCCTTTTTCCTGAGGACACTACTTCACTTATCTATGTGCATGTGAATCCTTGTTTCTAGGGAATCTAATGTGAGATAATACTGTAAAACATTATCAGGATAGGAAATATCACATATGAACAGTTGTTTCTGAGTTATTTCTGAAGCAAATGTCATAACAGAACACTTTTTTAAAGTGCATAGCAGGGTTCCTAGCACATAGTAAAACATCAATTAATAATAACCACAAAGAGTATGATGAAGATAATGGTGGTGGTGGTGATAATATTACTTCCTGCTCAGGAATTTTCAGGCTCTTTCCATTACCAACCTCATGATGTTTTAGATATCTACAACTTGAGTCAAACTTACTTTTCCTGCTCATTTCCATACTGCTGCCCCACATTGAACTGTTGTTTTTCTGCCAACTTAGAAGTCCTTCTACTTTCCTTCCATCTGTCCACAACACCAATTGCTTTCTAGTACTCTTTTAGATAGTATCTCTTCTAATATTCTTTGTGTAAATGTGTCAAATCACTGGGCTGTTACTTTCCTCTGATTTGTCGTATTTTTATTCTCAGACTTCTACTGTATATCAGCCCTGTCATATACTGTAAGAAAAATGGCAGCCAGGTGCAGTGGCATGGGCCTGTGGTTCCAGCTACTTGGGAGGCTGAGGTGGAAGGGTCATTTGAGGCTAGCCTAAGCAACATAGTGAGACCTCCATCTCATTTAAAAAAAAAAAAAGCAAAAGCCATTTACACATGTACTACAAATGGTATTCGGGGTGTTTTCTAAAACTTTCATGACTTAAAGAAATGATCTTAATGTTTAGGAGTTTTTTATGAGCTTAATAATTTTAAATAACAATTGTTAAGAATTATTTGAAGCTTTTCTAGGTCATTGAAGAGATGAAAATATTTTAGAATAAATTTGAGTCTTTTATTGGAGATGATTAACTGTATGTAAAATTTTAGTCTAAGTTTATGTAAAAGCTTTACCCAGCATAATGCCTTAGATATAGTAACTATTTAAATATTTGGATATCTGTCATTCCTTTTTAATTTTGTATTCATAAAATGTTTTGTCATAATATTATGGTTTATCCTTTATACTTTATATTGAATATATTAGAAGTCTTTCAACTTCACCAACATTTTGTTTTTGAGTAAAGTACAAAAGATACAAAGGACTTAGTGTATATATATAACTATAATATTTATTAATTTTGTACCTTTAGATTATCGACGTGATGGTCGAGATCTTCAAAGCTCAACATTGTCAGTGCCAGAACAAGTAATGTCATCAAACCATTGTTCACCGTCAGGGTCTCCTCATCGAGTAGATGTTATAGGAAGGACTAGATCATGGTCACCCAGTGTCCCTCCTCCACAAAGGTAAGATAGACTACTCATTTTATTTGTAGGGTGGCTGTATTACTCAGAGGGACAAAACTAATAGGATATATGTATATATGAAAGGGAGTTATTAGGGAGAATTGGCTCATGTGATTATAAGACAAAGTCCCACCATAGGACTTCTGCAAGCTGGGGAAGGGAGAAGCCAGTAGTGGCTCAGTCTGAGTGTGAGTCCATTTTGAAAGCCTTAAAACCAGGGAAGCCGACGGTGCAGCCTTCAGTCTGTGGTCAAAGGCCTGAGAGCCACCAGCAACCCACCGGTGCAAGTTCCAGAGTCCAAAGGCCAAAGAACCTGGAGTTGGGTATCCAAGGGCAGGAGGAGTGAAAGGAGTCAACCAGCACAGGAAAAAGAAAGAAGCCAGAAAACTTAGCAAGCAAGGTTATCCCACCTTCTTCACCTGCTTTGTTCTAGCTACATTGGCAGCTGACTGGATGGTGGATTGGGTGGGTCTCCCTCTCCCAGTCCACATATTCAAATGTCAGTCTCCTCTGGCAACATCCTTACAGACACACCTAGAAACGATACTTTACCAGCCTAGGCATCTTTCATTCCATTCAAGTTGACACCTAATGTGAACCATCGCAATGGCATTATAGACCTATTTATCACGTATCATTAATAATCTCTAAAGATAAGAGATTCTTGTGGAAAAGAATTTAAGGAAAACAAGATGGTTTTATTTATTTAAGGAAAACAAAATGCTATTCAAGGAAAACAAGATGCTATACAATAACCTGCATAACGAGAGTAAAATGAAATATGACTTATTTTGTAATTTTAGACAACCTATATGTTATTTTATTTTAAGAGTTCAAAATAACTCAGAAGAACCAGTTTTCAATCACATATTGATGTGAGTATATCTAGGTAGAACCAACTAATTATATTCATGAATGATATAGATAATTGGTAATTTAATATATAGGAAAAAATGAAAATTTGACTGATGTTTAAAATTAGTAACAAATATCAGAATAATAATTTTTTTCTTTGTTTTTTTTTTTTTTGAGACAGAGTCTTGCTCTGTCCCCAGGCTGGAGTGCAGTGTTGCGACCTTGGCTCACTGCAGCCTCCGCCTCCTGGGTTCAAGCGAGTCCCCTTCCTTAGCCTCCCGAGTAGCTGGGATTACAGGCCACACCACCATGCCCAGCTAATTTTTTGTATTTTAATAGAGATGGGGTTTCACCATGTTGGCCAGGATGGTCTTGATCTCCTGACCTGGTGATCTGCCTGCCTTGGCCTCCCAAAGTGCTGGGTTTACAGGTGAGAATAATAATTTTTAAAAGCATGTGCAGTGGGACGAATGGCTCAGAAAATCTGCAGCTAGCAGTCTTACACTTACTAGAAATCTCTGATTAACCCAGTTAAGTACAGACAAGCTTAATGGAATAAGAATCATGCAAATAATAGATGAAGCTAACAAGAAATATGTGCATAATTTACATTGTACATACTTGGAATGTTTAAGAAATTTTGACTGGTTAGAATGACACACTTATACATCCTATTTTAAATAAATAATTGAGTATTTGACTAAGAATTTTAATTGAGTCTTAATTTTACACAGAATATTGGAATGTCTAAGAGAGCTTTAGATTTATTATGCTTGAAGGATATAAGCCACTAAAATAAGATTTATGTAACTTAGACAATTGCAGAAATTAAAAAGAATATCTGATATATTAAGTTGATGAACATGGTTTAAAATGTTTGAAGATGTTGAATTAACAAAGTTTATAAATGGGACCAAAATTATTAAACATTTTTTAAAAGTACTTAACTGTGGTACACTTATCAATATAATAACATGTGTAATCTGAAATTTAAAGTTTGAGAACTAGTTTTAAATTTGTAACTTTAATAAACTGAACCCTACCATCCTCTAGGAAAATAAAAGAATGCCGATGTACGAGGAAAAACAACAATGTTTTTGTTCTTTGTACACTCTACTCAACACAGAACACCTTTGTGACCAGATTTGTGGGTATTTTTTCCCACACCAAGCAACTTGCCAGCAGATAGCACCTAAGAATCCTATAATTCAGTTCAATTCTGACACTATACTCGAAATTGTATCAGATTTCACATGTTAAAGGGTTAAAGGCTCAGTCCCACAAGACTGTCCCCTACTTCAAATGCCAATTGCAAGTCCCAGATTGTGACCTATCCAGTTATAAATTGGAGTTTCCATAGCCCCTCTCCTTAATTTGATAGTTTACTTGGACAGCTCACAGAACTCAGTTAAACACTTTAATTATGTTTGCCAGTTTATTATAAAAGACATTTTTAAAAATGCAGATGAAGAAATGCATAGGATGAGATTTGGGCAACATGGAAGCTCATCAGATCTTGTTCAAAAGTTTCTATAGAATTTAATCTCCAGCCCTCAACCCTCTTTCTGTAGGTCAGTAGGTGGGGCTGAAAGTTCCAGCCCTGTAATCACTTGGTCTCTCTGTAGACTGGTCCCATCAAGAGGATATCCAGGGGACCCAACCTTAGCAATCATTAGCATAAACTCAGAAGTTATCAGAGGGGATCAGTAACAAAAGACACTATCACTTAAGAAATTCCAGTGGTTTTAGGAACTCAAGACAAAGACCAAATGTGTTTCATATTATATCACACTTTACTTTTATCAGGTGAAGAACATTTGAACAGTCCAATAGAAGATAGGAATATCTATCTTTTTAGATATCTACTGTTTTAGATCAGATTATGTTTCATATGATAGAAAGCCCATCATAACAGGAGCTCAAACATAAAGTGTTTATTCCGTGATGAAACAGAAGTGTGTAACTAGACAATCCAGGGCAAAAATGTTAGCTTAAAAAAAGGCATCATTGATAAATTATAGAGAGAAGTAACATTTTTAAAATACAAGTAACCTTATCATTCCTAAAATAAGATCCACTAACATATCACTCATAAGCAATGTCCTTAAAAGAACACAGAGAATATGAAAACAAAGGGATGAAAAAATATAATGAATATATATCAACTAAAAGGAAAGTAAGATCCCAATTTCAATCAGAAGAATAAAATGAATGCAATGTCAAAAGTGTCATAAAGGACAAAGAAATATATGTTCTAGGAAAAATTACTGAATTCAAAATATATAACCATTACTACCACTTTGAATTAGACAGTCTGTACTTTGCACAAAGACTGGACCAAAAGCCAAGAAAGGGCCAAACTGTAGCTAGAATTTTGCTCAATTGTATGCTCATAAGGCCATTTCTGTAAAGAAGCAGTACTTTTTCAAATTTGCCCTAAGGCATTATAAAACTAATAAAATACCTGGGTGTAATGATCATGGACAAATTTGTTCCTTAACATATAAAGAGCTTCTAAAGATAGGAAGCAACAACTGGTAGGGTTATAGAAAGAAATAAATAAACAATTTTAGTTGGAGGTTTTAACATATCTCTAACAGAAATCAATAATCAGGCCCCCCCCAAAAAAAATTAGCAATGACTTAGAAGGTTTGAATAATGTCAAATTTATTGTGTGACTCAACTATGCTATATTTTGTGTATATATCTTTTTGTGTATCTCAATATAAAATTACATACCATTAAAGCAAAGAATATAAATTATTTTAACACAACATAACTTTACAAAATAACTGGTAACAGAAACTCATTAAAAGTAAACCTCAATAAATCCCAGATAAATCATTTTCTCTGAATATTATTCAATAAACTTATAAAGCAATTTTGCAAAGATAGTTTTTAAATTCCTAGAACTTAGCTAAAATACTGTGAAATAACTTTTGATTATAAGTGAAATAATTGAGATATTAGGAAATATTAGGATTGAATGACAAATGAAAATGATGTAAGCATTTGTGGGACACAAGCAGTATTTAGGAAATTTTTATCTTAAAGGATATTTATCAAAAAATAGGAATGCTTCAAAATGATGAAAGAGGATATTACCTCACAACTGTTAGAATGGCTCTTATCAAGAGGCAAAAAATAATATGAGATGGCAAGGACGTGGAGAAAAGGGAACCCTGGTACACTATTGATTGCAATGTAAACTAATACAGTCATTATTTAATGAAAACAATATGGAGGTACCCGCCAAAAATTAAAATGGAACTACCATATGATTCAGTAGTTCCACTACCGAGTATCAAAGGATATGAAATCAGTATGTCAAAAAGATACCTGTGAGGGGACAAAGCAAGATGGTGGAATACCTACATCGTTCATATCTTCACAGGAATACCAAATTTTACCAGCTATCTGCACACTGAAAAGCACTATCACAAGACCCAAAAATCAGGTGAGCAAACACAGTACCTGGTTTTAACTTCATATGATTGGAAGTGACATTGAGGAGGGTTGGAGAGACAGTCTTGAATCACCAATGCCATCCTTCTCCTATCCCCCACCAACAGTTGTTCAACATGGAAAGTCTGTGCATTTGGGAGAGGAAGAGCACAGTGACTGGGGAACTGTATATTGAACTCAGTGTTGCCCTGTCATAGCAGAGAGCAAAACTGTGCTGGGCTCGGCCAGTGCCTGGATATGGAGGGAGCATTTGGACCAGATTTAACCGTAGAGGAATCACCCATTCCATCAGTCAGAACTTAAGTTTCTTAGCAAGCCATGCCACAGTGGGACAAAGTGCTCTGGAGTCCTAGGTAAACTGGAAAGGACACAAAGACTAGAACTCCTAGGCAGCATCTAGTGCTGGGCTGGGCTCAGAGCCAGAGAACTAGGGTGGCACATGACCTAAGGAGATATCAGATGGCATGGCTAAAGAAGTGCTTGTACCACTCCTCCTCCAACCCCAGACAGTACAACTCACTGCAATTAAAGTGTCTCCTTCCTTCTGTTTAAGGGGAGGAGAGGAAAGAGTAAAGAGGGCTTTGTCTTGCATCTTGGATACCAGCTAGCCATAGTAGGAGAGGGAACTAGGCAGAGTCATGAAGCCCCCATTCCAGGCCCTAGCTCTAGCATATTTCTAGACAAACACGAGCCAAAAGGAAGCTGCTGCCTTGAAAGGAAGGACTCAGTCCTGCAGGATTAATCTCCTGCTGAATAAAGGCCCCCTGGGCACTGAATAACCAGCAGTGATACCCAGAAATTATGCTGTAGGGCATTGGGCTCTGAGATGTGCAGGCTTCACGGATGACTCAGCACATTCCCACCTGTGGCAGCTATGATGAAAGACTGCTTCTGTTTGAGAAAAACAGAGGGAAAACTAACATGACTTTGTCTTGCACCTTAGATGTCAGCTCAGTCACAGTGGGTTAGAGCAACAGGCTCATGGAGTCCCTGAGTACAAAGTTAGTATAAGCTTAGCATTTCTGTACCTGCCCTGGGCCAGAGGGGAGCCTATTTCCCTGAGTGGTGAGTCACAGGCCTGGCAGCATTCACCACAAACTGACAGAAGAAACCTTGGGCTTTCAGTGAACATTGCAGTGGCCTGACAGAACCCCCTTGTGGGCCAGTGATGGTAGATCCCACAGGGAGAGGCTCTTCTGCCTGTGGAAAGGGGAGGGAAGAGCAGAAAGGACTTTATGGTGTAGTTTGAGAGCCAGCTTAGCCACAGTAGAATAGAACATTAGGCAGATTTCTAAGGTGTTTGACTCCGATCCATAGCCCCCAGATAGCACCTGTGGATCTGCTCAGGGCCTAGGGGAACTTACCACCTTGAAGAGAAGGACCCAAACCTGGCTGGCTTTGCCATCTGGTGATTGTAGAGCCCTAGGACCTTGAGTGAACATAGGCAATAGTAGCTAAGTAGTGGTTACAGTGGGCCTTGGGTAAGACCCAATGCTGTTCTAGTTTCAGGTCTGACCCTGTACAGAACCAGTGGTGGTAACCACAGGGGTGTTTGCATCACCACAACCCCAGTTCCAGGGAGCTCAGCAGAGAGAGAGAAAGAGACTCCATTTGTCTGGGAGAAAATAAGGGAAAAGAATAAGAGTCTCTGGTGATCCAGAGAATTATTCTGGATCTTATCAAAGACCACCAAAATGGTACCTCTATGAGTCTGCAAAAAACAGCATTATTGGGCTTGGGGCCCAAGTCCCTTTGAATACCTGGGAAACCTTCCCAAGAAGGATGGGCACAACAAGCCGAGACTGCAATAAATACCTAACTCTTCAATGCCAAGACACCAAAGACATCTATAAGCATCAGGATCATCCGGGAAAACATGACTTCTCCAAAGGAACTAAATAAGGCACCAGGGACCAATACTTGAGAAACAGATGTGACCTTTCAGATAGAAAATTCAAAATTGCTGTTTTGAGGAAACTCAATAAAATTCTATATAACACAGAGAAGGAATTCTGAATTCTATGGTAAATTTAACAAAGAGATTGAAATAATTAAAAATAATCAAACAGATATTCTGGTGTTGAAAAATGCAATTGAAATACTGAAGAATGCATCAGTGTCACTTAAGAGCAGAATAGATGAAGCAGAAGACAGAATTAGTGACCTTCAAGAGGCCATTTGAAAATGCAAAGAGCAAAAAAAGAAAAACACATAAAAAACAGTGAAGCACACCTACAAGATCTAGAAAATAGACTCAAAAGAGCAAATCTAAGAGTTATTGACTTTAAGATAGATAGAAAACAATACAAAAGATCAATGAAACAGGTTTTTTTTTTTAAGATAAACAAAATGGACAAACCTTTAGCCAGACTAACAGAGGGAAAAAGAGAGAAGACCCAAATAAACAAAATCAGAGATGAAGAAGGACACATTACAACTGATACCACAGAAATTCAAAGGATAATTAGTGGCTACTGCGAGCAACTATATGCCAATAAATTGGAAAATATAGAAGAAATGCATAAACTCCTAGACACTTACTAGATTGAGCCACGAAGAAATCCAATAGCTAAACAGATCAATAACAAATGACAAGATCAAAGCCATAATGAACAGTCTCCCAGTAAAGAAAAACCTGAACCCAATGGCTTCAATGCTAAATTCTAACAAACTTTTAAAGAAGAACCAATACCAAATCTACTCAAACTATTTCAAAAAATAAAGAAGGAGGGAATACTTCCAAACTCATTCTACAAGGCCATTATTACTTTGATACCAAAAGCAGACAGACGCATTAAAAAAAAAAAAAAAAAAACTATAGGCCAATATCTCTAATGAATATTGATACAGAAATCCTGGAAAAAAAACAAAACAAAACAAAACAAAACAAAACAAAACAAAAACACTAGGAAACCGAATTCAACAATACATTAAAAAGGTCGTTCATCATGACCAAGTAAAATTTATCTCTGGGATGCAAGGATGATTCAACATACACAAGCCAATTAATGTGATATATCATCAGAATGAAGTACTAAAACCATATGATTATTTTAATGCTGAAAAAGCTTTTGATAAAATTCAATATCCTTTCAAGATTAAAACCCTCAAAAAACTGGGGATACAAAGAACATACCTCAACATGATAAAAGCCATATACAACAGACTCACAGCTAGTATCATACTGAATGCGGACAAACTGAAAGCCTTTCCTCTAAGATCTGGAACACAGCAAGGATGCCGTGAATAAGAGTGAATACCACTCTTATTCAACATAGTACTGGAAGTCCTAGCTAGTGCAATCAGACAAGAGAAATAAATAAAGGGCATCTAAATTGGAAAGTTAGAGGTCAGGTTATTCTTGCTTGCAGATGACATGATCTTATATTTGGAAAAACCTAAAGACTCCACCAAAAACTATTCGAACTGATAAATTCAGTAAAGTTTCAGGATACAAGATCAACATACAAAAATCAGTAGCATTTCTATATGGCAACAGTGAACAATCTGAAAAAGAAATCAAGAAAGTAATTCCATTTATAACAATCACAAATAAAATTAAATACCTAGAAATTGACTTAATGAAAGAAATGAAAGATCTCTACAATGAAAACTAAAACATTGGTGCAGGAAATTGAAGATGACACACACAAAAATAGAAAGATATTTCATATTCATGGATTGGTATAATCAATGATGTTAAACTTTCTATACTACCCAAAGCAATCTACAGATTCAGTGCAATCCTTATCAGAATACCAATGGTATTCTTCACAGAAATTGGAGAAATAATTCTAAAATTCATGTGGAGCCACAGAAGACCCAGAATAGCCAAAACTATTCTGAGCAAAAAGAACAAAACTGAAGGAATCACATTCCTTTCTTCAAATTATGCTACAGAGCTATAGTAACTGAAAAAGCATGATACTGCCATAAAAACAGACATGTAGACCAGTGGAACACAATAGAGAACCCAGAAGCAAATCCATACACCTACAGTGAACTCATTTTTGACAAACATGCCAAGAGCATACATTAGAGAAAGGAAAGTCTCTTCAATAAATGATGCTGGGAAAACTGGATATCTATATGAATAATAATGAAACTTGACCCCTATCTCTTGCCATATACAAAAATCAAATTAAAATGGATTAAAGAACTAAATCTAATATCTCAAACTGTGAAACTACTACAAGAAAACATTCAAGAAACTCTCTGGGGCATTCATCTTGGCAACAATTTCTTGAGTAATACCCCACACACAGGCAAACAAAGCAAAAGTAGACAAAAGGGTACGGTGGCTTACGCCTGTAATCGTAGCATTTTGGGAGGCCGAGGCAGGCGGATCAAGAGGTCAGGAGATCGAGACCATCATGGCTGACATGGTGAAACCCCGTCTCTATTAAAAAAAAAAAAAGAAATTAGCCGGGCGTGGTGGCGGGTGCCTGTAGTCCCAGCTACTTGGGAGGCTGAGGCAGGAGAATGGCGTGAACCTGGGAGGCAGAGCTGCTTGCAGTGAGCCGAGATCGTGCCACTGCATTCCAGCCTGGGTGACTCTGTCTCAAAAAAAAAAAAAAAAAAAGTAGACAAAAGGGATCGTATCAAGTTAAAAAGCTTCTGTACGGCAAAGGAAATAACAAAATGAAGACACAACCCACAGAATGGGAGGAAATATTTGCAAAGAAACTATCCATCTGAAAAGGGATTAATAGCCAGAAAGTATTAGGAATTCAAACAACTCTATAGGAAAATAATTCCAATAAGCCAGTTAAAAAGTGGGTAAAAGATTTTAATAGAGATTTCTCAAAAGAAGACATACAAATAGCAACCAGGCATATCAGAAGATTCTCAACATCACTGATCATCAGAGAAATGCAAATCAAAACTGCAATGACATATTTTCTCACCCCAGTCAAAATGGCTTATATCCTAAAACAATAACAAATGCTGGTAAATATGTGAAGAAAAGGGAACCCTTGTACACTATTGGTTGGTATGTAAATTAGTACAACCACTATGGAGAACGGTTTGGAGATTCCTCAAAAAACTAAAAATAGAGCTACTATATGATCCACCATCCCACTCCTTGGTATATACCCAAAAGAAGGGAAATCAGTATATCAAAGAGATATTTGCACTGTTATGTTTGTTGAAGTACTGTTCACAATAGCCAAGATCTGGAAGCAGCCTACATGTCCATCAGCAGATTAATGGACACAGAAATTGTATTTATACATGATGGAGTACTATTCAGCCAGAAAGAAGTGAGATCCTCTCATTTGTAACAACATGGATGGAACTGGAGGTCGTTATGTCAAGTGAAATAAGCCAGGCACAGAAACACAAACATTGCATGTTGTCACTTATTTGTGGGATATAAAAATCAAAACAATTTAACACATGAGATGGAGACTAGTAGGATGATTACCAGAGGCTGGGATGGGTAGCGGGGGTGAGGGGATGTGGCGATGGTTAATGGATACAAAGAATGGAAATAGTAAATAGAACCTAGAATTTGATAGCACAACAAGGCAACTATAGTTAAAATAATTCAATTCTACATTTAAAAATAACTAAAAGAGTATAATTGGGGCCAGGCACAGTGGCTTACACCTGTAATCCCAGCACTTTGGGAGGCCAAGGCAGATGGTTCATGAGGTCAGGAGTTCGAGACCAGCCTGGCCAATATGGTGAAACCCCATCTCTACTAAAAATACAAAAATTAGCCGAGCGTGGTGGTGCACGCCTATAGTCCCACCTACTTGGAAGGCTGAGGCAGGAAAATCGCTGAAATCCGGGAGGTGGAGGTTGCAGTGAACCAGGATTGCACCACTGCACTCCAGCCTGGGCAACAAAGCAAGACTCTGTCTCAAAAAAAGAAAAAAAAAAAAAAAAAAAAAGAGTATAATTGGATTCTGTGTAACACAAAAGATAAATGCTTGAAGGGATGGATTTCCCATTTTCTATGTTGGGATTATTAGGTATTTTGTGCCCTTATCAATATATCTCCTGTACTCCATAAATACATACACCTATTATGTACTCACAAAGTTAAAAAATTAATATTTAAAAAGATATCTGCACCCCCATGATCATTGCAACATTATCCACAACAGAATTGATATGGAATGAAACTGTCATCAACAGATATACAGGTAATAAAAATGTTAATATACACAATGAAATACTATTCCAACTTTTAAAAAGAAGAAAATTCTGTCATTTCTGACAACATAGTTGAACCTAGAGGTCATTATGTTAGGTGAAATAAGCCAGGTATAAAAAACAGATACCAGATGATCTAACTTATATGTAGAATCTAAAAAGTTGCAGTCTCTGAAACAGAGAAAAGAGCCTGGTGGGGTGAGATGATTGGGGAGATATAGGTCAAAAGACTCAAAATTTCACTTAGACAAGAGGAATAAGTTCAAGAGATCTATTGTATATAATGGCAACTATAGTTAATATATATTTGAAAATTTCTGAGAGAGTAAAGTGTTCTCACACAAAAGAATAAATATTTGAGGTAGTGCAAATGTTAAATAGTTTGATTTAGCCATTCTGCAATGTATACACATATCAAAACATCATGTATACTATAAATATGTGCAATGTTTACTTGTCATATCAAAACATCATGTATACCATAAATATGTGCAATGTTTACTTGACAAAAAAATTTTAATGAAAATAGAGAACTAAATAAACACTGAATTTAGGAAACAGTACAGAACAATGGAGAAAGTCCTGAAGAAATATGAAGGAGGGAATTAATAAAGATTAGGGAAAAATCAGTGAAACTGACACAAAATGAGGCACAGACAGTAAGAAAAAGAAGTGAAAAGAATGTTTGTTAACCCAAAAGTTAGTTATTTGAAAAGATTGGTGACATCAATACAATAAAAGGAATGTACATGAAAAATGAGCAGTATAAATAAATAAAACATTGAAAAAGGGAAACAACTACAGATAAGAAAAGACTTTAAAATAATAATCATTATGAAATTATGTTACTAAATTTGTTAATCTAGGCAAAATGGTTAAATTTCTGAAATAGATATATTAAAATTGGCATAAAAAGAAATGAAAGTTAAATAAAATAGCAACCAATGTTCATGACCAGCCTGGCCGACATGGTGAAACCCCATCTCTACTAAAAATCCAAAGCAATTAGCCAGGTGTGGTGACAGGCGCCTGTAATCCCAGCTACCTGTGAGGCCGATACAGGAGAATTGCTTGTACCTGGGAGGTGGAGGTTGCAGAGAGCTGAGATTCTGCCATTGTATTCCAACCTGGGGAAGAAGAGTGAAACTCAGTCTCAAAAAAAAAAAAACAATTAAATAATAATAAAAAATAACAACCAGCAAATAGGTTGAAACGGTACTCAAAGACAAACTACTGTCTTCCCCCGATCCATCCATAAAGAGAATTCCAGACTAAAAAGTTATTATGGGTAAGTTTTAACCAAGTGTTTGAGAACTAATATCTGTTCTATACAACTGGCTCTAGAAACAGATAAAGAAGGGAAGTTGCCTAATTCTTTTTCTGGAACTAACATAACCTTAGTTCTAATTCTTAAAGTATAATAAAATATATATGTATTCCATTTTCATTTTTTTTTTTTTCAAGGACAGAGTCTCACTATGTTGCCCAGGCTAGCCTCGAACTCCTGGGCTCAAGCAGTCCTCTAGGCTCAGATGCTGGGACTATGTGCCTCTGTGCCCAGCTTAAGAAGCCCATTTTAGTTACAAACATATGTAAAAAATCTTATTTTAAGTAAATCTAACCATGAGTTTAAATCATGGCAGTGAGACACCAGAAAAATTGTTATGATAATTCATCATATTAATGGACTAATGGGGAAATAAATCTTACTAGAGGCAGAAAAAGAATTTTATTGTTCAACTTCTATTCACATAAGATAGTAAACTAGAAGAAAACCACCTACACTTCGTAAAGGCTTAATAAAGCAAGCATTATAATGGAAAAACTTTAGCAGAATTTACATTAATAGCAGAAATAAGAGATGGATGTTCATTAATATTGTCACTGTTTGAAATACTGCTTCAGGTCCTGAAAAGTGTTAAGGAAAGGAAATAAAGAGATTTCAGGATTGGAAGAGAAGAGGTGAAAAATCATCATTATTTGTTAATGATAGGATTATCTACACAGGAAGGAAACCCAATATAATCAAAATATTAAAACTAATATAGGAGTTCTGCCAAATAGCTGTCTATAGATCAACTTATAAAATTAGCAATTACTAATTGGAAAATATAATAAAATGTAAGTGCTATTCTCAAAAGTAACCCAAAGTATGTAACAATTCATGTACTAAGAATTCACAGGATCTTTTTAAGTAAGATGTAAAACTTTGGGTAAGTAATCAATGAGAGATACGCCCTATGCATGGGTAGAATTACTTCCTATAATAAAGATATCAATTTTCCATAAATTAGTTTATAAATCTAATGCCATAACAATCAAAATTTTATGTGCAAATAAAATACCAATAAATCCATTTTGAAAAAAGAAGAGAAAAATTTGCCAGCAGGCAAGAATAATTAAAACTAGGATGGAACTTGAATAACAGCAGCAAAATAGACATATCAAAGGGAATCTTTAGTAAAAGAATAATATATATGCATTTACAGTGATATTTATGTGTGAACTTGACATATGATGATAAAGTGGCACTACAATTAATATGGAAAGGGTGGGTCAGACAGGATAGGAAAATTAGCTCACCAGTGGAATAAATTAAAAACTGGACTCCTATCTTTCATCCTACAACATGACATGCCATGTCTTAATTGTGTTTTAAAGAGCTGTTGCATGTCATCAAGGACGAGGTAAGAGTTGAAGCAAGAGATTACTTAGGTAGCTTTTTTTTTTCCTTTTTTTTGAGACAGAGATTTGCTCTTGTTGCCCAGGCTAAAGTGCAGTGGTGGGATCTCCACTCACCGCAACCTCCACCTCCCGAGTTCAAGTGATTCTTCTGCCTCAACCACCCGAGTAGCTGGGATTACAGGCGTGCACCACTACGCCTTGCTCATTTTTTTTATTTTTTTTATTTTTATTTATTTATTTATTTTTTGAGACGGAATCTGGCTCTGTCGCCCAGGCTGGAGTGCAGTGGCCGGATCTCAGCTCACTGCAAGCTCCGCCTCCCGGGTTTACGCCATTCTCCTGCCTCAGCCTCCCGAGTAGCTGGGACTACAGGCGCCCGCCACCTCACCCGGCTAGTTTTTTGTATTTTTTAGTAGAGACGGGGTTTCACCATATTAGCCAGGATGGTCTCGATCTCCTGACCTCGTGATCCGCCCATCTCGGCCTCCCAAAGTGCTGGGATTACAGGCTTGAGCCACCGCGCCCGGCCCATTTTTTATTTTTTAGTAGAGACGGGATTTCTCCATGTTGGTCAGACTGGTTTTGAACTCCCGACCTCAGGTGATCTGCCCACCTCAGCCTCCCAAAGTGCTGGGATTATAGGCATGAGTCACCACACCCAGCTTAGGTAGCTATTTTTATGGCATATTCACAATGATGGTAATTTGGACTAGAGTGGTATCAAGGGAGATGGCGCAAAGTGTGCAAATTTTGACTTGTTCCCCTAAGCTCTGAACTCATGTCCAACCACCTATGAGGCATCCCTATCTGCAATCCTATAGGTCACGTATACAAATGTGTCTAACACTGAACATATTTTCTCCGTACAAATCTACTCATCCTCTTGAGCATATTATTGAATATCAGTACTGGAGACCTGGTAGTCATCCTTTAATAACTTTGATAGTCCTTATCATATCCCCACTGTTATTAGTTTAATTTGAGCTCCTTATGCTGCATCTGTTATAGCAGTAATCTTATTTTACTGTCAACCTTCCACTGAAACTTATACCTTTAACCAGAGATGCAATTAGTGAAAACAAAATTTGGACTTCACCATATAGTGATTTTGTCTTTTTCTACTGTGCTTTAAAATAAACCTCATTTCTTAGTGTTTCAAATGGTTTACTAAGATACTTAATAGATCTTGTTGTTGTAGTCGGAATGTGGAACAGGGGCTTCGAGGGACACGCACTACTACCGGACATTATAATACAATTAGCCGAATGGATAGACATCGTGTCATGGATGACCATTATTCTCCAGATAGAGACAGGTAAATATGATTAAATACTATTAGACCTTATTAGTAATATAATCACTGCTTTCAGGAAGGAGTTACCATAAAATGTTTTCACATATTCCTTTATCTTAGTTTCTAAAACAATGTTTTTCTGTTACAACGCTTACATTATTTCTTATGACTGCCACATTGTTAAAAATAAATAAACACAACCTTTTCTCTGGTAAGAAAAAAACAAAATTATCTTTCTCTTGCCATTTTGGTTTTTTGTTTAATCAAACCAATTAAGTTAGTGAATCTGTATAAGTGATTATAATGTTAATTATAGTGAAACCAAGATGTTTTATTATTTTTGTCATAACCAATTATTATATATAAATACTTTCATGAGACAAATATTTTAAAGTCTTTTACATTCATCAGAGAAACTGGTGTGACTTTTCACATATAGAAGAAGTATTGAGACAGAGTCTGATTTGTTTAGGAAACATTTTATGATTCATGAAGAGGTTTTTCCTCATGGCTTTCAGTAAACCTTTTAAGCATCTTAAAGATTGATTGCTGTATTTGGAAGAGCTCTCTGAATTTGCTCCATTAAATGTGACAAACTTGGAAGTAACATGGTATGTTATAATGCTTACATTAACTACTATTAATATTTTTAAGTTAAGCAAATTGATAAACTCTAATTCATGCTTTGGTTATACGTGAAGTAAGTGCCATTATATTTCCCCAGCTCTTCAAATGATATGATAAAATAATGAAGGAACTCAGAATTTCCTTTGTATGCATCCTAAACTGATTTTAGGAAGAACATTTGGGGGCTTTTAAATAAGCTGATATGAGAAATTACTGTTTACATTTATACACTTAATTTTTTTGTCTAAATTAAGATTATACTTAATTCATGCTTATTATTTCACTGTGATTTAGTATACTTCTCCAAAAGTAAAGAGAGGATATCATAGTCTTCAATAGTGTCTAACAAGTATTGGTTTTTGTGCCTGAGATCTAAGAAGAAATTATATATAAGAAGTTATTAAATTAATATTGCTTTTAGTGATAAATGAAAGTTAATGTAGTATTTTATTTTCTTTTAATTTGCTTAACTTTTTCTTAGTAATCTGTATCTTTAGGGGTAATTACAGACATGCTACCTATAGAAGTTGATACTTATCAAGTACAATACTGTAATAGAAAGAAGAGTAACTATGTTGGCATGATTAGGAGTTGAAAGGAGTCATATTAGGATGAATGAAGAGGTATTTTAGTTGCCTAATAGCATTTTAATGAGCTTGATTGTTTCTGGAAATTATTTATATACCAAGTCATAAACTTCTTGTTCCTTGAAGGCTTGTTAATGGAAATGATGAGAGAGAAAATTCTGAAATGAATTTAAACTTTCTTCAATTTTATGTAAAGTTTTATTTTAATGAAAAAATGGACTTTTCTTTAAGACAAGCAAATACTGTCTAAATCTTGCAGAAAAAGATAAAATTAACATCTAGAATTATACTTATAAATAAAAATGATTGCTATCATGTAAAATGCATAATACTTTATAAATATTTAAAGGCAAATGACCCTAGGTTTAATGGCAACACAACTTCCTATTAAAGCCTAGATGATTAATCCTTGGTATTAGTTAATATGGTTATATTAGGTAATTATCATATCAGAGAGAGCCTACAATGTGCATTTTTATGTCTATCCCAACTTATGTCTACAACTGAAACGTCATTTTTTTATTTAAAAAATTTATAAATCTTTTAGTTTAGCAAAAATGTTCATATAATTGTTTTCTGAAGTTTTCGAGAAAATTGATCCATGTGATTTTTATTTCTCTTTTAGAGCACTGTTGATGCCAGATCACAATTTATCTTAATTGTGAACTGCCTTAAATCCTTTTTTCAAATAAGTAAAATAGAATTTTATTTAAATAGGAATATAAAACCATTTCTAATATTATTTGATTATCTGTGTAATCATTTATTAATAGGAATTAAAAAGTTCAATATTATATATATAATCTATCACATTATTAAGCAACAAGTTCTTAATTTCTGCTTTATCTTAATATTCTAAGAGTTTTGGTAATAAAATGCATATGGGTGCATTATGATTTTTAGAAAATAAGAATACTCTAAAACTCTTACAGTGAATTTTCATGAATAGCATTTTAATCAATAATAATGTTGATTAAAAAGCCTAAGAGAATTTCCTTTGAGATAATAATAGTAATTTAGGTCTTTTGAGAGGTACAATAAATAACTTTTCTTGTCAGTAAGAATTGGTGCACTGGACTAGAATATATTTTATTGAATGTAATATTATTTTATTGAATCTTTTTCATAGGATTTGAAACCAAATGGCCTTGATTTTGAATGCAGGATTTAACCTCTTGTTACCTGTGTCTTTGGGAAAATTAACCTCTTTGACACTTGATTTTCTTATCTGTAAAATTAGAATATCAATATCAACTTTACTGAGTTTTGTAGATTAAATGACTCATATCAACTTTATTGAGTTGTGTAGATTAAATACACTGCCTCCAATTGTATAGTAGGTACTGAAAATTCCTGCCTTAAACTTACCATTTTAAAAGGCTATATTCACTTGCAAATAATTTACATTTAATGTGCTTAGTAATCAAGAAAAAAGAGAGAGAGAAATCAGCCAGTTCATGTAGTGTTCTTGTTGTTTTGTTTGTTTGTTTGTTTGTTTGTTTTTTGAGACAGTGTCTCACTTGGTCACCCAAGCTGGAGTGCAATGGCATTATCTTGGCTCACTGCAACATCTGCCTCCTGGGTTCAAGCGATTCTCCTGACTCAGCCTCCCAAGTAGCTGTGCCACCATGCCCAGCTAATTTATTATTATTATTATTATTATTATTATTATTTTGTATTTTTAGTAGATATGGGGTTTTGCCATGTTGGCCAGGCTGGTCTCGAACTCCTGACCTCAGGTGATCCACCTGCCTCAGTCTCCCAAAGTGCTGGGATTACAGGCATGAGCCACCACACTCGGCCCATGTAGTTTGTTTTGTTTTGTTTTGTTTTGTTTAAGTTTTGTATATAATGAATGTAGGGCATGAGTTGGACCTTGAAAAATGGGCATGTTTATTCAGGCAAGACCAAGAGCAAGGATAGACTATATTGAATGAGAAACGATCCTATTTGATATTCATTAATAGTACTTGGTTAAACTTGGGTGGTGTAAGGAGAAGATATAGTATTTATATCCTTTCTATAGGTAATATAAAAATAATTTATACATAAAATTTTTATTAGGTCTTTGTTTCTCTGCATATCTCACTGTAGTATCATTAGTCAAAATCCTATTCTGCTTTGCAAAGTAAATAGATGCTTTATAAGTAATTTAGAAACCTGGATACAAGGACTCAGCTAAAACAAGGAATTATTAAGCATATCTTTCATCTTCTACCTCCATTCCCCACTTTTATACCATTATTTTCCGATAGGTCGTGGTAACTGCTACAACTAGGAACATAATTTTTCCTGAGGCAGACTATGTGGCCTTAGTATTAGAAATCAATACAAAAATTAGCAGGGCGTGGTGGCAGGTGCCTGTAATCCCAGCTACTCAGGAGGCTGAGGCAGGAGAATCACTTGAACCCGAGTGGCAGAGGTTGCAGTGAGGCGAGATTGCACCTGGGTAACAGAGTAAGACTCTGTCTCAAAAAAAAAAAAAAAAAAATTATTTTAAGAACTTTTTGTTTACTTGAGTTAGTTTACTATTAGAATAAGTATAGAGTATTAGTATTTCTGTAACGTGTCAGAAGTACTCCATACTATGCATTTTTGTGTCTATCCTGGAGGCCAAAATACATTAGGGCATTTATTTCCATGGAGTATACTTTTAGTAGCATAAGAATACAATTAATACTGGCAAAAGATAAATTACTTTACAAACTTTTTTCTCCTATACATTCAATAATAAATATATATTCTAAAAAGGAAAATGCCCTATTATATGGACCACTGGCATACCTTACACACTCATGCTATTTCTCTATTCCTTGTCAAGAAGTCACCTACCAGAAAGTATAACACACACTCATAACTATTTCACCAAAAACAATAGTCTCTTTTTTCCTTTCAGTTGTCAATTATGAAGGAAATATATCTCTAATAGTTTAAAATTATAAAGTAAATGAAAAAAGAAAATTCACTTTACAAAAATAATATAACATTTTATTTTACTTATTTTATTTGCGTATTTCAGAAACATTTTAAGATAGTTAAATCATACTGAGTAGAATGTAAGGACTACAACATAAGGAAAACATTAACAATATTAAAGACACATGCCAGGCACAGTGGCTTATTCCTGTAATGCCAGAATTTTGGGAGGTTGAGGCAGGCACATCACTTGAGCCCAGGAGTTCTCAACCAGTCTAGGCCATATAGTGAGACCCTATCTCCACACACACAAAAAAATAAATAATAAAATAAAGTAAAATTATCCCAGATGTGGTAGTGTGCACCTTTTTTTTTATCCCAGCTACTCTGAGGTGGGAGGATTATATTAGCCCAGGGAAGTCAAGGCTGCAGAGAGCTGAGATCGCACCACTGTACTGCAGCCAGGGTGACAGAGCACGACCCTATCTCTAAATAAATAAATAAATAAATAAATGAAAATTTAAAAGTTTTGCATTAAGTAAGGGTTGTTGGAAACTATAGTTTTACTTAAGAATGGAATATTTTATCACCCATTTTTGCAGTTCTTTTTTGTATGGACTAAAGTTATTCCTAAAGGGGACATTCGGCTAATTTAATATAGTAGAAAGACAATTCATTATAAATATAATTTTGTGTTGTCTTTTTTTTTTTTTTTTTTTTTTTTTTTTTTTTTTTTTTTGAGACAGAGTCTTGCTCTGTCCCCCAGGCTGGAGTGCAGTGGCGCAACCTCCGCCTCCTGGGTTCATGCCATTCTCCTGCCTCAACCTCCCAAGTAGCTCACTGCAACCTCAGCTCACTGCAACCTCCGCCTCCTGGGTTCATGCCATTCTGCTGCCTCAACCTCCCAAGTAGCTGGGACTATAGGTGCTCGCCACTACGTCCGGCTAATTTTTTGTATTCTTTATTAGAGACGGGGTTTCACCGTGTTAGCCAGGATGGTCTCGATCTCCTGACCTCATATTCCGCCCGCCTTGGCCTCCTAAAGTGCTGGGGTTACAGGCGTGAGCCACCGCGCCCGGCCTTGTGTTGTCTTTAAAGATTATATTGCTTAAGAATCCAAGTGTCTAGAAATTGGATTAGTAATCTAGTTTAATACTCTAAATAGTAATTTTTTATCATGAGCCTTAGAATCCATGACTTCTTTATTTTGTTTTTGCTTTTTAAAAGTTATTAAATGTATTGTTTTTCTGTTTTTTTCTTTTACAGTGATTTACTGCTCAGATTGGACTAACTGTAGTTTTAATATAACTTACTTTATTTGTTTAAGTCATTATGCATATTTAAGGCACTATGCATACTTATTGCTCAAATTTTATAATGTCCATTAATTTTGGAAAAAAAGTAAGCATGGTTCAGTGGAGAAGTGTAATATGTTTTAAGGTTGTACCAAGTGGATGCAGCAAAGGACTTTGAGTATGGCTATAGACCTTAGGTAGATTTTAGAGGGCTTACTAAAACACAATGGTAAATTTTGTATAATGTTCATGCATGAGTTTTTATAGTTTTCAACAGAACCTCAAAGAGGGTCATGACCAGATAAGGTTAAGAACTAACATGACTAGAGACAGAAAAGAAGAATAAAATAAACTGATGCTTGATAAAGGTGATTCTTGCTTAATGGCTGCTTTGGCTTTATAGAGACAAAGTTAATTATAAGACTCTTCAAGGAAACTATTAGAAATTGGATGATTTTCTATATATATTTTATAAATTTATAAATTTTAACAAGCTTTGAAGTTTACATATTTTCTGTTATTCTTAAGTAATTTTGGAGAAAACCTATTCCTTTTAAAGCAGTAAAGCCCAACATCACAACTGTTGGGTATTATTTCTCTTCTTCATAAAGCTATGAATACTTTTTTAAATATTTTCTTACATAGGCTCATAATCTTTCAGAAATTGGGTTAGTAATCTAGTTTAATACTTTGAATAGTAATTTTTTATCATGAGCCTTAGAATCTATGACTAGAATGTTTCTATAATTATATGAACCACATATGAACCACTGCTGTTTTTTGAGAGAAGGTTCATCATAAGAACAGTATAATTTGGATTTTACTTTTAAGTGCAATCCAAAATATACTTGAGTGGGTCAGCCATTGTGCACAAAGATTTAAAACAGACATTATCCTGGTCTAGCCAGACAAATTATCATATATCTACTAATTTGAAAATGTTGGAAACTGTGTGGCAGAAGGATAATAATATTGGAACAGATTGGAGAGAAAATTACTTGATCGGGTGAACTGGAAAAGGCATTACAGAGAAGCTGGACTTCAAAGATTGAATAAGATTGTGAAAAGTGAAGCAGTGGAGATGGAGAATGGTGGGCATTCTTGACAGAATGATGAACATGAACAAAGTCTTGAGTCAGGAAAACACATGGTAATTTAGAGAATCTTAGGTAGTCTGTTGTACCTAGATAAGAGGTAGTGGTATGGGGAATGGAAAGGGGTAGAAGATGAAGATTGAAAGTAGTTTAGAACTTTTAGGGAATTTATACTTGTTTTTTCATATTAGGAACCAGTGAAGGATTTTTAGTGAGGTACCTATATGATCAGAAAGCATAATGTGCAAATAAACTTCTGTAGACAGGATGAAGATTGGATTGAGTCAAGGGAAGACTGGGGTCTGAAGGTAGGAAGACCTAAGAGAGGGTTGTTTCAATAGGCATAGTAAACCTGATTTAAGATGTTGGCAAGACAAAAGGTAAAGGAGAGAAATCTGAGTTATTTAGGCATCAGAACAAGCAAGGTTTGTAAATCAACTGAATGTGAAAAATGAGGAAATGGAGGAGTTAAATTCTGAGACTGTAAAACTTGGTTTATTAAATAAATATTTTAATCCTTAGTTGAAGTTGGAATTGCAAGAGATTACAAAAAGAGGAATAGCTGAAGTATTATATTAAGTTCCAAAGGGAGATTAAAGAATTATGTTAGAAATTAGAAGGGACTTCAGAGATGATGGAGTCTTATGTTTTGTAGCGGTACCTGAGAGACTGCTATGACAGGTAAAAATGAGGCTAAATGGATAGGGATCTAGGCTTCTTACTCTCTTTAGCCAGCATCATTCTGGTATTATTTGATTACTGTATATTGATTCTATATCAAATTTTGTTTGAAAAAAAGTGATCTGCTAAAAAAAAAAAAAAAAAAAAAAAAGTTTAAACACCACTGCTTGAACCTCCTCATTTCACAAATTGGCACCAATGTCCAAATAGGCAAAGGGTATTGTTCCAGTCTCACAATGAGCATGTGTTTTCCTGAAGTGTCTACCTGTCACTCAAGCATTATGTGGAGAGCCCAGAAGCAGATGGAAAAGTGTTGTGCCACCCAAAGAATAATCAGTAATAAAGCAGAGTTACTGTTTACACCATAAAAACAATTGCATTACTTAGAAAGAATGTGTTGGAATATAAGATCAGGAAATGAATCTTGGAAAACCACTGCCTCTCTACAGAGAAAGGAAATCCAGTACATTAAATGCATGAAGAACCAGTCATATAGGTGAGACACCAGGCTGTATGTACAAATGTGTTAAGAGCCTGAGTTTTGAATTAAGAAAGCCCTGAGTTTGAAACCCAGTCCTGCCACTTACTATGTAGCTCTGAACAAGCACTCACAGCCTCAGTTTATCTGTCTGTGCAAAAGTGGGAATAGTAGAACCTACCTCAAAGAGTTGTTATGAGAAGTAAATGAGATAATGTAGGCAAAGCTTTTAATGGTGTACTTGGCATATAGTTCAGTGTTAAATAAATACTATGTTTAATAGCCAGAGAGGTTTTGGAAACCAAAAAAGCAGAGAGTATTAAAAAATAGAGATTTGAAAATCAATGTCTAATACCAAAGGTAAGTGGACTATGATGAGGATTAAGAGGAAAAGAAAGAATTTTGGGGGGATTTCACATTCATAAGGTAGCTTCGAGAGTGTGGTAGAAGCAGAAGTCAAATTACAGTAAGCTTAAAGCATGAAAGCAAAATCTGGCAGAGGTGGCAAGAATTGTAGGCATGTATTTTAAGATGTTCTATATTGAAAAGAAAATGAGCGAGATGCAGTGGCTTGAACAGAAGGAAAGGTTAGCAGGGGTTTTATTTTTAGGATTAAGTGCAGTTGAGGAAGGGAAGGCAGAAGAGAATAATAAATGAAGCAAGGTCATATGGGAAGCAGGATTACAAGTAGAGGCATCTCTTTAGGTGCAGAAGACAAGGACAAGTGAAGATTTAAATGTATGTTTACTTTAGAGATAGAATTGTGGAAGTTGAGAGAGTTCAAGGTTCATTTCCATTGTTTACGGAAATATGATAAACTGCTAAGATCAATTGTTTTAGTATTAAAGGTTCTAAGAAAGTAAGAAATTTTAAATTAGTGCTTTGGAAAGAAGAGATGGGTAAAAGATCAGTGTGCTGCTTGAATTGCTTATGGTAGTTATGAGGCAAGAAAGGTAGCAAAGCCAATAGCATGTAATACATAATACATAATAAACATAGTGAATGGAAAAATGAATGGCATCCAATAAATGTAATAAATACAATTAATAATCAAAAGTAATCTGGATCAGTTTGCTCTTAATTAAATGTAATTGTTAAAGCCCTTTGTAGTTATTTTTAATTAATAATTAAAAGAGAAATAATTACCTTATAAATTTCCCAACATTTATAAGTATTTGAAATTACTTCATTTATTATTTCCTTCTTAAACTTTCTGCTTATTTTATTTTCTCATCTCATCTTTCCTTCTAAAAAAATGGTAAAGCATCTCTATCATATAACATATTCTAGATGGTGCTAAAGACGTTTGAGTAATAATTGATAATGTTATATTTTGTTGCATTTTATTTTAAAATATTTAGAATATTTTAACCTTTGGCACTGTCATATTACAATGAACGCTGGGTGGAGGGGGCAAGCTTTCCAATAACAGTTTCCATTTGCTTTGCTTACTGTCTGCCTGTCTTTTTAAATCTCACTTTTAAATTAAACTATACTTTTTTCACTTCTTTCTTGAGTCTTATTTATATTCTTGTTTCTGCCATGCTTGCAGTCATTTTCTTACTCTACCTCGCTCCAGATACAGTCAGACCATTGACCATCATCACAGGGATGGCAGGTATATTTTTCTTACAATTGAGTCTGTTTGTGGAATTGCTTGTGCCTGTGTATTGATATGATGTAGGTCACTTTTATTTCTGTTTTTATGTACATACATATATGGTTTTTAATGAAATACAGAAATATCACCCATATAAAACAACATGAAATAAAACATATTAACTAATTGTAGTAGGACATCAAAAATACAGTGTCCCTTTTGTAAATTAGGATCATCTCTTTGGTGATTCTAAAAATTTAGAATTACGGTTAACTCTCTATTATCTATAAAGATAGAGTAACAGTATTCTCTTTAAATTAACTCCAATTGACTACTCACCTTCCTCAGCAGAGTCCATAATTAGGTATTTAGATGGCATAGGTCTTGAAAACTCACTTTTTCACCTCACTACTCCAGAGTAGAGGAATCTGTCCTTGAAGTGCTTAGGTTGAATTGATTTGTTTGTGGTTACCTTGTCAGAGGTGGCTGTGATCTACTCCTTTGTCATAGTAGGTAATCCATATCTGCAGAGAATACTGAGTCTGTGAGAAAACACTTGTTCATTTCTACCCTACCACCATTTCTCTTTCCAAAGTGGGAATTTGCGGTGAATCATAGATAGTACAGCTACAATGCCTTAAGGAAATATAATTTACATTGGAGGGAAATCTCAGTTTCCTGGCATGTAACTGCAAGAGGGATTAACTAGAAAGAGAGGTTAATCAGAAAGAAAAGGGAGAGAAGATCTCTAAAATTTGAAAAGTTCTCAAGGCTGTATGAAGATTTAGAGATTTGAGCCAGTGACAACATTTGAGATCTTTTAGGTAAAGAAATAATGTAGGGGAAGGGTTAGCTAGTATAAATTAGGAATTATGTGCCATGATTGGTCACCTTGACTATTGTTTCTAAGTGATTCGGAGTTATGTGTGACTTCCTTCATCCCTATGAAATTAACTAAGAGTTGATAATAAAAGAGTTTATAAAATTATTAAAACTAATGAGTAAATTTGTAAGTATTTTATTTATGTGGGTAAAGGTGGAAGGAAACATAAGAGGTAATAGCAACTGCAATTTACTAATAACTTTTGTAATATCTTTCAGCAAATATAATTGAAATTTAGTGCCTTCCAGTTTATTATATAATAGTTATTACTATATTTAATTTTCTTTTGTAATTTTTTACTTTTTTGTTATTCTGCTTCAATCCTAAATAATTATCTTTTGTTGTTTTTTGTTTTTACTGTTGCTATATATTACATTCCCATTATTTTTTACTTTCAGTAATTATACATTTACCTTACAAAAATATGGAAAAGTAGTTATGTAACTGTATTTTGATAATTGGCTAAAGCCTTTTTAAAGGTGGGTGACATACATGAATGAGACATTACTGATTATAGACTTATTGTATATACTCTGGTGTCTCTTCATTTCATTCTAAGTTAAAATCATATCACATCACTTTTTCAATAGTTTGTATTTTCTTAGTTATCAACAAATAGGTTGTTTGCTTTATGTTACTTAGTTTCTCCATTCACCAATGTAGCTAGAATTAGTTCTTGATCATCTCAGTTTTGCACTTTTCCCCAGATTCTCAACTTCAGCCTAATTGGCCCGTTTTGAAGAAGACATTTATGAATTGTCTTTCTGTGCCACAGTTTGGTTTGTGCTGAGGAAACAGAGATCATTAATGTTTATATTAAAATGTAACATGGAAAAATCTGTTTCCACAAGCAAGTTATCAAATATCTAATGTAGGATTTACTATGTATATTTACATGTATATGTAATATTTATTTTATATGTATTAAGGTATTTGCCTTGCCTAGGACAACAGAAACTCTTGAGGGTCTAAGTCTAGTGACCTAGACAATTTGGGTAGAACTTGTAAGAATGAAGTTCCTTAGTTTTTTTTTTTAAATATTTTGTACCCATTAACCAACCGCTCTTCATCTCCTTCTCTCTACTATCCTTCCCAGTCTTTGGTAACTACCATTCTATTCACTGCCTCCATGAGATCAATTTTTTAGCTCCCACATATGAGTGAAAACATGCAATATTTGTCTTTCTGTGCCTAGGTTATTTCATTCAATATAATGTCCTCCGTTTTCATTCATCTTGCTAATCATCCATTTCATACATGATTTTATTCCTTCTTTTTTAGTTCATACTACATTGTGTGTATATATATCACATTTTCTTTATGCATTCATTTGTTGATGGACACTTAGGTTGATTCCATATCTTGGCTATTTTAAATAGTGCTGTAGTAAACATGGGAGTGCAGGTATCTCTTCAATATACTGATTTCCTTCCTCATGGATATATACCCAGCAAAGGAATTGCTAGATCATATGGTAGTTCCATGTTTAGATTTTTAGGAACCTCCATGCTGTTTTCTATACTGGTTGTATTAATTTATATTTCCACCAGCAGTGTACAAGCATTCCTGTTTTTCTTCATCCTCTCCAGCACTTGTTATTTTCAGATTTTTTTTATAATAGGCATTTTAACCTGGGTGAAATGATATCTCATTGTGGTTTTGATTTGCATTTCTCTGATAATTAGTGATGTTGAGCATTTTTTTATATACCTGTTGGCCATTGTATGTCTTCTTTTGAGAAATGTCTATTCAAATATTTTATCCATTTAAAAAATCAGATTATTATTGTTATTTTGTGCTACTGAGTTGAGTTCCTTATATATTCTGGTTATTAATCCCTTGTTGAGTGAATAGCTTGCAAATATTTTCTTCCATTCTGTAGGTGTCACTTCACTTTGTTTATTGTTTTCTAAGCTGTACAGAAGCTTTTACCTTGATAGAATCTCATTTGTGAATTTTGCTTTGGTTGCCTGTGTTTTGAGGTCTTACTCAAGAAATCTTTGCTAGATAGAAGGAGTAAAATCTAGTGTTCAATAGCACAGTCAGGCAACTATAATTAATAATAAGTTGCTGTATATTTTAAAATATCTGGAAGAGAAGATTTGAAATGTTCCCAACACAATGAAATGTAAATGTTTGAAGCGATATATATCCCAATTACCCAGATTTGATCATTATATATTGTATGTTTGTATCAAAATGTAACAGTACCCCATAAATAATGTATAACTATTATGTATCCATAATTTTTTTGAAATATTAGCTTTCTTCTAATTTTACTACATACAAATGAATGTGTATTAGTTACAACACAATGTAATAACATGACATCCTTGAATCTACTACCCAAACCAAGAACCAGAACATCTAATTATGTATCTCACATTTCCCTGCACTCTCCTTGCCTATTATATCCCTGTGCCTCTTTCACAGAAGTAATAAATGCTATGCTGAGTTTGCAGTGTAACTTCCTCTTTTTTTACTTTTTTTTAAAGGGACTTTGATCATTTGTTATTTACTTTCTAAGTTTCTCATCCTTCTGACCTCCATCCCAATCCACTTTGAGATTCTTGGACTAATCTTTTTTTGGACATGTGTTGAACGTGTGAATGCTGACCTAGTAATCTATCCATTCTCCTGTATTTATTTCTGTAATGTTTTGTGCTTGTTATTTTTATATCTTGTACCTTTTGTGTAATGCAAGTAAACACAACCACCCCCTACCCTTCCTTGTTGCTGTCGTTTGTTGACCTCTTAGTAATATCATTTTATTCACGGATGATTTTAGAACCTGGCTTTAGTCTTCCTCAACATCACAATTCCTGCCATCAAGCCAGAGTAATGTCAGCATTTACCTCAAGAATGTATTTAGCACCCACTCACTTCCTAAACTTTCTCTAATGTAGTGAGCTTTATCTCCAATTCTACTTTGGTCAGTCACTCTCATGACCATACTTTACATTTTATTATCAGTAGAAATTGTTCTAGCTCTGAAATCTTAATTTGAATACTACGCTCTTGGACTCCATTATTGCACACTTTTTTTCTTATTGTTTCATTACCTTATTTCTACTTCACTTGTTCTTCTGTCTCAGTAGAGAATGCTACTCTCTTGACCCCTTTATTTTCTTGCTGTTAGCCTCCATCTTTCTTTATCTACTTATATTTCCAGAAGTTGAATCCATTCTCAGAAATATCCTCAATGCTGTTGCTACATTGTTCTTCTTTTACGTATTTAACAAGGTTCAAACCTGGATTACTTTCTTTCTCTTGTAGAATGGTTTTTGGACTAGATTGTCCAAATTCTTACTTACTTGAGTCAAAATAATTGACCACTTAAAATAGACAATAAAAGTAACTTTTCATTGAGAGCTGTGGGAAAAAAAAGTAGCATCAGTATTTCAGTATTCAGTTCTCTAGCCTCGGTTTCAAGGTAGCATATACTTTCAACTGGAAATTGTTTCCTAGGAATAAAATATGTGTTAATAGCTTCAGTTGGGCCATAGTTTGGCTATATGATATCTGGAACTTTCTAAATGAATGGGATGAATGTAGTAAATTCAACATAACATCTCCAGTTATGCCCACTCCATTAGAAGAAGCTGGGCTTTCACTGGTCTGTCTACCGTAGTGTATAACATGAAAAATTATGAGGACTACCTCTTTTGGAACAGAAGAATAGAGACTTAAATAAAATAATGTTTGCTAAGCTTTTTTTATATTACTTCATGAGACAATATTAACTAACAATAGAAATCAAAGCAAGTCTTCTGGCCAGGTTATGCTAACTAGTATGAAATAATATTTGGTTCATTGTGCCTTTTAAAATGCACTCATTTGAACAAACATGTTTAGGATGGATATCATGTTACCCTTTATTAATATATCTTTATTAAAATATACCCTTTATTTTAATAAATATAACCTTTTTTAACATTTACCTTTGTACCCTACTTATTTTTCTAGTACTCATCTCTGCTTAGAGCTATACACAACATATTAAGGAACTACTAACATCTGTGGTGGGCAGCTAGATTTTTATGTAAAGTGTCATGGAAGAGACAGCAACTCAGCTGTATCTTAAAGAATAAATAGGAATTATTTAGATTCATGTGGAGGTGAGGGAGGATGTTTGTGACATTTTAAAGAATGTATGAACAGGGTCACAGAAGTAATAAATATCATATTTTAGAATTGTTGTAACATTATTCACAAGGTGGGAAATAGGAAGAAATGAATCTGGAATGATAGAGAGGGTTCCACTTATGAAGAATCTCTTGTTTTTTATTATTATTATTATTGAGATGGAATCCGCTCTGTCGCCAGCCTGGAGTGCCAATGGCAGATCTTGGCTCACTGCAACCTCCACCTCTCAGGTTCAAGCAATTCTCCTGCTTCAGCCTCCTGAGTAGCTGGGATTACAGGCATGTGCCACTGCATCTGGCTAATTTTTGTATTTTTAGTGGAGATGAATTTTCCCAATGTTGACCAGGCTAGTCTCGAACTCCTGACCTCAGGTGATCTGCCCACTTCGGCCTCCCAAAGCGCTGGGATTACAGATGTGAGCCACCATGCCCAGCCTGAAGAATCTTATATACTCTTCATAAATGTTAAGGAACTTAAATCAAAGACTGTAGGTTCTAGAGGTACCTTGAAGGGGTTTAATTAGGAATGGTGATAACAAGCTTGTTCACCTTAGAGTACCTACCTACAGACTATGTGAATGATTGATTTGAAGAGAAAAAATGAAAAGAGAGACATGTAGTGGATGGAAGAACTGAGAGAAAATAGTGGTTTTAATAAACTAAAATCAGCAATACTTGATAAATAATGGAATTTGGATTTTGAGAGAGTGCAGAGTCATGAAAAATTCCCAGTCTTATACCTTGGATAACTAGATTCATAAGGTACCTTAGCAGGGTCCAGGTGGGTTCTTAGGGGGGGAATCAGTTTAGGTGTGAGACAAGTTCAGTTTTGGAATTACTGAGAAAACCAAGAGGAAACATCTAGCAAGGAATAGAGTAAACAATTTTAAAACTTGAAGTTGCCTAAGCTACACAGAGTAATTTCAGAGTAAATTCACTACTAATGGTAAGCAATCATAAAATGTAAGTGAAATCAGTCTGAGAAACAACCCATGAAATGAGAGCTTAGAAGTTTTTCCCTGCCTGAGAAACATTATCATTAAGTGGCAGAGGGAGGAAGAGGAACTTCTGAACTACATAAAGAAGAATGAGAAAAGTGGAATGACGAGAGCTAAAGGAATAGTTTCAAGAAGAAAGTAATAACATTACTTTAAAAATAACGAATGAAAAATGCCTGTTGGATATGTCAAGTGAGGTGTCATGGATGACTTTAGCTCGGATAATTTTAGAAGGAAGGTGAGGGGGGAAAAAAGGTTGCAGTAGCCTAAGTATGACCAGGAGATAAGAAAATGAACTTATCAAGAAAATGTGAAGGAGAAGAATTAGATAGCATATGTGATATCAAAAGATGTTTATTTCCCTTCGATTAGGAAATATATCCATGTGTTCACACACTGGAGCAAAGGATGTTTTAGAGAAAGATAAGTCAAAAATACAGAAAAAAAGAGAGAATGATTGGAAGAAGAGTCTTAGGAGAGGTAGGAAGTAATCAGACTAAACACACGGGTGGATTTTGTGAGCAGAAAGAAACTGTTATTTGCCACTGAGGCAGGAAGAAAATAGATGGGAGAAGTGAAGCTAAGTAAAAGGATACTAATAGAGAGAAATCAAGTTAGTTATTAAACCGTTGTGAGTGTTTTAATGACTGTGTGAGTAGGAAGATTGGTTAGAAGGGAATCTGAGTGTTTTATGGGAGTGGTTCAGATGATCAGTCATAGAGTCCAGGGTGGATAAGGAAAGAAGAAAGTCAAAGATAGTGATATACACTGGCAGGAATTTGTGGGACTGATGCCAGAATAAAGTAAGGGTTATTGAAGTCTTGAAAATCTGGAGATTGGGGTTCATGATTGTTCAATGATTTTCTGCCTTTGCATTGAAATCTTCTAGCACTACCATAGTCAATCCCTAAAATTAGCAATGATTAAGGGATAGTGATTGGAAGTTGGATAGATAATAGCAACCTGTATTAATAATGAACGTTACTGCCAAGTGGAATGCTTAAGAGAAGTAAGGACTATGTCCATTATGGTTCAGAGGGTAATAGTCAGAAGTGTCTCTAGAGAGCCACCTTCCCCTCCTGGATTCCTGGACTGTGAAATGTGAAAGAATAAGTAGCTTCTGCAGATGAAGGCTACAATGGAAGCAGAGGCTACACAGTTGAACTAAATGTTATTTGAGGCAGGAATATGCAAAAACCATCCTGCAGGAAGGTTGATGTTTAAGGAAGTTTATTAATAGTGGAATAAGGGTTCTCAAAAATACAAAAGAGAATTAGAAGAGATTAAGAATGATACAGAAGAGAGAATAGGAAATGAAGAATTTAGGGAGAAGAAGATACCGGGGGCAGTGGGGATTGCCTTTTCCTTGATAGCCAACAATCACAGAGATAAGATAATTGAATATAACTGATTAAATTAAAATATTCTAAGTTAATTGTCAGTTGTTTTAATACCAGAACTGGCTGAGGGTTTCTGGAAAGGTTTGACCTGTGTCCAGATTAATGATGAGGGCTGCTATGAAGTTTGAAGAGAGGCAATGATGTTCTTATCTCAAGATGGGTATCATAACTAGAACCCTGGTTAAAGAAAGGATTCTGACAAAGCTAGTGGAGTCATGGTTCTACACATAGACTGTTTTCTTAAAGATTCCCTACATGGAAGGTAGTGCTGAGTGCTCTTAGTCAATGTGATGTAAGCAATAACACACTTTCCCATCTCCTATCGTTTTTAATGTTAGTTTCTCTACATTACCAGTCATCTTCTGTCCTCTTACAACTGTTTTGTTCCCCATCAAAACTAACTTCTTTTTACATTTCTGACTCTAGCCTGTCTTAGTTTCTTTGGAATTTTCCTGCATTTATTATTTCTTGTTTCTGTTGTATTTCAATCTTTTTTCCTTTACTGATTTTATTTCTCCTCAAATTACTGTTGAAGTTGTCTTAATAATACCTTCCGGCCAGGTGCAGTAGCTCACACCTGTAATCCCAGCCCTTTGGGAGATCGAGGTGGGTGCATCACCTGAGGTCAGGAGTTTGAGACCAGCCTGACCAACACGGAGAAACCCCATCTCTACTAAAAATACAAAATTAGCTGGGCATGGTGGTGCATGCCTGTAGTCGCAGCTGCTCAGGAGGCTGAGGCAGGAGGATCGCTTGAACCCGGGAGGTGGAGGTTGCAGTAAGTTGAGATGGCGCCATTGTACTCCAGCCTGGGCAACAAGAGCAAAACTCCTCAAAAATAAAAATATAAATAAACAATAATAATAATAATACCTTCTTTCTTCAAGCTAACTTGAGAGTGGTCTATTTCTCTCTCTCTCTCTTTTTACTTGGGTCAGATATCTCGAGTATGTGTTTTTACATATGCTTCCTTCACTCCTTCATCAGCTCCTAAGCCTTAACCTTCTACAGTTTGACCTCTGCCTCCAGGGCTTTACTGATATTATAGATATAAATATATATATTTGGGTTTGGGTTTTTGTATGTGCCTTTTTTGAACTATTTAATTTCTGTTAATAGATCATCATTTCATTTCTGAGGCTGAAAATTTAAAAGGTTTTTTAAATATTTAATTTATATGGTGATTTGTCTAACATTTTTGAGAGAAAAAAAATCCCTACTCTCAAAGAAAACACAGTTGAGTGAAATTAGCAGGCTTAGAATAAAGACAGCCCAGTTCAAGTTCCAGCCCAGAAAATATCAAATTCTGTGAATTCGTCCAAGCTTCTATAAGCCTTAGTTTGCTCATTTCTAAAGTCAGAGAGTTTGGATTATATAACTTCTGAGATTCCTTCTATCGCTAATATTGTTTGCATGCTTCTGAATATTATGTATGTTCTCTATATTTTATATTATATATTTTGTGTATTGTGATTTGTAATGTTTGTCATTCATACCTTCTTCTCTGTTTCCACCCTTATTACTACAAGTCAGAGCCTTTTCCTAATCTAGCTCATTCTCTGCACTACTGTTGAATTATTCTTCTTAATTTATTACTTGGAAATTACCTTTGTTCAGAAGTTTTTCTTGTTGAAAATTAAACTGTTTAAACCTCTTAACTAGGCATTAAAAATTGTCATAAATTGATTCCGATCTAATTTTTTAGCTAACATTTTACCATATTCTACTTTGTTATTCCTAGCCTTTCCATTTGACTGTTTTATCTTCCATCATCTATGTGTCTGCTGAAATTTCCCCATCTGTTTATGCATGCTGTTCATCTTTTTTACTACAGTCTTTACCATATCAAGCAGACTTATTTCAGATTCCCCATTTGATAGTTTCAACACCTATACCATCTCTTAGTCTGCCTCTGTTGGTGGCTTTGTCCTTGACAGGTGGGCTTTATTTGTCATGCTTTTTTGTGTTTCAAATAAATTTGTGTTGAATGTTGAGATCCTATCATCAGTAATGACTGAGGCCGATAGTATTTATGCTTGAAAATGAGCACAACTTTTGTTCTGTTAGTTGGGGGGTTGGGGAGCATTAAGCAATCTTCAGACTGCTACATCTGAGTATGAGATTTGGACTGGTACTATGAAGTGACCGCTGCTGGCAGCAGGCAACAGTGCATTTGAGAGATTTGCATTATACCCATTTCTCTATCCACATAAAAACAGCAAAACAAAAGGAATGCTGGTGAATTGTTCAAAATTGATCAGTGAAACTATTGAATCTGTATTCTAGCTTGAGAGCCATACCTCATCAGATATACTGATATAATACAATAGCAATTCATAACTATATTGTTTAGAGATATACCTTTAAAAATGTTTGCTATTTTATGGAATCTGAGAATCTAGGAAGTCATAATTAAGATCAATACGTTGGTGGAATAACTTTAATTTTTACGTTTGACAAATCATTATTAAATTTGAACATTCACTGAATATGGGAACTACCTATTTCATAAAAATAAGGATTTTACAGGTAAGATGTAATATTATCTCAGTTTTCTTAAAATTTATATTTTAAAGATGTATTAATTTGTTCTGCATTAATTATACTGGGTAAACAATCCTGCTTTGTGGTTTTGTTTCTGTTACTTTTTAAATAAAAATTAAGTAACAGTGAAAATTATAAATATTTAATATACTCAAAATATCTTCAAAATATTTACATCTTATATGTGTGTGTGTGTGTGTGTGTGTGTGTGTGTGTTTAATAATACAGTATATGTTATTGTTCAGTATTGTATTTGTCCCTAATTTTCTTGAGGAAAATGAAACATTTGGTCATTTCTTCATGCAATTTTCAATAATGAATATATTTTTTAAATACCTTTGTAGATGTGAGAATACTTCTCTTTTTGATAATAAAATAATAGGCTTGTGGGTAATAGTAACTTTTTTCCTACATGAATGGTGTCTTGCTTTGTCACATCAATATATATATTATACCATTTTCACATTTTAGATTGTTATTAACTTGGCTGACTCTAAATATTGTTGTCATTTTTGAATAAGCTTATTTACTTTTGACTAATATAGAGTCTTTACATCTAACTCAACAGAAAGATTCTGTAGAATAATGCTGTATGCCCAATGATAAATTAATCTCCAAAATAATATAATATTCCTATTTGTGCACAATACCTATTTGCTTATTTACCATGATTTCTATGACAAATATTTTGTATCTTGCAATCCTCTTAACATCAGAAACAATGCTAAAATAATAAGCTAGAGTTTTTAAAAAGTTAGTCTTGCAATTAGTGATGGACATGAAAATTGTAATTTTAAAGTTGTCATAATTACTTTAAATTATTTGTTATATACAAATATGTATATATGCTATATTAATTATTCTAAAATGTTTCATTTTTAATGTTTTCTAGTATATTTTATCATGTATTTATACTTCAGTTATAAAGTTAATGCCCAGAAAATCCGTAGATATTCAAGATATTTTAACAAAAATGAAATGTTTCTGCTGGGTATTTTTTTTTTTTTTTTTTTTTTTGAGACAGAGTCTCACTCTGTCACCCAGACTGGAGTGCAATGGTATGATCACAGCTCACTGCAGCCTCGACCTCCTGAGTTCAAGCATTCCTCCCACTTTAGCCTCCTGAACAACTAGGACTATAAGTGTTTGCCACCACACCCACTAGGTTTTTTTTGTATTTTTTGTAGATACAGGGTTTCACCATGTTGCCCAGTCTGGTCTCAAATGCCTAAGCTCAAGCCATCTGTCTGCCTCAGCATTGAAAGTGCTGGGATTACAGACATGAGCCACTGTGTCTGGCACTTCTGCTATTCATCAGCTTGTTCTATACAGTATGGATATAGAGAAGTCATTTCTTGCTCCAAACCTGAGACTATACTTGTCCTTCAGAGATATATCCAATTTTTTTGAATTTAAGATGTCAGCTTTATAAAGGAAAAGAATAATTCCTAAGTAGCTTTACTTTTTACAAGTTTACTTTTCAAGAAAACCTATTACATTTACTTATGACATCTTTCCAATATAAACATGAAATAAGTCTGATTTAATACAGACTAGGTTCTGAGTTACATATTGGGAAAATTTTCACTGATTTCTGAGTTTTAGTATTCTTAGTATTTATCATACCTATAGAGATACTCTGCATTGAGCTTACTTTGATCTGGAGTTGTATCATTGTGAAAGATATGGATGGATGGTTGGATGGATGGATGGATGGATGGATGGATGGCAATAACACTGGATTATAGACAAGAGTGCCCACTGACCTCTTCTTCCCTAATAGAGGGAAATCCCTTGCAAGACAGTTCCCTTGCATACAATCCCTTGTCCTTTCATTGAATTAGGAAACCTAAAGTACATTGCAAAACTGATAAAATAGGTAGGAAGTTGCATCACATACTTGGAAATTTTTAAAAATATTTTATGAGCAACTATGTTGCCCTGAAAAAATGATTCAAAACTGACAACTTCACTGAATGATTATAAAATTATTTTTCCCTTAGAATGACTGAAAATAAATACTAAATCACATTCTTTCAGTTTGTTTTCTTATGCATAAAGATTGCTATTTAAGATGAAGGTCTTCTGAATTGTTTTCTTTATTGTGGCCTATTGTCAGTTCATCCTCATCTCAAAATCTGCATATGCTAATAATGTGCTTTTAAGACTGGGTTGTTAACAATAGTATGTATTGTTATAACATTGTTAGTCAACATAAATTAGTGGAGGAGCTGCTACAGAGTATCCTTTGTGAATGCATACAGTTTAGAATAACAGCCATTAGATAATGATGGACAGTAGCCTAGATCAATTCAAGTGCAAAAAAAATTAATTATAAATAGAAATTAGAAAATGTAAACTATTCAAAAAGATGAAACAGCGATAGATATTAAATCACTTTTAAAAGACAATGGAATTATTTACGTAAGAAAGATTTAAATTTACAGGTGAGGGGCCCTAGCTTTTCAGTGGCTTATCCTTTGGTAATCTGATAAAACCATGGCCACTGTTTTTGGAATAATATTTTATATGCATAACATAAACTAAGGTAAATAAAATGATTACAGAGGAAACGACTTATTTTGAAATAAAGACTCCAAGTTAAGAACCCCAAGTGGGCCCTAAAATATTTTAGGCCTTGCAAGTGTTTATTATTTCCCACTTTTCAGTTGCTGCTATTCAAACTTAATTAAATATTCTCATCTTTAAATTAAAACAAATTCAGAATTTTGGTGGGAGTTTGTGAGTGTTATATCTCAGTCCCTTTAAGGGGTCTGGGTAATTTAGGCATTACTGCTTTAAATTTTCATAGCAGTAACATTGTGTCTAAGCTAGTCAGACCTATTTTTATCCAATGTGGGAGCAGGAGCCTGTGTCAGCCTTCTCTTGTGTGCTGTCAGTTTAAAATACAGTAGCTTTCCATTCCCCTTAACTGTGTTGGGACATTTGGGGAAATTTCTACCTTCTACTGTGGTTCTTTTCATTTTTCATTTATCAACCTATTTTCATTTCACACTATGGTATTTATTTAATATATACTTTGTATTTATGGACAAAACTATATAAGTAAAATGTAAAAGATGGGTTAATTTTCAAACAACTTTTTATAAAGAGACATTTTTTGTAAGGGCTACTTCCTAAGGAGTGACCTCTGTTTTATAAATAATGGTCTCCTTTTGAGGACATAGGACATAGCAACACATTTAAAATAATTCTCTGGTTTTCACTCATTATCATATTTTTCAGTTATTAAAAATCATTCTTCACAAAGAAGTGAAACTGCATATCCTAACATTTACTCCACTTTCCACTTGGAAAAATTTCTTGATGGAATCAGAATAAATGAAATTATATATAAACACATGAAATATTAGTCTAATTTTCTGTTAGGGTAATTGTAGCTATTTCCCAAAGTTTTGTTATATAATAAGATGTTTATTATTAATGTAAGATAAATCTTTAAAATAAATGTAAAGATGGGTACTCTTAAAAAATAGGTTTTAAGCAATTTAAGAAATAATATATAAAGAGATATACCTTTTGTTTCTCTTTATTATGATGAAGATATATAAAGATGTTAGACTAAAAACATGTAGCAAACTACTGAACACACTTATTTCTAAAGAAAAGTGTTCTTTAATGAGAACACTTGGACACAGGAAGGGGAACATGTGGGGTCGGGGGAGGGGAGAAGGATAGCATTAGGAGATACACCTAATGTAAATGATGAGTTAATGGGTGCAGCACACCAACATGGCACATGTATACACATGTAACAAACCTGCATATTGTGCACATGTACCCTAGAACATAAAGAATAATTTTTAAACAAGTGTTCTTTTAAAATAGTTTTTCAGAAACAAAAAGACAGCTATGATATTTACACTATGAGGTTACCTTTTCATTTCTCTTGCCATGTAACTGTTACTAGTAATTAAATATTTTTTATATATTTACATTTAATGTCAGTTATTTTGACATGTCCTGGATGCACTTATGCGAAAATACTGAACTTAGAAAGTAAATCACATGATAGTATATGGATTTAAAGGTATTTAAAAATGCTCTGACTTATATGTTACCCTATGACTTTAAAATGTTAAATAATAACAAGATATGGTGTAGAATAAAGCCAATATTCACTTTCTAAAGTCACCTAATCTAATATCAACTAGTACACAATTGTTTGCCATATAATTCATGACATTTGGGAAATTATGTCCTTTTTTCTTTTTTTTTTTTTAATTACTTGCATTTTTCATTATCCAAATTAAGGTTGAGATAACTTATAGGTAAAGTGGATGTCATTGAAACATTAGCTTTGAGGGAGACTAATGCTTTCTTGACTGTCGGTATTATATAAGCATTTCCATTTTTGTGCTTACAACTAGATGGGGAGGAATAATTTTATTTGAAATATACTTTGGCATGTTTTACTTTTGAATTCTGGAGCCAAAGCTAGTGTTTTTAAAGTCATCTCCCAAATTGTGGGGCTGGTGTTAGAAAACATTTATTGATCATGTTAGATGTAAAAGTATTATGCTGGGTTCCAGGGATAGAAAGGTCAACAATGAGAGGTTGCTTAAATTTAAGGATACTTCCTTCAACAAGGATTAAGTTTTGGTATTAGATTTATTTGTGGTCAAAGAGATCATGTTGTTTCAGAATTATTGTTTCAGTTAATACCCATTCTGAATTGAATCAGTTGGCATAGCTAAAGTGCACCGAGATAGACAGCCAGTTAACCAGTTTTCTACAGAGTGATTTTTCTTGTGGATCAGGTTTCAATATGGCTGCAGACTTCAAAGTCATCCTATTTTCTTATAACCCCATTTTGATTCTTCTGTTTAAATGTTCAGGTGTATAGTGTTTTCTGAAAGCCTTTTTATATCTTAGTTGGTATAGTACTAAACAGCTTCAGGTGCTACAGAATTAATGCTTATATGGTTTTCTTCACTCTTGAAAATGTTAGGAAAAGTCATTGAATTCTTTAAAATAGAATAATTCACATCATTTCACGTATTCCATTTAGGGAATTCATTTTGGAAAGCAGGCAGTTTTGTTTGTTGTTTATTATGACTGAGCGACTATTATCTTTGCTGGAAATTACTTTGAAAGGCAGATTTGGTTTTTTAGAAATTCTTAAGAAATTTCATTTGAAATTGCTCAGAATATGTTGGGGAAAAGAAAACTTTTTACATACTCCATAATTTTAAACAGTTACCTTTTTCAAAATCAGTTTGATGCATCATAACCAAATAGCAGAAGGGCACTAAAGATCAACTGAGCTGCTTTTTGACTAACGTTTCAGGGATTGTGAAGCAGCAGATAGACAGCCATATCACAGATCCAGATCAACAGAACAACGGCCTCTCCTTGAGCGGACCACCACCCGCTCCAGATCCACTGAACGTCCTGATACAAACCTCATGAGGTCGATGCCTTCATTAATGACTGGAAGATCTGCCCCTCCTTCACCTGCCTTATCGAGGTGAAAGATAAATCAATCAGACTAATTTCCCCTTTGCCCCACCAGCACACCATTTTATTTTCCCAGCGGCTAAATGGTCTCTTCTATCATCTTTGGCTGATCACTAGTAATAATCGATACTAACCTTTCAGTGTAAACACACTATTTATATTCAGTGGATATAATAGTGTGTGGCTACCATTGTAATTTGTTTATTAACTGTCCTGACTGCATTTGTTTTGTGATTTCTCATTAATCAGGAGTCCTGGGTAAATTCCGTCATTAACTGTCATGTTCCTCTCCTACAGAATGAGAAACTATTTGTGTCCATTACACATCACTTTTCAAATCATCATAATGATTATAAATAAAACTAGATTTTTTAGTTTCTATTGATACTACTGTTATGTATTAACCAATATTTTCCTTAGTTGAATCTTGAATTGTTCAGGGTTTTATTTGTAGTTTCATGAGATGTTTTCTAATAAAGGAATATTTAATATAAGCCTGAGTAAAAATCTCTGGATCAAGGGAGAAAGGTTAGTGTTGAAAGTTTGAAATCTGGTAGAAAGAAAAGTACAGTCTTTTCTTTCTTGATCTGCAAAATTGTCCTCTTGCTTTCAATGGATAGAGTACTAATTTACATTAATAATTCCATGGATTTTACTGTAGGATTTTGTGTGCATGTATGTGTATGTATGCATATTACACCAAAAATAAACATCTTTTGCTATTTAATCATTCAGATATCCATATTTTGTCCAGTTTTCCTAACCTTTTAATCTGCAGCTAAACTTCTTTTTAAATTGTATTTATACAGCTATCATATGAACCAAATGTAGGTATTAAAAATATGTAACTCATTATACTGAAAATTAATATTAATGGTGTGTCTTTAGGTCTCATCCTCGTACTGGGTCTGTCCAGACAAGCCCATCAAGTACTCCAGTGGCAGGACGAAGGGGCCGACAGCTTCCACAGCTTCCACCAAAGGGAACATTGGATAGAAGTAAGTTTTATTTCTAATTATGTCGTTTAGGAAATACACATGGAAGCTAAGGTGAATCAAGATTTTCTTACTTTTGTGTTAGTTTTCTTCTTTTGTTAATTGTATGCCTTGTCTTATTTGATAATAGTTATATTTATAAATATTACGTATTTTGCATAAAATTTGTAATATTTCCAGGTAAAATAAGGTATCTTTATTGCTCTTGCACATTTTAAATTTGAATAAATGCATCTTAAAAGTAAACATAATACTCTTAAATGAGCTGTTGGATAATATTTCTTTGCCACAACTAAGTTTATGTAATTGTTGATAGTTATATAAAGTTTATTAGTAACTAGCCAAATCAATTTTCACACACTGCAAAGGACTGGTTAGCTGATGCACAACAATGGTGATCCTTCTCAATACTGGAGAACAAGAAAAAGGTAATCATGAATATACAATGAAAGATGCATGTTGTACTGATGTTTTATTAATTTTACATTTTTGCATAAGAAGCACTATTTGCTGACACACACATGAACATACTTCCCAAACATCTATAAATTCTTGGATAAAGGACCTCTAAAAACAATGGATAACTGAATATAATGGTTTTTAAGATCATTTTTTCAATGATCCCTTTATTTAGTAACTGGATGTGCTTTGCAAATAATACATATATATTTAAATCATTTAACTTTTCTCTAGTAGATAATACATTCTGTGCCTTTGGAAATTTCTGTTGTTTTAACCCCTGTGCTTTGGTTCCCTTTTTTTCCTTTTTTTCTTTCTTTTGTTTTGTTTTGTTTTTTGTTTTATTTTGTTTCCCTAGACAATGGAGTCAAGGAGATAGAACCTTATGAAGGTCTGTACATAAAGGAGGGTTTGTTTTGTGCTAACAGCCTTTTTGGGGAGCTAGTAAGCAAAAATAAACCCAACTGCAATTGATGTCCCTTTGTTGTATAGACTTATATACAGTAAAATTATTTTGTTTTATGATATCTGACAAAGTATTCAACTTTTTTTTTAACTTGGAAATTATGCCAAGGAGTTAAATTTCTTTGATTGATCAAATAAGAATGCAAAGAGTTTAACTTCTTTTAAATGACCAGATAAAATGTGCTCTTTCATAAAATTTTTATGTACCTTTTAACCAGAATACTAGATTTTGAGTAAGACTTTAACCAAAGATATCAATTGCAGTCTACGTTTACATCATTGAGTATGTACACATAGTGTAGTTATATTTATCATCATATATTTCATTTTTTATTTATGATGATGTTTTTAATTATTAAATTTGGCTTTCTAGAAAATAAAGTTGTTGAATTAGATAGTGATTGTGGCTTGTGTTTCCAACATCATTTTTCATGTTGTAGCAAGACTGCTTACAGTATATCAGAGTTAAATATGATACAGTTTTATTATCAAACACTACGTTATAACTCAGAAGAAAATACTGAATGGTGATATATGGAGTGTCATACATTTGCTAGATCAATACAAAATCATCTGCCTGTTATGGAAATCTGAAATTAACTTTGTATCTTTAAAAACTTGTTGACTGTTTACTGATGAATCTCTAGCACATAGAAGAATGCCTGGCACATTGTAGACCCTCAATAAATCTTTGTTGAATAAATTCATGAAATATTTATTTAAAAAGGGAAAAGCTACCTCAAATAGTATACAAAGTACCACTACAATAATCTTGTCATTCTATATATGTTTATATTAAAATTCATATTTCTGTAAACTATTTGTAACAAATTTGTAAGTGTGCTGCATTTGAGCAGCAATACTTTTATACCCTTATATAACTTGTTGATATAAGTTGTGTTCTTGTTAACTGGATGATGGTCAACTTCTGTTTTGTCATTCTTTCTATTTCCAAGTACCATAATTTTGAACAATCCAGTGATATTGTGACTGATGGTCTATTATGCTGCCTGATAAACAGACTTCACAGCATTTTTATAGTTCTTAATTATTTGCATAAAATTGGGGCATAGAATTTTAAATCACTTTTCCTAAGGAAAGTTTAGTAGTATTTATGTAACTTTTTTTCTCTTCAGTGTTTTTAAAGATGGAGTTTCAACATCATTTATTGGCATATAAAGTCAGAAACTATAATTTGTGTACATTTTAAAATTGAATTTTAATGTCATTTATAGCAATAGACTGTTGAAATACAAGTAGCTCTATTCTTTGTAATAGTAAGTATACTAGAAAACAGAGCCTATTGGTGATGCTGAAAGTCAGGGTTGGTGAAGTTTCTGATGGGCTTCTCAGTAAAGATTCTCTTTACTATTGTTTTTGCCCTATAAGATTAATTAAAACCAAAATTTTCCTTTAAAGTCCCCAATTATGATTTTCCATTTTTTTTAATTTCATAAAAGAAAGAGGGGCCAAAACCTCCCTTATCCTTTTTAGTATTAAAAAAAGGGGTTTTGTTTTACATAAAAGTATGGATGATTTTTTAAAGTGTTTTTATAAATGTTGATATGGAGACTTCAGTAGATTATGCAAACTTTTTTAGTTTTAAAGAAGATATATAATATCTCTTTTAGAAATCTCAACTTCAGTTAATCTTCAGTAAGTAGCACAAAATAGACTTACCAGTTGATGGTCTAAATCAAATTATGTTTGGATTATCACCTAAAAAGTTAATTGTGAGAAGTTGTAATTTAATGACATTATTTTAGAATTAAAGTATTGAAATATTTATTTTCAAATCCTTTTCAGCAGCCAACAAATAACCAAGTCATACTTTAACTCTTTATGATTTTGATTATTTTATATTTTAGTCTTATGTATTTAGCCACTTATCTTTGTTTAGAACCAGAGAAGTAAAATAAGAATAATATAGAAAGCACAATGCACTAAAAAATTATAAGGCATTGTTATTATTTTCCCTTTTATGTACTGCCATTTTGTAAAATGTCATTTTCTCTTTTCTAGAAGAAAAGTTATATAACATTTTTAGTAATATACCAAGTTTATATATAAAGTATTTTGCCTACTTTACCCAGTTATCCACATATTACAAATATTTTAAAAGTCACAGTTTCCCTTTTACAAAGTCATCATAAAAGCAGACAATGTGATAAGTAACCAGTAAATTCATTTACTTTTCTATAGCATGTCAGAAACTTATTAAAAATAATCTATTGGGCCAGGTGCAGTGGCTCCCGTGGCTCACATCTGTAATCCTAGCACTTTGGGAGGCTGAGGCGAGTGGATCGCTTGAGCTCGGGAGTTCAAGACCAACCTGGGTAACGTGGTGAAACCCCATCACTACAAAAAAATACAAAAATATCCAGCATGGTGGTGCACTCCCGTAGTCCCAGCTACTCAGGAGGCTGAGGTGGGAGGATCACTTGAGCCCCAGGAGACGCAGGTTGCAGTAAGCTGTGATTGTGCCACTGCCCTCCAGCCTGGGTGACAGGGAGACTCTGTTTCTAAATAAATAAATAAATAGATATTGGTGTATTTATCTTCTGAATAATTTAGAATTTTTTATTTGTTTAGTTTCTTTGAAGAGTAACAGATACACCTATTTGGTCTTATATTTTTCTTTACCTTTGCTTATGCAAGTACAGAAGTTAATGAAGAAACTGAGCATGTGGAAGAGCAGGGGGAAGAAAAGCAGGGAGAAGAGGTCAAGGCAGGTCTGTCTGACTGCATATCTAAAATAAATAAGCGAATGTTTTCAAATATGACTTTTCAATTTTACATAAGACTTTAGGCTCCAAATTTATAACTGCACAATGAAGAATAGATTGTTTTTCAGCACTAACTTTAAGATAAATTACCTAATTTTATTAATGAATGGGTATTACTTAAGCTATCTAGGCAATTTGTCAGAATATGTAATTTACCCAACTGGCTAAATATTTTCCCTGATGTTTAAATCAAACTAGAATTATAGATAGTGCCCCTGACCAAGATATACACCTACCCTTTACCCAGCTTTACACTCATTTGTTTATTCAAAAAAATTTAACGAGTACCTACTAGAAAACCATATTTTATCATGTGTTGTGGTGAGTAAAGGTTTGTTGAAGCTTTAGCACCTTCTCCCATGGATTTTGAATCTAGTAGAAGCAAATTATAAAGAAATATAGAGCAGAATATAATTCCATTAAAACATTTATAGACCATGATCATTTTTTCCATTATATTTTTTCCTAAACTAAAGCAATTATAGGTTTCTCTTCTTCATCCCAGTTCAATATTGCTCTAATATTTATTGTCAATCATAATTTCTCCCCATCTTTCTAAATGAAATGCATACCTTTTATTTTGTTGTTTTAAAGTCCCTATTATGTTTATCTATCATAATGTTTAATGTTCGTGAAACGATTTTAAAACTTAAAAGATTCCAGCCTGGCCAACATGGCGAAACCCCATCTCCACTAAAAATAAAAAAATTAGCTGGGCCTGGTGGTATGCGCCTGTAGTCCCAGCTACCTGAGAGGCCGAAGCAGGAGAATCGCTTGAACCCGAGAGGCAGAGGTTGCAGGAGCCAAGATCATGCCACTGCACTCCAGCCTGGGCAACAGAGCGAGACTCTGTCTCAAAAAAGTTAAAACATTATATAATCAGTAAATCAGTGTATTTTTATATACTACTTTTATCAAATTTTCACTATTTTATTTGAAACTCAGAATTGAATACTAATCTTACCCAATTGTCAAGTTTAATTGTAACTTTCCTTGAATAATACAGAATATCTTTAATTTTATCAAGTGTTTAACTGAGCACTTTTTATTTATGAATAATAGAGTGTTCTTTTTATGCCTTTTTTTCCTCTGCTTTCCATGGTGTGGAAGCAATACCATTACGTATATTATACCTAAGATATATTTTCATGGAAGCATTCTTTCAGTGGAATTTTTAGTTTTACAACTGAAAACATCTCTTAAGCTACTAGAATTGCTCATTATCAGTAACTTTTCAATGTCATAAAGGTGACAAATATCAAAGTCATCTGATAATGGAAACAGGCAAGTTTAATTGCATATTTCTAGACATGTAGAATTCCTTGGGTTCTGAATATCTAGTATCTAACTTCTAGAATGTCATTTTTCTTCCATTTTCCTGGAATAATTTAGGAATCACATTTTTATGGAATACTATAAGAATGAATTTCATTTTAGCTTAGCTGTTAAGGTAATGTTTTTCCATTAGCTCATTCCTCTGCATCTCATATAGTCCATACAAACACTGCAGCCTTTCATGCCATTAATTGTCTTCCACATTAAAGTCATTTTTTAAGATAGCATTAGTTTGGGGACTTCAGCGATAGTTAATATCACTCTTCCTTATTTTAAATTAATTAAGATACAGATGCCCATGTGCTAAACCAGTTTGTTGCTGGTGTTTTATTGTCAAAAGTAATTAGTAAGTTGCATCAGTTTTTAAATTAACATAAAAGCATAACTATATACTGTAAAAATGATTTTCACTTATTTGGTTTTATTACTTCTCCTATGAGATAGGAAGTATATACTTTTCTCTTGTGTTCATTAATATGGGATGTCATGTGTAGTGCATGGATTTGTTTCCCTATTGTGTGATTTCATCTTTTTTGATGTGCTTTGTTTTTATTTTGGTTATTAATGATCTTAATCATTAATCACTGTTGTCTGTTTTCAATATTATAAAGACAATGAGGGAGAAACACCAACACCACCTACTAATGGGAAAAAAGGCAAGTCTTAAAATGAAGTTTATGGTGCCTTTCTAGATATTAAACACTCCGTATTGACATTTGTAATATACTTGAATTGCTTTTTAAAATAAGCGTAAGTACAAGTATTCGTCTCAATTTAAGTTATCCAGTATTTAATATGTCTATTCTTTTTTATTTATTTCTGAATAGGAAATTAGTCTTTAAAATACTTACCTTTAATGATTCTGATACAATTCTATTTTATTGAAATGTAATGGCATTAAAATTGGAAGATTAACTTTGTTGATCATGTTAAGGGAAAGGATTCTGAGGAAGATACTAATGGTCATGTTATACATTTACAAAATCACAGCATGGATATTTTTCAATCCAGAAATCGTTTTAAAATTGAATTATTTTAAAAACATTTTAAAGTAGAAGTTTAAAGTAGAAAACGAGAAATTTAATCATAAGTTTAACAATAATATAAAAGGAAGATTTATAACATTTGTGGATTTTTCATAATTCTATATACATGAATTAAAACTGCCTGGAAAGTAAAAAGATGATTGATTTTAATACTTAGATGTGATTTTCCTATAATTATTGCTGACATAATTCTGTAATCTGCCACAACCAAATTCTATCAAAATGGTAGAACTGTGTATGTTTTGCAGTAATTGATTATCAAATATGTCTACATATATTGATTTAGAATATTAGCATTTTAAAATGATTTTATCAAAAAAGTAACATCCCGTTCTATATCATAAAATTTGGCTCAAGCGATTCTCCTGCCTCAGCCTCCTGAGTAGCTGGGATTACAGGCGCCTGCCACCACACCCGGCTAAGTTTTGTGTTTCTAGGAAAGACAGGTTTCACCACGATGGCCAGGCTGGTCTCAGACTCCTGACCTCAAGTGATCCTCCTGCCTCACCTCGGCTTCCCAAAGTGCTGGGATTACAGGTGTGAGCCACCACTCCTGGCTTCAGATTTCTCATAAAGTCTTTATTTCGCAAAGGCAGTTTCACATGTAAAGTTTTCTAGTGACAATGATTGTTGACACCTCAGTTATAAATTTGTTTTTATATGCACACTTATGAATTTGTGTTTTTATCGTTATATGAAATCCTCTCCACTGCAAAACATTGCTATTGCTATATAAATCAATCCAACATATGATATAGTTGAACCTAGAAATTAATGAATAAATTTGTAAGATGAGAACTCTGCACATATTTCACATATGCTAACTTGGTTTTTACTTGGCTTAATGTTTTGATTATTTACCTATAATTAAGATTTATTCAATGTATCCTTTTGCTATCTTCTTCTGAGAGAAAGGCTTTTTATTTACAGTTTATTTTATATATCACAATAAAGTTCATGAGTAAGTTTAAGGGAGGACGTTGTTTTTTTAATTGGTTAAAGCATATTGTGGATATGTTAAAGTATATTGTTGTAGCAGGTGCAGTCAGAAGGATAGTTGGGGCTAGAGGGGTGACTCATATATGAACTTATAGATCATAGTTGGGATTTTGGTTTTTATCACATAAAATGGGAAAGTTTGGATTAAAGTGACACAATACCCCTTTTTTTTTTTCAGTAAGATGATTTCAATTGCTACATTGAGAATGCCCTCAAGAATTAAGATTGCTAACAGGGAACATTGTTAGAAGGTTTTCACTAACCCCAGAAACAGATGATACTGGCTTAGACCAGTGTGATAGCAGTATAAGTTGTTGGATTCTGAATAGATATTGAAGATAGAGCCAACAACATTTCCCAACAAGGTAAAAGAGAAAGAAAGATTCCATAATGACATCCAAGTTTTTAGCCTAAGTAGAAAAATAATGGAGTTTCTATTAACTAATACAGGGAAATACTTGAGAATAATAGATCGAGTGAGAATATCAGGTGCTCAGTTTTGGATATGATAAGTTAGAGATGCTGTTAGACATCCAAGTGAAGATGCCAAATTAAATATGGTCTACATTTCATATTAGAGGTGTAGACTGTAGCTATAAATCTGGGACTCATCCATATAAAGAGGTGTTTACACTGCAAGACTGGTTATCAAGAGGACAAGTGGACACATGTAGGTAGATAAAGAAGAGGTCCAGGAAGTATAAACTGGACCACTTTGATACTTTGAAGTTGAGAAGATGAAGCAGCCAGAAATGAAGAAAGTGGGAGAAGAGTAACAAGTTAAGAAATTACTTGAAGGAGAGAATTATCAAGAATGTGAAACAGTCAGCACACTTAGCAAGTAGGAAGTCACCATGTTGACCTTTATTAGGAGCAGTTTTGATAGAGTGATAAGGGCTAAAGGACTGATTAGAGTAGATTCAAGGGAAGAGAGGAATGGAGACAGCAAGTGCAGACACCTTTGAAAGGCTGTAAAGGGAAGAAAAGAAAAATATCTAGAGCTGTGAGGAGAGGTCGAAGAAACAGAATATATGAAGGATATGTGGGAAACTTCTTGTTCCTTTGGCTTCTTCTGAATCCAGGTCTGCCACTTTGCTGTGTAATGCCATGTGGCCTCGAACCGTGTGCCTATAGTTCACCAAGATATCTATCAGTGTTCTGTGACATAGCTCCTTGATTTAGAATCAAATACTTTTAGATTTGGAAGGAACATTATAAATCTTTTGATAAAACTATTTTCCCTTATAGATAAAGGAGGAGAATTCTGGAGGATAACTACCTTTCTTCAATCCACATAGCAGCAGATCTCTAGTCTAGACTGTTAATCTCATGTGTTGATATACCATGCCTCTTCATAGCGTTCTATGACACTGTTCTAGATTGTGTTCTCTTTGCATGGACTTCAATCGGTTTTTTGTTTGTTTGTGTTTTGTTTTTTGCTGTTGTTGTAATTGTTGTTTTTAGACATTAGCTAAAGATGTAGTTCAACCAATATCTACTATTTTAAATGTATTATACTAGATAGCCATTAAGGATGCAAAGATAAATAAGACATATTTCTTGCCTTTAGGGAGCTCCCAAGGGAAAAAATAATATAATGATAAGAAATAAAACATAGCTAGTAAAATTACTCTATAACGTGTAACTTATATAAGGTGTCTTAAGATCGTGGTACATACTCAGGGTCAATTTTATAAGGAGAAGGTAAGTTTTGAGAGGTTCTGGGTAGGTTTTCAGTCCCAAATATTTCTCCCATTACCTGTCATGGTATTTCATATTCCGCTATTACCTAATGGCTTATTTGCGTAATACAAAGCTTTTAGCCTTTCTAGAACACTGAAATATAAATATTCCTGAGGGCACAATCCCAAGCTATTATCACATACACATCTTCATAGAAGGCAAGTGGGTGGAGGAAATCAAGTGTAGGAAAAGATGTGGCAGACTGCTAGTTGTCTTGGAAGGGTTATAATGGCAAAATCTGTCCATTCTAAATTATATTATTTGCTGTGTAGATATGCTATAAATTTACTTTTTAAAATAATTTGGTATATTAAAATTGCTTAGAACAAATAGTTGTCACATAATAGGCCAGGTACAGTGGCTCACAGATGTAATCCCAAAGCTTTAGGAGGCTGAGGCAGGAGGATTGCTTGAGGAAAGGAGTTTGAGACCAGCCTAGACAACCTAATAAGACCCTGCCTCTATCAAAAAAAAATTTTTTTTAATTACCCAAGCGTAGTCGTGTACACCTCTAGTCCCAGCTACTTGGGAGCTTGAGGCAGGAAGATTGCTATACCCAGGAGTTTGAGGCTCCAGTGAGCTGTGATTGCACCACCACACTCCAGCCTGGGTGACAAAGGGTGACTCTGTCTCTAAAGCAAATATACAAACAAATAAGTTTGAAGTTGGGAAGATGAAGCGGAACAATACTTGTCGCATAATAATTACTATATAAATGTTAGTTATTATTACTATAATTTCTTAGTAATATCTTGCTATGATTTTGTATTTTCAGCAAAAAATCTGAAAATTTTAGTTCCATATTTAAAGTCAAATTAAGTCTGATTATGATCACCCTGAAGCAGTTGTTAAACATATATATATGTGTGTGTGTATATATATATACACACACACACATATATACATACACACACACACATACAGTAATGTACCACATAATGCTGTTTTGGTCAATAACAGACTCCATATACAACAATAGTCTCATAATATTATCATACTATATTTTTCCTGTACCTTTTCTATATTTAGATATGCTTAAATACATATATACTTATCATTGTGTTCTAATTGCCTGCAGTATTTAGTACAGTAACATGTTGTACAGGTTTGTAGCCTAGGAGCAACAAGCTATATCAAATAGCCTAGGTATATAGTAGGCCACCCCATCTAGGTTTGTGTAAGTACACTTTGTGATCTTTGCACAATGACGAAATCACCTAACAATGCATTTCTCAGAACATATCCCTGTCATTAAGCAATGTATGACTGTATATAGTTTCATAGATTTTTGGAAATTAGTAATCATGATGCTATTCTTAATCAAATGACTTGCATAAGAAACAATACCAGGGTGGAAATAAATAGGATTGGATTGCAGCATAAGTTATCTCATAATGTGCTAATACATTTCTACATATTTCAATGCATGTGTAAAAATCAATATACAAATTTTAGGATACTTTTCTCTAGGCCAGAGAACTGTTTAATCCATTAGGATTTAACAAAAGTAAGAATTTTGGAAATGTGGCTGATAAAGTCTAAAGTATCAAATAGTTTTCTTTCCAATTCTTTATGTTTTATTATTGTTTGTTAATTTTGTTTGGTTTTGAAAAGTTAACATCTACAAACTTCCTAATTGACTGTTAGTGATTAATTCTTTGCCAGGATTATATAGACTAAACCCTACCATATCACCTATTAAAAATACACAATGAGATTGAAAAAAATATATATTTTGTTCCTTTAATGTGTACAATGTCTACATTGTTTCAAGTACAGATAACCTTATAAATAAGAAAGAAAGAAAAGGAAGGAGGGAGGGGAGGGGAAAATAAAACAAACAAACGTATTTAAAAAGTTTACAAAGGAACCAAAAGTGATAGTTATTTTGACAGTCTTTGTAATTAATGATTGCTTCTGCAGGCATTCTAGATATTGGATACCATTTAGGGTGATAGGATACAATAGTGATAGAGGATCTTGGCTTTGTTTTGTTGCCTCTCTCTATTCTAATGAATGCTACTAGGGCAGGGAGAATGTTAGCACCCATATCTTAACTTCCAAATTTGACTAATATCTACCTAGGAGTGGATTTTATAGTGGAATTGGTGGATATTTCCTAACTATATCATTCCTTCCCAACTTAGATAAATGAACATGTGTCCAAAATTAATATGAGAGAGATTCAGGGATACTTTAAAGTACCAAGGGATTTATCATATGTTTTTGAGCAGGATGGACATTCAATCACATCTGTATTAAGAAAAGTAACTTGGTGACAGCAAGCAAGATGGACTTGAAAGAGAAGAAACTGAGGGCATAAGACCATTTAGGGCAATTCAGTCATCCAATATTTGATAGCCTGAACTAAAGCAGAGGTTGGAATAAAGCGGAATGAATGCACTTAAGATTTCCTCTCCCAATTCATAATCCATAAGCTAAAGTGTACCTGTTGTTTAAGTGAAGTACTTGTAAACGAATATTTCTAATTTCTTTTCCTAACCTTTCCTTTCATTCTGGGAGACCGTTCCCCTTAAATATACTTTTGTTTTCCTTTTCTCATCTTATTTCTTCTATACTTCCAAAGTCCCAACTGACTAATCAAATTTAGGAAAGAACTCCCTTTCACCTCATACCTTCCTGCAAACTTAGTTATTCTTCAAGGCCATATCATTGTTGACTTCCTAAATGCAATCCTTAAATCATCTTCTCTTTGTTGTTGAAAGTAACTTAATCTTAGGAAGGTGATATGATACAAGACAAAGAGCTTAGTTCTTGAAACTTTGCCTCAGGGCCTGCTTTACAGTGTACTAACTGTGTGACTCTAGACCTTTGCCCCAAGTTAGTTCATCTGAGAAAAGGAAATTGTAACATATTTCTTCCATTCCAGTATGCTACTTTGAAAATCAAGTGATGTAATGAGTATGAAATTGTAAGCAAAGATAATTTTTCAGTGCTTATTCTTATCAGTCAGCTCTATTTTCTCACCTGTATAAACCACCTAATAGAAGGTCCCATCTGTGTTTTGTAGGGTCAAACGTGATGCCATCTGTGAAAGCACATTGGAACATATAATATTATATAAATCTTACCAATAAATGAATTTATGCTATTTTATTTTATTTATAGAGAAAGGGTCTCACGGTCACTCAGGCTGTAGTGCAGTGGTGCAATAATAGCTCATTGCAGCCTTGATCTCCTGGGCTCAAGTGATTCTCCCACCTCAGCCTTCCAAGTAGCTGAACTACAGGCACATGCCACTATGCCTGGCTAATTTTTTAAAGTTTTTTTAGAGATAGAATCTCTAAAAAAAAAGATCTAAAAAAAGAGAACCTATGTTGTTCAGGCTGGTCTCAAACTGTATGCTCTTTAAATTATAGTGTTCAGATAGAGTTGGCTACATGGTGTGATAAAGACTAGCTGGAATATAATTACTTTGCAGACATATGGGTTTCTTAAATATTACTTACTAAAAAGTCACCTCATAGTTAAGTCTCCATGAATATAATCACTCTTCAAATTACCTAATATTTATTAAATTAAGCTTTAATCTACAAATTAAAGATGGGATACATACAATGACCATTTAAGAATTTCAAATCTTAAAGCTTGTTCCTCTGTATTTTATTGAATTTTAAAAACAAATAAATTAATAACTTTTAATTACATGCCATTTTATTAATTCTGTTCTTTTTATGACTTTAATTCTGTTTGGGATATACTGAAAGTAAATTTTAGTGCTTTGGAATTTGAAATTTATTAAGCAGAATTTTAATGTCACATTTCTATATTTAAAATGTTAACTGCATATTACATAGTTTATGTGAGAATTTAGGAAAAATATCCCCCCAAATCCCATAGATCCCTGAAGTATATTTAGATTCTTGTTATACACATTATCTAATGTTTCTGATAAGCTCTGATTATTATTTTTGATTTATACTAGAAGTTACATGGGAAGATCAGCAGAGAAAGGTGAATGGTACAATAAGTGATGACAAACCATTGCCGAAAAAGAAACATCAGTCTGAGCCAGGTTTGTCAGAGTTTGGAAACCATATGGAAAGCATAAGACTACAAGCATTGCATTTCATGCTTTTTAAAATGTGTGTGTTCTTGTTGTACCTCATTTTTCTCATTTTGGTGTGAACTTGATAGTGTGTAGATTCCATTTAGATTAGAGAGGTAAATACTTTATTTCAAGATTTGTTTAGAAAACTAATTACACATACTTTGGGAAAAATATAATTATTTTATTCTTATGACGATTAGTCCTTTAGGGAAAAAATGATTAATTTAAACAGATGGTCATCCACTTTACGTATTTGATTACGTTGACTAAAACTGAAGTACTTTAATGCAGAGGTACTTGCTTCCCTAAAAAGTACAATAAAAGCTCAATATACTATCTAAAGTTTGTCTTTGTAGGATATTTCTATTATTTAACTGCAAATGCTATTGAGATATTTATACCATATATTGGTAATTATTTATTTACAATCTCGGGAGATAAAATATGTTGCCAACCACAAGGAAGAGGGTTAGCATAGTATGTGAATTCAATAAGGAGTCTCTTCAAACTGTTAATTCTACCAGTGAATTGAAACAAAGTGTTTTTGTTTACTTCTCCCTTTCTTCTTTTTTTATGGAGAGATATGATTAACCCATTTATGCTGGAGGTTGCACAGTTTTGTGTGTGAAAATCAGACCTTGGCAATGAACTTAAGCAGTAGGATATAAATAATTCCCACAAGCTTAGCATTCCAATTGTGGAACACTAGGCATAAATGGGTTAAGTAGAAGACAAAACTTGAACCAAGAATAAAATTTAAAAAGGCAAAGTGCAGAGATAATTGATTAACTAAAATCCAGTACTACTTTTAATTAGTAATTGGATGAGAATACATTGAATTTTCATTGAAAATTTAAAATTCAAATGGAGTTTTACTAATGATATTATAATTAAAATATGTTGTGTCTGTAGTAATAAAGTATTTTTATGCGCTGACTCATTTCATGTTAAAGCTCTAAGACCCATATTTTAAAAGATGTCAATGTAAAAATTAAACTAGTGTTTAACAAGTATTTGTTGCCATCCTGCTGTATTCCAAGCATTTTAGTTGGCACTGACTTATTAGTGTAGACAAGACAGATAGCAATTACCTGTCTTGCTTATTATATCTGCATATTATGTCTGCAAAAATACATAATTTAAAAATAATTATACTCATGATTAAGCTATTACAATTGTAATAAGTGCTTTAAGGAGAATAGGGTGCTTTGAGAAAATGTATCATATAACATAAGTCTGAAGAGCAAAGAAAGATGGCATAGTGAAAACTTAATCTGTGAATTATTTTTTAGTAAAACAGTACATACTGAAAATGTAATAAAATAAACTGGAATTCACATTGGGAATTTAAATTTATTCATAAAGTTGGAAGAAAATATATTTTTTTTCAAATCTTCGGTTAATATCAGTTTATTGGGAAAATAGTGATTAGCTTAATATATTTAAGGATATTTTTAAGTAAACAAGATAAATATAAAATCAATGTTTTGTTATGATTTATATATCAAAAATTATTACTGTAAACCTCTCCCCTTGCTACATTGTATGATACAGGTTATCCTTGATCATAAACTATTATTTATTTGTTGTCCACTTTGTCATCATGTCCAATACATGAATATGTTTGTGGCCATATATATCTATGTAAATAAGTTACATTGTATATTAAAACACAAAACAATGCAATGTTTAAAAAATATTTTGACATCTCAGAAACACAACATTTTAAAGATCTACTTTAAATATTTTATTTAGTTGAATTTAACTATAGTGCCTTAATGTCATAGTTTAAAATGATTATAGTTTTTTTTTGTTTTGGCGATTATGTATTTTCCTGTATCCTAGAAAATTGGTCCTGGAAATTGAAACCCTAAATGTCGTAAGTAAGTATATAATATTGTAAGGCAGTAAAAACAATGTTAAATTTTAGTACTTCATAAATATTCTTATCTGTTTGTTTCTAAAAGGAAATTAGGATATTTAAAGAATGTGTTTAATTATGAAAACTTTGGAGTAATAAAATGGGAAGAAAGTAGTAGGATACAGGTATAGCAGATTATATTGCAACATGTTTATATGAGCCTATGCTTTACAGAAGACATGTTTGGAGTTATTTCTTTTATGTTTAAGTGCATTTATGATATTAATAATCTATTGATTATAAACAGTGCTTAATATCTAATTTGTATGTGCTGAAATCTAAGAAACCCACTTCAATAAATTGCCAAAGATTCCTCGTCAAAGGGTTGGTTAATTTGGCAAACTTGTGGGATCAGAAAAACTGTATGGGATTGAGCCCAAACTTGAGATGGAAAGTTGGCTGTGCATCAATAGCATATATTGTTTTCTTTTTCAATTGGTGTTTTATGAAAATCTATGCCAGAACAATTTATAATGCCTGGGAATTTGCCATTTCTGGAATGTTTACTAGCAGTAAAAATAACACTTGAATTTTTTATTTTAAATGTGAGACTATAGAACCAAAGAGCTAAATGGCATGACATGGACTAGTAAATGAGTTAACAAGTATTTGGATGAATTTTGAGTACTATGACTAATATCTGCTTTTTTTAAAGAATAATCTTAGTATTTCTTAACTGGGATGTCTTGAGAGGATTATCAGCAAAAGAAGTGATTTGCTTGCAGTATCTTTTTTTTTTAAAAAAAAAAAAACAGAGTTTCACTCTTGTTGCCAGGCTGGAGTGCAATGGTACGATCTTGGCTCACTGCAACCTCCACCTCCTGGTTCAAGCGATTCTCCTGCCTCAGCCTACCAAGTAGCTGGGATTACAGGCACCTGCCACCACGCCTGGGTAATTTTTGTATTTTTAGTAGAGATGGAGTTTCACCATGTTGGCCAGGATGGTCTCAAACTCCTGACCTCAGGTGATCCACCCGCCTCGGCCTCCCAAAGTGCTAGAATTATAGGCATGAGCTACGGCGGCCGACCCTACTTGCAATATTTTTATCTTAATTGACATCAGTATAGATAAAGATCACTGGGAAATGTAATATTTATCATATTAATATCTTTCATGTGAACATAAAATATATGAATCCTATGCATTATTTTAAACCCAAGCTTTTATGAATAATTTTTAGAGTAAATCATTTAATGTCTTCCTCCTGTAGAATGTGGATTAGAAATGTTTAGGCCTTAAAGTGGCCTTTAAAGTTAATAAAATCATTTTGCATTGTAGAATCAGGATATATGAGCGATAATCTGTTGTTTATCTTTTCATAAGCATCTGATCCCAAGATAAGATATTATGATCTTTAATAATTTCGGTAATATTAAATATTGAAAAAGCTTTAAGGCAATTGAATTTTATAATTTTCTTTCTGCGGCTTTATGCTTTTCTTATAGTAAATTAGCATGTTATAAGAGCATATTCCACATAAATAATTGTAGGCTGATATTTTATTTACCACACAAAAAGAGTAGTGGGAAATGCTACCTTAATTTAGAAGTTCTTCAGTTATGAATGTTTTGTGCATTTGAGGTTGAGCCATCTTTGCATATTCTCCAAAATTAGTCTTAGAAACTAATCTTGGACTGACATAGTTCACGGATTTATTTACTCTGGACATATAAACTTTAAATGATTATGAGCCTTTGATTTGTTATATCTTCTAGTGTAAGTTATGCTCTCTAGGAAAATCTTGAATTGACAAGCTATTGTTATTGTAACTGAAACCATACGTGCTCTTACTTGTATCTTATATGGAAAAATAACTTTTTTTTGCAACTAAACTTTGCCTGCATATACTGTATGATTTTACAGTATTTTTGAAGCTGAAATACTTCAAGTAACAAATTGTTAATATTTTAAATATTAAATATAATAATTTTTAATCGTGTAACATAAGCCCCTAGATTTGGCATTATTTGATTTAATTAATGTCTTAACCTTTAAATTTTTTCTACACATCGGACATTTCATACTGTGTTCTTAGGAATTTATAATTATAGTGTAAGTAGGGTTTTTTTGCTTAAGTTTTAATTTGAAATTATCTTTAGGAAAAGTAAATATTCAATTAAGTGTTTTGTTAGTGAATTTTATACCGTAAAATTTTTTTCTTGAGTATTTTGATATTTTGTACTTTTGTTTCTTTTTATTCTTGAATGTTTAAGATTTCTTGAAAGTAGGAAAAATTTATTTTAGTCTAAAGCAGTATTCCAAATCAGTCTTCTTATTAAGTGCTAGTTTAAGCCATCCAGTCTGGAAAAGGGAATCGGGGTTCTGTTCTTGGTCATTATCAGCAGCTTGATAATTTCTGGTAATTTCTGAATTGTTGTAAAATAAACATATTTTATTCTTAATGGAAAAAAATGATGTAAGACAAACATGTTTTATATGACAAATCAGGTGGTAGAATTTGGAATTAAATACTACTAATATCTTAAGAAGTAAATAACACATTCTTTCATAGTAACCATGAAGTGAAATTTCATGATTTATGAAGTTAATTGCTCATTTGAAATTAGTTCAGTTTTCTCTGCATATACAGATAAGTTTGTAATACCAAGACTGTTTTTCAGTAACCATCCTTCTTATGATAAACAGCATGCTATAGTTTGGAAATAAAGTGTATTTTATTTTATTTTATTTTTATTTTTGAGATGGGGTCTCACTGTGTCACCCAAGCTGGAGTTTAGTGGCATAACCCCGGCTCACTGCAAGCTCCACCTCCTGGGTTCATGGCATTCTCCTGCCTCAGCCTCCCATGTAGCTGGGACTACAGGCGCCCACCACCACGCCTGGCTAATTTTTTGTATTTTTAATAGAGACAGGTTTTCACCATGTTAGCCAGGATGGTCTCGATCTCCTGACTTCGTGATCCTCCCACCTCAGTCTCCCAAAGTGCTGGGATTATAGGCGTGAGCCACAGTGCCCGGCCTGGAAATAAATTATTTTAAACTCCCTCAGTACATACTCTCTTTTTTTCTGCATTTAAAAATGTATTACATGTTGGATTTCAAAGACAAAATCAAAGAAAAACAGCCTGCCCAAAATAGGAAGGCATTTAAAAGATAACCTTTTTAGGCCAGACACAATGGCTCATTCCTGTAATCCCAGCATTTCAGGAGGCCAAGGCGGGCAGATCATGAGGTCAGGAGTTTGAGACCAGACTGACCAACATGGTGAAGCCCTGTCTCTACTAAAAATACAAAAATTATCTGGGTGTGGTGGCATGCACCTGTAATCCCAGCTACTCAGGAGGCTGAGGCAGGAGAATCGCTTGAACCTGGGAGGCAAAGGTTGCAGTGAGCCAAGATCATGCCACTGCAGTCTACCCTGGGTGACAAAGTGAGACTCCTTCTAAAAAAAAAAAAAAAAAAAAAGATAACCTCTTTATGTAACTATAGTGAATTTTTAAAAATAGCAAAGTATTTGAAAACAGTATACCTAATTTAATAGATGGCCATTTAATAGGTTGAAATTATTGTAAATGTTCAGTAATTTTATGGTTGTAGACAAAATTATTGGAAATAATTAGTTTAGAAATGATTACTTCACATCGTTTGGATTGAGAAATTTTCAAAAGGTTTTGTCACTGTGGAGATGTTCTAGTTTGTCATCTGTAAACTTGGTAAGCATTTAGTTTTTATAGGAGACTTCTATTCTGACTTTTGTATCACTGAGACCCTCTTACTAGGTTCTTACTTAGGCTTCTTTTTTGAAAGGTATCTCTCCTTCCCCCAAAGGAAACATTCTAAGACTCAGCAAGCCCTCACACTATGGTTAGCTTCTAATTATGTTCAAATTCTAAAATACACTTAGAACCTTCATGCTTCTGTTTCATTGTGTCAGGAACCTTGTTAACATAATGCTTGTTTCTATGAGACATAGACATATTTTGTTCAACTACAATTAAATCTGGTAACAGTACCAAATGTATGCCTGTTGTAAATGGTGGTAAGTGAGAACATTAGCCAATCAACAGAATTTCAGATAGATATCAAATACCCTTGGTGCAAACTGCATTTGTGGATAAAGAGGCCCCATGTGTTTGTCTTTTTTAAATTGATTACAGATGATCATTTCTATTTGAACGTGAGATATGTGTTCAGTTGAAACATAACAATAGTTAAAACAGTATTACATTGGCAAGGGAAGAATTCTTAGTTTGCACAAAATTTTCATAAAAGCTCACATCATATTCTCATGAGCTTACTATATTACCAAATATGCTTGATGAAAATGATTTTATACATGCATTAATATCTATATATGCAGATATGTAGATATACAGTCATGTGCCACATAATGATGGTTCAGTCAAGGATGGATGCCTATATGACAGTGGTCCCATAAGATTATAATATTGTATTTTTACTGTATCTTTTCTATGTTTGGATATACAAAATATAATTGTGTCACAGTTGCCTAAAGTATTGAATAGAATAACATTCTGTACAGGTTTGTAGCCTAGGCAACACAGGACTATATCATAGCCTGGGTGTGTAGTAGGGTATACCATGTAGGTTTGTATAAGCACACTATATGATACACAATAATGAAATCACACCCATCTTGCTTTTTATATTAAATAGTTTGCAACTTGATGGTATCTTAAATTTTAAAATATTTGTTGTAAAATAATTTACCATAAGTGATGAAATAGTGCTTATGAGTTTATTCAGTATAATTTATGTGTCTTTGATTTCATTGTAATTTATGAAAATATTTTATTTTGTATGATGGAATGAACAAAAAACGCTGTACTTGTTTTTGTTTTTACAAAGAAATTCTTTATATTTTCTAAAACAAAGATCCAGCCATAATTGTGATAGTACCTGGGCACCTAGAAGAGGGAATACTGTTACTATCCTTAATCAGTCTTAACCGGTTATTGATTAGATGAAAAGTTGAGTTTATTAGTTATAGAAGAGTCTGGTAACTGGTTATTGGATAAATGAAAAAGAAAGAGTTCTCATTAGAACCCTTCATTAACTACACTAAAAAGTAGAATATTTGACTGTGGCATGGTAATGAGAAATATGGGAGAAGTAGAGGGGATGCTTTTAGCTTCTTTCAAGGTTCACCGAAGTCTGCTAGTCATTATAATACTATATGCAAAATAAGTACTTGTTGCATATTATCATTTGCCTAAGACATGGCTGCTTAAGTAAGGTAGTTGACTATATGTTTCTCTTTTAAAATGAGGCTGTTTAAATGCAATAGTACATAATAAAAGTATAACCACAGGAAATCCAAAAAACCAAAAATATATTAAATGTATATGATACAACTATATGTATATATTGAGATTTTATGTATTACATTAATTTTTATTTGCTAAAGTTATATTTTTATGTAAGCTTAGTTATGGACTCATTAATGGATCATATTCAGATAAACTATGGCAAATGACTTAATTGATACTTTTAGTTAGTAGTGAAATCATTTTCAAAATATTTCATTTTCATCCCCTTATTGGTCATATAAATTTTGTACTTCCTGAAAAAAAGTTTTTTATTGACTCTAAGATAAGTTTTGCCATATTCCTTACAAGAATGAAAGCATTGGTGAATTACTTGACAGTTGCAGAATGTGCCACTTTGAAAAAAATGTTTCTAATTAAATACTATATAATAAAATGTCCAGTTCAGGCGTCACCATGAGGAATTATTTTTTCTTCTTTGACTTTGTATTTTACATGTTTTTATTGGGTCATATAGTATCTAGTACAAAGAAAATTGACCTGGTAATCAGGAGACCCCTGTTCTATTTCTGGCTCTGCAACTGAACTTGTTTTTTATCATTGGGTAAGTCACTGGAACTATGTGTGCCTCTGTTACTCACTAAAATTAATTAATGAGTGAATCGAGAGTAATTTTTCATATTTGGATCCATGTAATATGAAAACTATTGGATTGATAACACATAAAGTAATCCAAAATATAGGAAAATACTAGATGAAGAAAGAAGCTTCATTTATTTGTGTAGTTTTTATACTTTCTGCAAACAATAAAATCGTTTCTTAGAGATGGAATATATGGAAACCATTATTTCATCCACTTCATACCAATTTCATTTTAACATGTGAGGAAACTCTTTTAGTAGTGTGGAAAATGTGTATCTAGGGAAATTTTCAGTATAAAAACACAATGCAACATATGAAAGTCGGCATTAGCCTAGGTTATTAATAAACTGTGATTGTCCTACCTTATTCTTTGAGAAGCAGGTGGATTGATGATGGAAACAAAAATATAGCATATATCATTTTAATGTGTATTAGTACATTTCAGAAGAATATGAAGATTTTTTTTCTAGTGGTTAATCCTGTTAGCAGTATGGTTTGTAATTTGTGATTAGATTTAATGTTTTATTTTCAACAGGTGAAAAAATGTGTTCATATAATAATAAAAATGATATTAAATTTCAAAATGTCATTTCTTTTCCAGTTTTCTATAATTCATACTAAGATTTCTGGCTTTTCTAAGAAAATTGTTTTGGTCATCTTAGCTAGTACTAATGGACTTAGTCTAATGGAAGGTTTTTATTTTATCACTATTCATATAAAGAGATAAATCTGTTTTAGGAAATCATTCTCTAAAGAGCTATAATTTTAATATGTTGATATTGCAAGTATATTTTGATGCAATATGCTTTGCTGTATACATCACTCAAAAAGAATGATGCAACTATTGCAGAACTTAAATGTGGTGTTTGATTTTAGAATTTGTAGTAGCTGATTCAAAGCTAAGTGTGTAAATTAAAATAGAAAATTTTGGTTTTGTGGCATATTGTTCATCTGTGTCAATCATATTCAGTCACTAATATCTTTGGAAGAAATTTTTTCTTAGAATGCTGATTTTAACAGACATTTTTCTGTTTTGAAGTCACTGTGTAAAATGTTATTTGAACTTCTTCACTAGCACTGGGGAAAAGTATTTCCAAAACATGTGTCATATCTGTTATAGTTGATGGATTTGGATGGATACATTTTAGCATAAATTTTAATAATCTATAAAGTGGCATTTGTAAGAATCTGTTGAATGAATAGGATTAAAAGGGAATATGATCAAAGAAAATTTGTCTACATTGAAGTTTAGTTTGGATTTTTAATGCTGAAATGAAGCCATATATTTCAGCTACTCTTGTAATAAAGACTTGTACTATAATTATTACTTCATAAATTTTTATGATATTTTGCTGTATTGAAATAATTCAATTAAATATTGGCCTGATGACCATTCTTTGTTTTTGTGTGCACACTGGTTTACTGGGGAAGCATAAAAGGAATAGAAATCTGTTGAAACTATTTTATTGCTCTTTTGGTGATGACTCAATTAAATCTTTTCTTCAGACAATTAAAAGTTCAAAAGCATTGTAACAGACTTTAAATTAACTCAGTAATGTCTTGAACAATGTGGTCATACAACTAACACTGTTTTTACTAATGGTATCTTTCTTCAGCATTGGTGTTCAGGATTTGCTGTACGTAAATAATTGTAAACTTTTGGATCCTCTTTATTTCTACACTAACTTTATTTTTCTGAATCTGCTAACCTATAGTAGCAAAATCAACTTGCCATTAGTTCTTATGTATTTTTGTGGAATGCATTTGATTATATCTTCCCTAAAACTGTACACAGGATTCTTTCTCAAAATGATTTGAGGCCCTTTCCATCAGTGTCACTTTTTACCTTTTGAGTACATCCACTCACTCCCATCTCCTTTGTCTATGTCTGTCCATTACACGATGTGATCACAGAAGAACTGGACTCTACAAGGAGAAGATATGCAGGTCTGTCTCTTCCGCTTTTTTTGTTATTATTTTATTTATCTAACTTGTCCTAGAAATGTTTAATCATTTTTTATTCATTTCATAATTTTTCATTCCTTTGTAATATAACAAAATATTAAATCTTATGAGCATTTTAATTTAGGCATTTGTATATTCAGCTATCAACAGCAACTGCTCCAATTAGATGGATAAAAGTAAAATAATTAATTTTTAAAATATGTATATATGTAATTTTTCCATAAACTGAATAAAGGCAAATGGAATGTGTGTGTATGTGTATGCTTAGGTACACACACATACACAGATATATATGTTTGGTTTCAAGCATTTTAGACTTAAAACTAGTTTTCGGTTTTTTAAAATAATTTCAAAAGTATTTGATTTCTAACATGAGTTCATCAGTGTTCTACACTGTGGAGAATACCAAAGACCTAATACCCTAAAAAAGCTATCAATATCACTGAAGAGTTAAGAGATGTGGATAACATGCTCTGTTTATGTGTCAGTGCAGCTTATTCTGACAATATATTCTACGGAGATATAAACTGAAATAAAGCTTATTTCAACTAGATAGTCAGAAAAAGTGTCTTGGAAGAGGTAACACTTGAGCTGAAACTTGAACATTCATTAAACAAATTTGGTACTGTTCTAGGTGCTGGAAGTAACAGGAGACACACAATAGCTCCCTATCCTTGCAGGTCTTTCCTAGTGTGAGTGTATGTGTGTGTGTGTGTATATATATCCTTGCAGGTGTTTCCTAGTGTGAGTGTATGTATGTGTTTGTGTATATATATATAATGTATGTACATATATAAAAAATATAATGGAATCAGAAAAGATGGTATGATTCCTTTCCCTGGGAAGGATAGATATTAGTTCAAGAAAGACTTCGTAGAAGAATTTGGTTGAATATTGAAAGCTAGAACACTGTTAGCCTCTTGTGTAGAGAGCATTTCAGGCAGAGGAAACAGTATGGCCAATAGCTTCACACAAGTTTAGGCAAAAGTCGGCAGAGACCAGATTTATAAAGATTATGTAAGTTACTGAAACATATAAAGCAACAGAATAGGTAGATATTTGTTTCTAAAAGATTAGTTTGGCAGTTATGTAAAAGATGGACTGCAGCAATATAAGCAGAAAGATCATATATGGGGATAGTGTAATGAATCAGTTAAGAAATGATAATGGTCTGAATTAAGGTATCAGTAGAGGCAATCAATACATGAGAAGTTATATAAAGATATAGAACCTACAAGTCCTGGTCACTGATCAGACTGGATATTATTGATGCAGGAAGAAGAGGAATAGGATGATTTCAGGTGACTGAAATGTTTGACGGTACATTTTATTAGGATAGGGAATATATGTTATACAAGTTTCAGGGGAAAGATAGAATTCACTTTTAGAAATATTCACATATAAATATCTTGTAGAGGTGATTGGTTGTCTGGAATTCAGGAGAGAAGTCTGTGTTAAGAGACATAGACTAGGGTAGCATATCAGCATTCAAGTGATGCCATTGGAATTAATGGAATTGTCAGTAGCATATGAAGAGTAACAGAGACAAGAATCAAAATTTGGGGATCACTAGCACTTATTTACATTTAAGGAATGGATGAAAGAACAAAAGCCAGAAAACTGTGTTGAAAATGATTAAAGACAGTATGATATTCATGAAAGAAGAGAGTTTTAAAAAATCTATGATAGAAGTGAATCTTAAGAAAGGGGTATAAGCAGTGGAGACAAATTCTAGAGAAGACAAATATGTTGTTAAATGGTAGAACTAGTCAATAATGATCTTTGCCTTATTGATTCAGTAAAGTTGTGGGTAGAAACCAAATAGAAGGGAAAGGAGATGAAAAAGAAAAAAATGAAGGTAATTAATACAAAATAGGCTTCTTGATGGCTTGGGGAAATTTTGACTTATTCTCAAATGGTTCAGGAAAAAAACATTAATACTTAGAACAAATGATAATGCAAATAGGCCAAAATGCTAACTTGGTGAATCTGAGGGAAGAGTATATGGGAGTTCTTTGTGCTATCGCAACTTTCTGTACATGTAAAATTGTCTCAAAATTAAAATATACCCACCCCCCAAAAAAAAAGAATACCATGGGAAATGAGACAGGGAGCTCACCAAGGATCTCCTGAAGAATGGTTATAGTTTAGCTGAGTGGAGACCCTAAATTTGTGATGGCATTGGTTCTCTAAGATTGTGTAATGATAGGCTCATTAGCACACTTTGGATGTAGTAATTAATCATTTGGATCACAGTTGGAACTTTGTGGGCAGTTATATAGAAAGTAGAGGAGAATAGGGATATTTAGCGTGGCTGGCAAGGGAAGTAGTTGAAGTAATGTTCAAATGGATTGGGAAGGATGTTGTGTTAAATCATGTTTTCATGTAAAATCATGCAGAATGTTTGATGAATTGGGAGAGAAGGTCTCAATGAAAGAAATGAAATGTATGGTGATTACTAAGGCAATAGAAGCAAACTAAGCAGGTTATTATGAGAGACAATTTAATTATCTTTAGAATTTTCAGATGTTGGACAATTCCAAATAATGTGAAGACATAATGTTTGTTTTGAGGAGTGAGTTTCCAAGATGGAGCATGGATTACAGTTTGGGAATGCAAATAAAGCAACAAATTTTGATGCTAGCATTTTTATACAGACATTGAAATTATTGAGGGCCTCAGCTTGATAGATATGTGAAGGAAATTGCCTGGAATATAGATGGTAGCAACAAGGAAGAATAATGGTATGAACATAAAAGACATAGACTTCACATAGATTAGAAAAGTAAACATGTGGAAGCAGCAATTCATACCAAGAAGAATGCTGATGCCATTTCCGAGCTTCTATAGTATATATGTAAGTTAAAGGATTTTGAGCGCTTCCCCTCAGAATGTTTCTGAGGGAGATAGTATTCTTGAAGGGTCAACATTCCATTCATGATACGAAGGGAAATGAATGTTCTCTGATGAAGTTGAGGGATATATTGTATTTAAGTAAAAGGAACAGGGTTTTAAACCACAGTAGAAAAGATTAGGAGGTCTCTAAGCAATGCAGAAAGAATTAGAGAAAGCAGCTCAGGATAGTAGGGTTTTGACGTACCAACTGGAAAATGTTAAGAATGAGTGCTGGTTGGAAGGAATGAACCATGTAATTTAGTAGTAGCAAAACAAGGAGAATAATAAGGAATTTAAGCTTAGAGGGGGAAGAAAATTCAGAGGTACAACTTAAAGGTTGAGCAAAGGAATCTTTATGATATGCATAAAGGCAGAGGAAAAGGACTTGGTTGAGAGCATTTGAAGACTCCAAAGAGGAGAGGATTAATAATGGAAGCAACTTTTCTTACAAAAAAAAAAATGATATCTAGGATGTGTGTTGAATGTTTAAATTTATAGAGGCAAAAATGTTTTATTGTCTTCAAATATTAAGTTCTAAATTAATTATCATAGTTACTAAACATAATTTGAAGTCTTTCTTAATATACACTTCTAAAATTGTAATGGTAGCTATAGATCTATAACACCCATTTTCCTCCTAGTATGATGAAGTTGAAGCCTGAGCTTCCTGGATTTCTGTTACAGACCCCTAATACTGTAAGGGAGACATGGTCTGTATAACCAGCATTGTATTTGAGATTCTAAAACTCACATAAGCCTAAAGATAAATAAAGACTAATGCATTCTCTTCCAAAGTAAGAGTAAAGCGAGAATAATACAGAGGATAGGAAAACATTCAGAGAAAAAGGAAATCATTTTAGAAGAGGAAGCAGTAAATTTTGTGACAAGCAATTCAGAATGTATTTCACCTGTTTAATAAAAGCAAACTAAAGTTAAGGCTTTTCAAAAACTGTAGTATGTGGCCAATAAAAGGTAATATCTTTATTATTCTGTCACTCACATCTCTAATGATATGCAGGTTGGTTATCTTTCTTTATAAATTTTAGCCCAAAATATGATGGAGAAATAATTTCACAAGTCCAATTACTTCACTAACATATTTGGTCAAAGTATATGTTTTATGTTTTAAACCACAATTATAAGACCTTCAATTGCATTACAAGGTCCAATTACAATCACTGCATCATTCTACACAATAAATGGAGGATTACACATCTGAAAGCAGCAAAAAATGTTGACTTAGCACTTGCAAATCGTAATGAAGTTTCTTTTAAATGAGAAGTAGCATGCTTTATTAGGGTGTATTAGACCTTTTCTTACTCATATGAAATTTCATATGACAATTTTTTAAAATCATTGTTAAGTCTAATACAAAATAATTTTTTAAAATACTATTTGTTAAGTTACATAAACCAACATCTTAAGTTTCAATTACAAAAATTTTTAGAATTACTTCCAGACCTGATTTAGAGCATCTGACAAGATTGGTGCTTGTATAATATACGTTTTACTCATAAGGAGATCTCAGCTTAAAAAATGTTTTGTCAGCTGTGTTTCTCACCAGTCTCTTAGATCAATTATTATTATTGTGATATTTATTTTTGTTATGATATTATGTTAATAATTATTAAGTTATTATTATAGTTGGATCTGTGCTACCTTAAGAGTTTGAGAAAATATGTTATAAATTACTATTTCAGACTGATCCATTTGTCTTCCAGATACTAATGTTAATTTGAAAAGCTTAACAATTCAAATGGAATAGATTTCAAACATTTCTTAATAAAAATACAGTTGGGAATAAGTAACATATATTTTGTGTTGTAATTATAATGTTTAGTAAAATAATCACTTCCTGTTAGGGTTAGCTATGTGAAACTTCTAAAAATTAATACAATTACAGTATTCTTTTCTGTTTTGGTTCTCTGATTATTCTGAATGTTGCCCATTGATATGTATTATCTTAGTCCATTCAGACTGCTGTAACAAAATGTCATAAGCTAGGTGGCTTATAATGCACAAAAATTTATTTCTTACAGTTCTGGGGACTGGAAAGTCTAAGTAAGATCAAGGTGCCAACAAATTTAGTGTCTGGCTAGGGCCTGCTTTCTGGTTCATGGACCGCCATCTTTTTTTCTCTTTGTCTTAATATGGTAGAAGGGGCAATGGATCTCTCTTGGCCTCTTTCATTATGGCACAAATCCCACAACACCCACATGACCTAATTACCCGCCAAAGGCTCCATCTCCTAATATGCTCACTTTAGTGGTTAGGGTTTCAACATGAGTTTTGAAGAGACTATAGCATGTATCATTTCAAACTTGTATATCAATTCTTGTCAGATTTGAGTGGCATATATGACATATTTTGAATGCTCTGTGCTTTTATATGGCATATTGTTGCACTTATGTCCTTAAAAGTAAAGAGAAGTAACATTCATTATAGTAGTAATTTAATATATGTGCATGCACAGACACATATAAATGCACATATAAGCTGTTCTTGAAATTTTCCAAAATCTTAATTATTATCAATTGTATTTCACATTCTATCCATTTTATAGATACTCTGTGTGCATTGATTACATCTTTTATTTGATTAACTCAGTATTATTTATGAAAGTCAAAGACGGAGATACTCAAGATGGCTCAGTCATGAAAACCTTATATAACCCTAGTACCCTAAAATCTTGAAAATGCAAATCACTCAGTCTATAAGGAGGCACAAAGTGTCAATGCTATGTTCAATACTGGGATAGATAGTTTAAAAGTATATAGGAATATTTTATATAAGCTTAAGCTTAAATATTTTATTAAGTATTATACATCTAAAAAAAGTCTCAAATGAAATATATATGTATATATAAAATATCACATATGACAGCGTCTGTTGATAAAGTATAATACTTAAGCTCAATTTACTAAAGCTTATAAATATTCAAATAAAAGAAAAGAATTAAAGCTCTTGGAACTCAAAAGAGTAAGGATACCCCAACATGGAGCAAATAACTATGGAACAATTAGCTGTTTAGTGATTAAGTCATTTAAAACGAGGTTTGGAATGCACCATTTTGTAGTTATTTTTAGATATAAAATTTCATCTACACTAGAAATTAAATCCTGAATTTAAGATGTTACTGCTAAATTATTAATGTATTACTCATACATTCTGAATACTATAACATTCTATTTTACCTACGCCTATCACCCACCTTAACTCTGTGTCCTAAAAATTTCAGCTGTTAGGGAAAATATTTGTTCCTGTGAGAAATGTTGGTCTGAAAAGCAGTATAAGAGCAGATTCTGGAACTAAACTGCCTCATCAGCTCCACCACTTACTTGCTCCATGATCTTGTGAAAGTTACCCTGTGCCTCAGATTCCTCATCTGTAAAATGGGAATAATTATAGTACTACCTCAAATGGATATTGCAAAAATTAAGTTAGCCAAAATATAATGTGCAAACACATGAAAACTGTGTCCACTACAGAGCAAGCCCTATAAAAGAAGAATTTTATTTTTTTACAAAAATACATGAAAACTGAATTTTTATTTCAAATCATCTGCATTTTGATGTGTATGCATTGTTTCCATTATCTAGAATTAATTCTTTGTTATATGCATTAAGATATACTAGTTTGTGATTGCTAGTTTAGGAGATAACTGACAAGCAAATCTATGCATCAAGCTTATTGCACCTGTACTCTTAAGCTTTATTATTTCTGAAAAAACATAGTTGGGTGGAAGAAGCAAGAGTGTTGAAATCAGACAGGTGTGAATTATTATTCAGGTTCTGCCAGTCACTAGGGATATGACTTTGGGCTGCCTGCTTAACACTTCTTATTAATCTTAGTAAACTCCAGCTAGATTAAGGGGTTAATTATGTTTTAATGAAAGCATAAAATATTTATTTCTATGAAAAAAGAAAACCATCCTAAAACTAAAAGCAATGAAATAAATTTAAAAAGAGGAAGAATCCTGAGTGCAACATGGCAGGTATAAATTTCGGAATATCAAAATAATCATAAATAAAAGGCACACAAGTTGGGAAGATATTTGCTGCAACTCAGATAAAATGTTAAAAGCCTTAACATCTGAATAACTTTTACAAAGTATATATTCAATAAAACTCTAATAGAAAAAATGGGCAAAGGATATATACAGACATTTCTCTAAACAAGACATGCAGTGGTAAGTAAACATATGAAAAAATTTCATTTCAATCATGACCCAATAAATACTATTTTAAATGAGATATCATGTCCACCTATTTAAAACGCCATGGTGATGCCTGTATGTGGAGAGAAAAAATTTGAAAAAAACCATGGTAAGAGTGTGATAACAGAGTAGCAGTGAAATTTAGCATACCTTTCTGTAAAGCACTTCTGCAATATAAATGAAGAACCTTAAAAATGTTCATAAACTTTGGACTCTGTAGAAATAGAAATTCAAATAAAAGCATATGTATGATATATTCACTAAGCATTATTTGTAACAATAAAAATGATCTTACCATGAATATTAAATAATGGGGCAATGGCTAAATAAGTTATATGCATACACAACCATTTAAATGAATAATTTTTTTGCCATATACATTAGAAACACATTTCTTTTTTGTAATTTGAAAGAAATTGGAAGTAATATCTGTAAAGAACTTGTTACAAAGTTTCATCCACAGTAAAAAATCAAACAATGGTAGCTCTTATTATTACACAACTCAAATTATGTCAAGAGGTTATTTTTTAGATAAATACATTATTAACTCTTTATAATTTATGTTTGTTATAAGCAAAATCAGTAGGATTTTGAATCCAGATTTAATACCTCAGTAACCTGTAATGATGAATTAGTAAGGAGTTTGTATAATACCCACTTCCAGGATTATTTTTAAAAAGAGAAAATTTCTTTTAATAGTAGAACTGGGCATTGGACTATACCTTGAACACTTCATTTGTTCATCCGTAGCACCAGAAACAAGACAAATTACTTCTAGATTTTTCTTCAAAAAAAAAATAAAAAGGCCGGGCGGTGGCTCACTCCTGTAATCCCAGCACTTTGGGAGGCCAAGGCGGGCGGATCACGAGGTCAGGAGATCCAGACCATACTGGCTAACACCGTGAAACCCCGTCTCTACTAAGAATACAAAAAATTAGCCGGGCGCAGTGGCTCACGCCTGTAATCCCAGCACTTTGGGAGGCCTAGGCAGGCAGATCACGAGGTCAGGAGATCAAGACCATCCTTGCTAACACGATGAAACTCCATCTCTACTAAAAATACCAAAAATTAGCTGGGTGTGGTGGCGGGCGCCTGTAGTCCGCCAGGCGGACTGAGGCAGGAGAATGGCGTGAACCCGGGAGGCGGAGCTTGCAGCAAGCCCCCAGGCGAGATCCCGCGGCTGCGCTCCACCCTGGGCGACAGAGTGGAGACTCCATCTCAAAAAAACAAACAAAAAACCGAAACCATGCTTTTATTAAAGAACAATAAAACAAGCAAATGTTTTATTTTCTGTTGCCCTGTTTAGAGGCATGTTGGTATAGGCAATAAAACATGAAATTTGAAGGCCAATGTGATCTTGGATAAGTTTCCTAATTTCTCCAATCTCAGTTTCATCATTGTTAAAAAATAAGGTTGAGGGTTGATAATTTGTATGTGTACATATGTGTATACTTTCAACCAACAGGAAAAAATAAATGACCAGCCAAAATGAAAATTTTCCACTTCAATAGCAAGCAAATAAATTTCAAAAAAGGAAAACACACAAAAAGACATAGTCTACCACTTTTCTCATTTAGGATTGAAGACTTGTGTTTAAAATTAGAGAAATTTTTCATTAAATGTCTAGCAGGTGACCAGAAGCATATTGTTAATACAAATCATTTTAAACTATTCAAATTCCTTCTTTAAATAATTTTCTAATGCCCAAATGTATACTTTGTGCTCACAATTGTAGTCAGTTCTAGATTTCAGGTGTTAGTAGTGAAAATATGAGTCTTTACTAAGATAGGAATGCAATTCCAAGACTATTAAAATCTCCTTATAAAATGGCCAAATAACCTGCAAATTTGGCTACGCTAGATTCAAATCATTCCTAGTTATTATATGGTATATTAAAGTATAATACAATATAATTGCTCTCCATAAAGGAAAGTTATTTCTGAAATTCTTATTCTCCTACTATAAAGATATCTTATATTCCAAAAATTTATTTGTTCAGCAAACATCTATTAAATATGTATGCATCAGGCCTTATTCTAGGTGCTGGAGACATAACAGTGACATAGACATACAAGATCTCCCCATATGGAAATTATCTTTTTGAAAGAAAGTAGTCCCTAAAAAGTTAAACTTAGATAGTTTTAAGTGCTCTTATTTAAAATTCTTTTGCAATCTAGTGGGATTGGGATAGGGAAGCAGCTATTTTTGATGGAATAATCCAGGAAGTCTTATCTAAGGAAGTGATGTTTGAACTAAACCAGAAGAGTAAGAAGAAACCAGATATGTAAAGTAGCCAGGAAATACATCATACTAAAGACCCTTAAACAGAAGATAAAGTAAGGGAATTAAAGTTTAGAAGAGGAGAATAATTTATGCTATAAAGTATTTTTGCGAGCAGGCATTTAAGCGTCAGTGAAGGATAAGGGAGTTTTTAAACTTTAAGTTTTACAGGAAGATGAATGAGTAAAGTGTAACACTGGATGGCAGTTATGATTAAAATATATTTGTTAAATTTTCTGAGTTGAAATGAAAGTACATTTGTAATAAGCCAAGTTTGTGATCAAGGATTTAGTAAATACTAACATGTACACAATACTTAATATTCATTAGAACATAGTGAATTTAAGTTATGATTTTTTTCGGATCCCTTTCTTCCTCTTTGCCCATTTAAAACTCTATACTTCTATATCTGTGATGAAAACATAACATATACGAAGGTAAATTGGCCATGCACGGTGGTGCATGCCTGTAATCTCAGCACTTTAGGAGTCCAAGGCAGGGAGGATCACTTGAGGCCAGGAGTTTGAGACCAGCCTGGACAACAGAGCAAGACCCCATCTCTACAAAAAATTTAAAAATCAGCTGGGTGTGGTGGCACACGCCTGTAGTCCCTGCTGTTTGGGAGGCTGAGGTGGGAGGTTGTCTTGAGCCTAGGAGTTGAAGGCTACAGTGAGCCATAATTGCAGCACTGCACTCCAGCCTGGATAATGCAGCAAGACCCTGTCTCAAAAAGAGTGTGTGTGTATACACACACACACACATATATATATATATATTTGATTAATACATTATGTTGCATAACTTATGGGAAGAACATAGTTATAGATTATAGATCGTGCTAGTATGAAGGAGGTTGATAGGCTTGTTTAGAGTAAAGGGGTGAGAATTTAAGGAAATCTGTAAAAATATTAAAGAATGACTATATTATAGCCCAAAGTTGGGTTCATAGGGAAATCAGATGAAATATTACCAAAAAAAATGGACAGAGGAGAAACTGCTCAAAAAGAAAAGGGTAAAGATGTCAAAAGGAAGGAAAGATGCTGGAAAAAGAGGAAAGAATGAAATAAAATCTGACTCTGCATGTGTGTGTATGTGTGTGTGTGTGAGAGAGAGAGAGAGAGAAAAGTCATTTCATGACAATATTTTCGATCATAAGTTTTGGAGAAGGGCACGTCAATCTCTGTCACCTACTAGTTATATGATCTTGTGTAAATTGTCTACTAAGTAAAATTGAGAAAAAAATAAGTCCTATCTCATATAGTTGTGCTGATTAAGTGACAGACTTGTAGTACATGCAAAACTCTTAGCACGATTCCTGGGATATACAGAGTATTATTATTTTTAAGAATTTGATTTTTCAGAGAACAGTAGTACTAAGTTCTAAAATAGTAGATTTTAACTGTGTAGTCTCTACAGCTTTCTTACATTTCATTTTCTATGCCTTCAGCAAGTAGAATTCTAGACTAAAACATTACTGAAGAAAAGAAAAGCTAGACGTAAATGTGGTCAGTGGTTACCTGGGCAAGCAGGAAGAGGACTGACATCAAAGCAGCATGAGGGAATTTTTAGGGTGATAGAAATACTCTGTATATTGATTGCGGTGAGTTTACATGACTAAATCCAATTGTCAAATGTCACAGAACTTTGCACTAAGTTGTGTGAACTTTATGTAAATTATACCTCGATAAATCTGACTTTTAAAATTATTGAAAATACAGAAAATTAAAATGGATTTTATATAATACTAAAATAGTTCTAATATACTAATAGAAAAAAATAATTTACCTAATCTGACACATCCCAAGCAACTAAGATCCCTTGCCAAGATAGGGGTCCACAGGGCCATGGTAATGGGTGGGGTTAGCCTGCAGCTTCAGAACTCAAAGTGAAAGAGACAAGATGACTAAGGGGTTTAGCTAGATATCAAAGAAGGGACTAGAGCTTTGAATCTCAAGCACTGGGCAAGAAACCAAAAAAGATCGAGATATATTTAGGGCTGACATAGTGTCTGAGAGCAGGCAAGACAGTTAACAAAGAAATAGATTCTGGATATTGTAGATATTCATTGATAATGATTATAGGAGAAGAAGAGATATGAGATATAATTTTAACTTGTTTGGGGCAAGTTGAGTTTTAGGTGCTAATGGCAAGTTTTAGGTGCTTGGGGATGACTAGGAGACAACTGGAAATGTGAGTCTTAGAGCTTACAGGAAAGGTAGAAGCTGAAGGATAGCGCCTTCAGTATTGATGGGACATTAAAGATATAGAATTAAATAAAAAACTACTCAGGGATAGAATAAAAAAGGAAAACTATAATAACACTTTGGGAAATGCATAAATTTGAAAAATCAGCTGACAACGATGAGCCAGCAAAGTAGCTTGATAAAGAGTGAACTGGGAGAAAAGTACAGGGCCAAACAGTTGAGGAAAATGTCAAGGACAGTGTAATAATTTTAGCAAATGCTGAAGAAAGGTCCAATAAAATGGTGCTGAGGAATGATCACTTGATTTGGCAAATAGGGTTTTTCTAGTAACCTTTGAGAGATAAGTTTTACAATATCCACCCAGCTACAGTAATCAGTGATTAGGTTTTTCTTTAAAGTCACCACAAATTAAGTAGAGGGAATTCTTACTAATGAACCACCAGTAAACCACACAACATGTTGCATTGAACTCAATATTGGAGATACAGTAAGAAGCTCCCTATATTTGGATATTCTTACTTTATAGCTCAAATATATAAGGCTCAGTTGAATGAACCCAGATGCTCAAGTTATGTAAAAACTCATTGTTTTTATTCTAGCTGCAATAGGTCCCACTTAAAAAACTTGGAATGATAATGAATGATTGATGGCTAGATTGTTAATTACACATATTACAGATCTTCTCTTGGGAAATTCAGTATAAGAACTAGTTCTGACAGGGAGCTTGGGAATGTTTTAGAGTAGTTGAGGAAGGAGGACTCAGTGATCAAAACCAATTTTTATTGTGCATTTTCTCAAATTTCTTAACCCTTCTTTTAAAATGCAGTCAACATTTTGGATAATTAAATCACTTAGTATAAATTGTTTTAATATGTAATTGAGTGTAACACTGTATGCAGGTACTATATTTATTTCTTATTGAAATATTGAAATTTACAGATTGAACTTACAGATTGAAAAATTGAAGTACAGGTTAGTTAAATAAATTACCCAAGCCGTTTGAAGCTGGAATTTTAACCAAAGCAATAACTTTGTGCCAGAACCCATGTCTTTAAAGCCAAGAAGACCAAACAAAGAATGGGGACACTGTGCAGAGAATATTATGAGAGAACAATACTAGAGGTCTGGGAAGGGGAAAGCAATAAGAGAGGAATTCAGAAAGGGATATTTAACATCCATGGAGACCAGCTCACTCTAGTTTGCGATGATATGTAAGATCCTTGATGTAACTAGTTTTCACACAAGGGCATTTGAAGGGTTAAAAGTCATTGGAGCCAACATTACATCGAGAAAAAAGAAAAAAATTAAATTAAAAACTCAGTCCAGTTTCTCCTAGTCTGTCCTGATGTCTGTCCATCTAATTCTCATCCTTCTTAATCTGAGAGTGACCCCATCTAATTGTTAATTCCTTTTTATTCTCAGTATTGAATGGAAACATTTTATGAGATTTCCCTATTCATGAAACATTTAAGATGCATTCCTTTGAATTCTAAGGTAATGTTACACTACATGACATTAGCTGCTCTGTGTAGTCATTCTTGTACACTTAACCAATAACAATGAGCAGCAGCATCTCAGGAAGAAGCAATACAGTTTGGTGTCCAAGCATGAGTACTATCTAAAATCCATATATCTAAATATTTCTTTTTGTCATTAAAAATAATTATTTCAATTTAAGGGTGATCCTAATTTGTCTAAAAATGTTATATCACTTTGTAAAAAAAAATTAGCCAAATGGATAAAATGTAGCAAAAGTTAAAATGTGCTTCTTTCCTTTTAATCACAATATTGCTACATAAGCTTCACTGATTTTATTCTATAACTCAAGTGTATAATCATTTTCCAGGATGATCACCATGAATATAAGGAGGAAATTACTTTCACAAATCCTTCTTATCTGTTCTTATATTAGAGTCATATCACGTTTGCAATTTATAATCATAATTTATTTTAGTGATGTTTCTTTAAGTATCAAATATTTTATTTTTCTCTGTAGGTTTGCACAATTTAATTTTCCAGGCACAGTTTAATCATCTTATTTGACGTGTGTTGTTTGCAACATGGTATTAGCATAAAGAAAATTAAATATTTTATAACATCAGTGAAAATATGAAGTGATATATCTAGCAACTAATATTTTTCATTTAGTAATTTGCCCTATTTCAGTCTTCTCTCTCCATTTATGATTCCACTCTTTTTGAAGGAGGAGAAGAGCGAAGTTAATTATATCAAACTTTCATTAAGGTTTGGGGGACATGATCACATGTGTTGTGTTTGGATCCTTTTAAGAGTATACATAGTATCATAGGATTCTATTATGAATTTTTTCTCATGTGCCTGTTTGTCTGCCTGACATGGAAGGTAAAAGATATATTTAATACTCTCAAAAATATTTTATATCATAATTTTAATGCCATAGTTAATATAATTTAAATTTAGTTCACAAATTTTATTTAGTTCATACATTTAGATCCCAGATGTGGAATACAGTGGTATTTGATAATTATGTCATATCAGAACATTAAAAGATGAGGATAAGATGTACATACAGGGTGATAATACATGCTACTCTGTTAATCATATCTCCTTTAATGTGGGTTTTTAGCAATCATGTAAAAGGTAGAGTGTTCCAAAGTCCATAACACAAATGGGGAATAGTTTATTAACACAGTGAATTTGACTGTTATTTGTATCTTTTATAAACAATTATTGTACCTTTTCTTAGAAGCAATTTCAATAACCATTGTATTTCTTCTCTGAGGGACTTTTCATTTTAAAATTTAGTTTACCCTCAAAATATATCTTGCTTTTTCAAAGATACAGGAATTGTGACTAACAAGTTAACTAAGTTACTAGAAGGTTAGTAACATTTTCTTCTATACCTGTCACTGTATATTATGAAAAAGGAAATGTATATAGTGAAGCATTTGCACTTTAGCCTAAAAGATCCTTCTAGATAAGAGCACTCTTGTGACTCTTTTCCTGGACAAAGTTCCTGGTTTAATGAATTTTCAATATAATCAGTGTTTCATACGTCCTGTCTGTCTCTCCTGGGCTCTGGCTAACCCTCTCTTTCTTCCTGTCTTCCTCTCTTTATCTCTGTCTTTCCCTCACTTCTTCCTTTATTCCATTTTCTTCCCTGCCTCTGCACACATATGAATATTTTGTAAACGGAAATGTAATGAACGCAGTACCAGGACAAATATTAAAAATTTCTAGAGCACTTTACACTATCTATATTAATGAAATAAATATGATAATATAAAACAAAAAACACTTAAACATCATTTGACTTCAAAGTCAACCAACTGACCAGGCGTGGTGGGTCATGCCTGTTGTCCCAGCACTTTGGGAGGCCAAGGTGGGCAGATCATGAGGTCAGGAGATTGAGACCATCCTGGCTAACACGGTAAAACCCCGTCTCTACTAAAAATACAAAAAATTAGCTGGGCGTGGTGGCATGCGTCTATAGTTCCAGCTACTCGGGAGGCTGAGGCAGGAGAATCGCTTCAACCCAGGAGGCAGAGGTTGCAGTGAGCTGAGATCGTGCCATTGCACTCCAGCCTGGATGACAGAGCGAGACACTGTCTCAAAAAAAAAAAAAAAAAAACCAAAGAGTTATGTAGCAGATGGGATTGTAATGAGTATCTAGTCCAAAACTATTCGTTTTACAGATGAAGACTTTTATGCTCGAAAGTGACATGTTTGTAGGTACAGGACTCGTGAAGCCAGGACTAAAACCCAAGTCTTGTCTCTTTTTTATCTTTTCAACCAATGCTGTTTTTAAAGGTTTTCTTTAGCTGGGCACAGTGGCTCATGCCTGTAATCCCAACACTTTGGGAAACCAAGGTGGGAGAATTGCTTGAGCCCACGTTTTTGAGACCAGCCAGGGAAACATAGCGATACCTCATCTCTACTAAAAATAAAAAATAAAAACAACTGAGCGTGGTATGCACACCTGTGGTCTCGGCTACTCGGAAGGCTGAGGCAGGAGGATCAGTTAAGCCTGGGAGGTCAAAACTTTATAATGAACTGTGATTGAGCTACTGCATTCGATCCTGGCTGACAGAGCAACACTCTGTCTCAAAAAAAAAAAAAGTTTTATTTAATCCTATGTATCATAAATGTGCCCATTCCCTAAATCTGAGCAGTTTCAAGGTCCCATGAACTCTGTGGTGGTTACTTCCACTGTACTCTGCAGGCATAAAAGGCCTAGTCTTCCCCCATGGACCAAGTACGTCCTTATTTCTTTTTTCTTTTTCTTTTTTTTTTTTTTTTTTGAGACAAGGTCTCACTCTCAGGCTAGAGTGCAGTGGCGCAAACATGGCTCACTGCAGCCTTGACCTCTTAGGCTCAAGCAATCCTCCTTCCTCAGCTTCTCATGTATATGGGACCACAGGCACATGCCACCACCCCAGCTAAATTTTTGATTTTTTGTTGAGACGAGTTCTCACTTTATTGCCCAGGCTGATTGCAAACTCCTGGGCTCAACCAGTCCTCCTGCCTCAGTCTCTCAAAGTGCTGGGATTACAGGCGTGAGCCATCTCACACAGCTACATCCTGATCTTTAATATCAAAACCTAAAATAATACTAAAATCTAAGTCCTCTGGATAATAAAATTTCAGTTAGTCTGTTCACTGAATTTAGAGATCAAAAACAAACATATGCTATTTTCTTAGATTACTAGATCCCTCCTAATCAACTTATATCCAAAATAGTTTAGATATCAGTTTCTTTTTACTATAGGGAAAGGAGTCTGTGGTATTTGTCTATACACCTCCCTTGAAGTGTTTTTTCATGAATGTGGTGGAGAGTTAGTAGAGAAGCACAAGACAACTACACACAGTAACAATTAAGCTAAACATCTAAAATAGGTTGTTAAGGTTTAGAGCCCAATTTAAAAGACTAGCATTCATAACTGTGAGCCTGGAGGTAATACAATTTTGTAAGTTTCTTTCCTTTTTCATTTCATTCCCTTTTTTCATTAAAGCACATGTGGAGTTCAGGTTTCTTACAACATTCCTAGGAGCAAAGGAAATGTTATTTTTAAACATTGTTGTAAGCAAAATCAAATTAATATTCCTCTATTCCAAATGTGTCAGGTCCTAGTAAAACAATAGAAAATGCTCAACATTGATTGATTTGGAAGTAAATATGCCTCAAAACTAGTGTATCTTAGTTGAACAATTTATTTGTTTACTCTTTAAAATAAAATATTTCAGTTTGCACTAGTACAATATACTAACATAATTTGGTACATGATTCATGCTTTTCATGAAGTATTCTTTTCCATGCTGCTTCTCAATTTGTTCTGGTTTTTGTTATTCCTTGCATTACCATCTACTTTTAATAAATAATTTAACGAAAAGCACTCTTGTCCAGGTACGATGGTTCACACAAGTAATCCCAGCACTTTGGGAGTCCAGGGTGGGCGGAACTCTTGAGCTCAACTCTTGTGTTTGAGACCAGCCTGGGCAACATGGCAAAAACCTACCTCTAAAAAAATACAAAAAAATAGCCAGATGTGGTAGCACACACCTGTAGACCCAGCTACTCAGGAGGCCAAGGTGGAAGGATCACTTGAGCATGGGAGGTGGAGGCAGCAGTGAGCAATGATTGCACCACTGCACTCCATCCTGGGCAGCAGAGTGAAATCCTGTCTCAAAAAAGAAAAGGCATAATTTTTTATGAAGTTCTAGTATATAATATATGAAGTTTCATTATAAAATTATAAAATATTTCATTCTAGGTAAGTGATTCTGAAGAAATGATTTTGAAGTACCTTTTGAAAAATTTCTTGAATAAATCCTTAAGTCTCACATCTGAAAACACTAATATGGAAAATTTTAAAGCATGACATCATTTTTTGCATTAATATTCATAAAATTGGAAAATCTATAGTTTATTCAATTTAGAATGATTTCTTTTATATATCACTTTCAATTAATACATCCAAATTCTTTGTTTAACAAATATATGTCCTTATGCTAAATTAAGTAATGAATAATTTCACATCTGCATTTTACAAAGCATTTCACATTTATTTCCAAAACATTTTAATCAAATTACAACAAAAACATACGACTTTCAAACTGGATAATTTGCTTTGCACATAAACATTGTATCTTGTATTTTTTATTACACTTTTCTTCCTATAAAAGTAACATACAGTTGTGTAAAATTTATAAATCATGTATTAACCTAAATAAGAAATCAAATAGCATTTATACATACTTTCAATACCCAGTAATAACTACTAACATTCTGGTGTATAAGTCTTCAAATCTTTTTTGTTCTCTGTCTTATTTATAGGTTGTGTGTATATATATTTTTATAAATATATATTTATCTTTAAAATTGTTCTAAACTATGCTATTATTTTTACTGTTTAATCTGTTTCATAATTACTAATTGCAATATGTTTATAGTATATGAACACACATGTACAACATCCTCATCATTTTTTATGGATGCGTTGTATTCTATAGATATACCATTATGCAATTAGATAATTACCTATTTTGCACCTTTAGGAATTTTTTTCGCAATGGCTTTACAATTATCAAACAATGGTGTGATTAGTATGCTTGTGTATACATCTTTGCACGCTGACATTTCTTGAGGAAAGCTCCTGGGAGGTGAAATTTCAGGGTCAAAATTCAAATGATCAAAATATAGTCAAAATTTGATCAAAATGATAAAAAAATCATTTTAAGTTTTTTCATATACAGTGCCAATAAGTTATATTTTAAAGTAATTTTTTCGCAGTTTTTAGGTAGTGAAAGAACAATTAAAATATTCATTAAAATTGGCCAGGCGCGGTGGCTCATGCCTGTAATCTCAGCACTTTGGGAGGCTGAGGTGGGCAGATCACGAGGTCAAGAGATCGAGACCATCCTGGCCAACATGGTGAAACCCTGTCTCTACGAAAAATACAAAAATTAGCTGGACATGGTGGCGCATGTCTGTAATCCCAGCTACTCGGGAGGCTGAGGCAGGAAAACTGCTTGAACCCAGGAGGCAGAGGATGCAGTGAGCTGAGATCGCACCACTGCACTCCAACCTGGCAACAGAGCGAAACTCCATCTCAAAAATAAATAAACAAATAATTCATTAAAATCAAGTATTTTATTTTCTTCTTGAGTGGCACTGCCCTTTAAAATACAGTTATGACATAAAATATTACACATTCTTATGAGACATATTAGCAATTTCTATACTTCTCTGTTGAAATTGTTCTTTTTATAGTATATCTCATTGAATCTAGAAAATAAATATGTGTAGCCATGCTTTCCCATCTGTAATTGCCACCTTGAAGTGAGCCAATAGCTGTATACACTGATGATACCTTTTTATTCACTGCACTTCATTTGGTACATATTTAAATGGTGAATTTAGCATTGAGGGTCCACAATTTGGCTTTTTTAGTTTTGTTCATTTTAAATATGTTATTTCTGTCATTCTCATTATTTATTGTATCTTCTTTTGTGTCTATTCCACATTGTTTGTATTTTCTTAAAAGTTCATAAAATGCAATTTAACAAGATAGTTATCAAAATTATTTTTTCTTCTCAATAGTTCGTTAATTAACTTTAATTTTTTTAAAAAAGCATCTTTTCTATATAAGTAATATAGTTCTTTAGCTTCAATTAGAAACAAAACCTCAGATAATATTTTGATTTATGTTCAGATTATATTTATTATATCACTCTGTACTTTTAAAATCAATTAGATTTATTACAGCTACACTTTGTGTATTTTGTTATCAATTATTTGGGTAGTTTCAACAGAAAACATTTTGTGTTTGGGAATCCTTCATTACTGATTACAACTTCATATTTACACCAGTACCTTTAGTTCTTAAATTTAACTGAAAACAAACCTAATGTGTACTTTTAAGAGAATACTATTTAGAATAAATTTCAGTATAAAGTGCAAATGTTTAATGATCATCCCACAAGTTCTTGATATGTTATGTTAAAAAATATGAACAATAAAATTTGTTTTCTAAACTCCAGTTATTTCAAGGCAGATGTTAGTTTTGTAAAGACATACAATAATCAAAAACAACTCCACACACATATGACTGTTTATCAGAAGCCTTCATCAAATAGCCAGTTAGTGCAATTCTTTATCTCAATTAAAGGAAATTTTTTTTTAACTTAAGGTTGAATATTTATATAAAAATAGAAGACATGGGGTAAGGAATAGAGGGAATGTTTTTAAATCACTAAATTATCCACAAGAATTTGAAGTACTAATCAATGCCATTTCTGACTTCCAAGATGTCTATAATTGCAAATTTCTAATTTTTTCCTGAAGTTTGAGGTTCTTTCTTGAGTTTTCATATTGGGCTTAAGAGTTTTCCCTCTTAAGATCCTCGGATTTGAGCATTTTGTTTAAGATTTCAAGATGGATGACTGAGTCAACAATCCTGCCATATTCTGGTCGCTGTTCAGCTTCCTTGTGGATTACATCACTGCTAAACCTGTGCCCTTACTTCAAAGAAGTTTGGGGTATGAAATTGCGTTGGGACTCCAGGGGCATGCTCATGCTCTTTCACTCTCTCTCTCTCTGTCTTTCTGTGTGTGGAGGAGTGTGTGTGTGTTTGGAAAAGCAAACTTAAAACGATTACTGTTTGCATACTACAGAAATCACTGAAAGTATACTGATGATCTTTGTAGTGTGTGCATGTAGTAAAACCTAAACAACCACTAGCTGGCTGCCAGCTAATGTGGCCATATTCAACTATATCTTTGATTTAAAAAATCCACGTATAAATTAACTTTTTTTTATATTGGATGCCATAGCAGCTTTATCAGTATAACTTTAACTTTCCGGGCACATTAAATAGCTTTTTAAAGTTCAAAATAACTATAAAATTAATTTTTTATTTAAGAACAAGTAAATCTCTTAAAAGCCTTATATCAAAATAAATAGCTACAGAATATGTGATATGATTTAAGAAAATAAGTTAAATCAAGAACAACAAAAATATTGGCTTTTTAAGTCAGTGGCTGAAATGGGCCAGAAGTTTCCAATTTAAAAAAATGAATATTTTGAGGTATTTTATTAATTCCAGAACATCCACATATACTGTCTTTTTTTTGTGCTCTGCCTTAAAATTTATAAAGGTAGAATAAAAGTCTTTTATAATTAGAAAGGAGATTACTATAAATTAAGATGAAGGAAGGAAAAGTTTTGTTTTAAAATGTCTTTATTGAGTAGGAATGCTAAGATGTATAGGAATTTAGGGATATTAAGGTTATATATATATATATATATATATATATATATATATATATATCAAAAAACAGAGGGCACATTTCCAGCATAATTTAAATCAACTATAGTATTTATGAAACAAGATATTTATGCAACAAGATATTATATTTTCTCTATTTAGTTAATGATTTACTTATATCAAAAAGAATTTGAGATAACTTGAATATTAGTTTAATACATTATACATTAACAGATTATTACATTAGTATATATTTACAAACATGTAGAAGCTGTCATTGTAAATGTATTTCTCGAAGAAATTGGGTTGTCCCATTACCATCTTTATCAAATTTTTTTACAATTTGAAAATATCTTGGTATTTGATTTGATTTCTAAGATATAATTACCCTAATTTTTTAAGCATACTTGAATTACAAAACCATATCAAACCACTAAGAAGTCTTCTGAAATAAGCACAGTTCATCACATATAAGAAAATGAATCTTAGAGATTCCAAGATAAACTTACTCTCTAAACCTATAAACCAGCATTTTTCAAAATTTTATTTTGGAAAGTTTGAAATTATTTCAACAAAATATTAACAGATGGAGAAAAAAGGTAAGTGTTCGGTGGTCGAGTGATTATTCTTTATTATAGGGTTTTGAGGGCCTTGTATATACAGATTTTACTGTGAATCTGAGAGAAAGAGAGAGGAAATTGAACAAAATTCATTCACTTCATCACTTTCATTTATTTTCCTTTTATAGAGTGTATATAGTATATCAGAGCTGAAACAAAGTTTAGGAATTATGTGGTCCTTTCCTCAACTAGTGAACAGCCCTTCTGTTTTATTGATTTCTCTAAATTGCTTTTCATTCCAAGGGAGAAAGACTAAGTTTGGTTGAAATCAAAATATTATTACTGGATTATTTTTCTTAGATAGAGCAAAGGACCAGCAAAGAAAAATCACCTTGCTGGTGAAGAATCCTCTATGCTGGATCACTTTATCAATAGGAGACTTTTCTTTCTAAGGTTTTTATTCTACATGGAGTGTTTTCTTTTGGGAATAGCTTCTACAAATATAGAAAAGGAATGGAAGACTTCATGTGAACCAAATAATTTTTGGGTAGGGAGACCTGTTTGGTTACTGTTTGCCCCAAGGGTTTTATTCTCCTAGGAGGATTTGAATTTATAAGGTAAAAGGATATTTACTCAAGTTTGCTGACTAAAGTAGTCCTTTGAGATTTCACTGGTTAAGACTCCATTGAAGAATTTTCCCATTTGGGAACTGTCTATAGATGATTGGGTCTGGAGATGAGAGATTTGTTTGAGAATGTAATTTAGCTGATGACATATTTAAATGGTTAGAAAGCTCTGTTTGCATCTTGTTTGGCTTATCCAGCAAATACAGATTAATATTCTCCTTAGATCTGCCAGTGGTCTGTTAAATAAAAGTTATATTGTATAAATCTACCTAATTTTTAAACCATTTCTAAAGAGAAAGACACTTTTGCAAGCACTGTTAAACCAATATGCCAGAGACCAAATCTGCCTCACTACCTGTTTTGTAAACAAAGTTTTATTGGAATAAAGCCACACTTATTATGTATGCATTGTCTGCAGTTGCTTTCATGCTAAGGTGGCAGAGTTGTGGCAGAGTAACAGTTTTCATATGGTTCACAAAGTCTGCAATATTTGTCATTAGGCCCTTTACAGAAAAAGTTTACCAGCTACTGCCAGTGTTATTCACATTACTACCTAGTAATCAGAAGGAATTTTAATGTAGCTTTCCTAGGATGTTGCCATCCAGAAAATAGTCTAAATATTGGAAAATGTATATACCTGTTTCTATGTATATATTTATCCCTACATATTTATATCTATATGTGTGTGTGTTTAAACTTGTCAATTGGTGCTATTTATATTATATCAACATGAAACTTTTTGAGAAACTTTCCAAACACACCTTTTAGCTAATATTCTTTTAGGACCCATAACTTTGTAATGTTGGGCTCATTTTTTTTTTATTGACTTGCCTTTGGAGAAAACATGTTTACCTGAAAGTATCTTTTGAAGTATAAAGAATTCCAAAGTCGTATTTTAATAGACTAATAGATACCTGTATTTGACTATATTTCACATTTACATCATGGAAGCACTCACCTGGTTTTATATGTCATTCAAATTATATTAACCTAGCATTATTATTCCTCACTTTCAAATTTGACTCAGAGTCAGTTACTCAAATCATTATTAACATGTGACTATTACAAGGAAGAAATTGTCTCACTTTATCGAATAGTTGATTTAAATTTGCTGGTATTTAGAGGTAGTATTTGTTTTTTTTTGTATATTTATTTAAGATTTTCTTTTTGAAACATTTTCTTCCCTTTTCAAATTATTTTAATTAACCAATTTTCCTTTAAAATTTGTTACTAACAAGAACTATCTAATATGCAATGAGATTTTTGCAGGGCAGAGAGTAATACTAAAAAATTAAAACATTAAAATTTAAAATATTGGCTCAAGAGGGGATACCATAACTTCTAGTTATACTGGTACCTTTTTAATCCCCTTTTCCTTTACTCCATTTAAAAAATCAGGTAAGTATTAACATACCTGTTTTTTAATAGGCACACTTATGTCCAGTTGTCTTTACTGCAGTTTTAAAGTCATGATCTTAAGCAAGGGGTATGTGTGTGTACGTTGACATTCCTACCTAAACACGCTGTGTGAATTTACTGACATTTTATTATGGATATCCAGTTGAGTTCGCTAAGCTCATTTTTCCCAGTATGTAGATTTATAGTATATGATCGAGATTTTTAAATTATATATATATGAGAAATTGAATATTCCTATAAATCTTTTTTTAAAAAATCATAAATACACTTTTTTTTGAGATGGGATCTCACTGTGTTGGCCCTTCTGGAGGGCAGTAGTGTGATCATAGCTCACTGCAGCCTCCCAACTCCTGGTCTCAAATAATCCTCCAGCCTCAGCCTCCCAGGATACTGGGACTATAGGCATGTGTCACGACACCTAGCTAATTTTTTGTTGTTGTTGTGGAGACAGGGTCACGCTATGTTGCCCAGGATGGTCTTGAACTCCTGGTCTCAAGCAATCCTCCTGCTTCAGCCCCTCAAAGTGTTGGGATTATAGGCATAAGCCACTGTGCCTGCCCCGTAAATATACATCCAAAATGCTTTTTCATGTTTTCTAGAATTTGCTAGCTGAATTTAGTTCTTGTTCTAACCCAAATTTTTTAAGACCTTCTGAATATTTACAACTGATATGTTTTGAGGTAGCACCTGTTATAGAGGGCATTAATGTCTTTCTGTAAGAGGCTTGCCATCTCACTTTCTTAACTCTTTATATTCTAATTTTTTTAAAAAATTGATTTCAGTCATACTTTGTGCCTTTACTGACATGGTATGCTATCAGCAGTATTATTACAAGAACCTCATTGTTGATACTAGTTCTAGAAAATTCAAATTCAAAAGTTTCTGATACTTGGATTCACACATATGCTGGGGCAAACTGCTTCAATACATAGCCTAATTTTATGATAATCGTTTCTAAATGCAGTTCTAAAATTGTATTTGAAAGCAACTTATAACTTTAATACCTATAAATAAATCATGATGAATTAAAAGTCAAAGTTCACATGATATTACTATTGTCAAATTTCTGTGCAGTCAAATATATTCCGGACATACATGTAGCAGAAATTATTTTCTATTTAATGAAGATTTGTTATCTTCTCTTTAAACTTATTTATATTTTATTCAGATTGAAATTATTTTACGTATTTAACATCATGTTTTTACTTACCAAATTGTATACTTTAAATAAATCTTTAAAATTATATGACATTTAATTTGTACATGCTATGTTGAGTGAAAGTAATATACCAGCCTAGCATTTCTTCTTTTATGCATCCTGTAAGTCCGACTCAGAAATAAGAACTGAACATTAATTTTATGGGTTTTTTTCTACTCGATAGGTACTATGGATATAGAGGAGAGAAATCGCCAAATGAAAATTAACAAATACAAACAGGTAGCCGGATCAGATCCCAGACTGGAACAAGATTACCATTCGAAGGCAAGACATTTTTCTTTTTAAAAGTTGTAAAATAATCAATCATATGAAACAGATTCTTTCAAACTACTAAACGCAGATTAGTCAGACACAAACATATAATGCCATGGCCCTATGATATTATTAAGTGCTAAAATTTATGTGTTTGTATATAGCTGTTAGCAATAGAATTTGCCTTACTTAAAAAAAATTATAAAATACAAAAGATTAAACATCTGAAGGACTAATCTTTTAGAATGTTTCATTATATAAAATCTATAGCCCCTCAAAATGTTTAAGAACTTAAATGATCTTATGGTTTTCTTTCATATAGATTTTTCTCATTTTATAGTATTTTAATTGAATCTCGTTTATTACTGAATTATTGGAACAAAATACAAATGGTGCCTGGCTTATAATGGATCAACTTACAAGTTTCTGACTTTAGGATAGTGTGAAAGCAATACACATTCAGTAGAAGCCACATATCAAGTACTCATACAACCATTCTGTTTTTCACTTTCAGTATTCAGTAGATTACATGAGCTATTCAATACTTTATTGTAAAATAGGCTTTCAGTTAGATGATTGTTGCCCAACTATAGGCAAATGTCAAGTGTTCTAAATGTGTTTGAGGTGGGCTAGGCTAAGCTGTGATGCTCGGAAGATGTATTAAATGCATTTTCAACTTACAATGGGTTCATTGGGACATAACCGCATCATGAAGCAAACAGCATCTGTACATATTCATGAAGTGCTGTTAGAGGTTAAAAAGTCTTTTAGTATGAATCTTTTTTTAACTACTTTTTGGGAATAAGTTGAAGTATGAGGTCTACCAAGGGAGGAAATAAGGTATTAATTAATTGGTTGTTTTGTTTGTTTGTTTGTTTGTTTGTTTTGAGATGGAGTCTCACTCTGTTGCTCAGACTGGAGTACAGTGGTGTGGTGGTGCAATCTCGGCTCACTGCAACCTCCACCTCCTGGGTTCAAGCGATTCTCCTGCCTCAGCGTCCCAAGTACCTGGGACTACAGGCATGCACCACAATGCCTAACTAATTTTTGTGTTTTTAGTAGAGACGAGGTTTCACTGTTTTGGCCAGGCTGGTCTCGAACTTCTGACCTTGTGCCTGTCTAAGCCCAAAGTGCTGGGATTACAAGCATGAGCCACTGCACCTGGCCTATTTCATTGTTCTTGTACTCCATTACCTTTTTATATTCAAGACATTTTTAGTTTCTTGATATTATTCATGGTCAAAGTCATGAAAATACTTTGTTCTAATATAGCTATTGAAGATTTAATAAAAGACTTAAAATAGTAAACTTTACTCATAACATGTAACTGTTATATGCTCTATGACTTAGTAATTGAATCATTATAGTTGTAGTATTTGTGGTCTCTGTGTAATAGAGAAAAGCAATTTGGATTTTTTAAAACTTAGGCCTGTTTTATCCTTACATAATCTTCAGTTTCTATTACATTACATCCCTTCATAACCTCAAGAACTAATTAAGTAAAGCATGAGTGGCTATGTTGGGTATACATATGTAGCAGGTATGTACGTATGTACCAGTTTCCAGCTTCTTCAATAAGACAACATAGAGAAGGCAGAGATTCTTAACATCAGCATCTACTTCTAAATTACCAGTGTCTTCCCCAGATTACATTATTACCAACATGGTGCATACAAAATTATTTATCACAGAATTCTGATATACTGGAAATGTCACAGGACTAAAGCTAGACGAAAGTAAATTTAAGACAAATTAAAATAGCCTTGGCTTTACTCAATAGGTTCTAAATTTCCAGAATTTTTTCACTAAAATGAAAATATGAATAACTTCAAACAGGCACAGTGAATTGTATAGAAAATTGTTCTATAATGCTATAATATTTTAGATACATTCCTAACTATTTGAGTTGGATATCAGAAATGGTATCTGTGTTTTTCGTTTGTTTGTTTTGTATTGTTGCCTAGAACTAAATAGACACACCTGACCTTTTGTGGTTTTTTTATGCTGTAGTCTTGTATCTGTTCACCTTATATAATCCAGAGGCTAAAGCATAAAGTCCTGATAAAATAAGATATTAAATTTTTTGTAAATATGTCTTCAGATAACACAAATTAGTTTGTTGGTTTATATTTTACTATACTTCAGGAAGGAATGTAGATGATTTATAAAAATACTTATAATAGTCTCAATAATATTGTCAATGAAGAAAAGATCAAGAGAAAATAAAGTCAGCTTAAAACAAGGTAACTCCAGAAGTAAAGTCTGTGAAAAAAAAAATGCATAGTGTAAGATCCTACATACCCACTACATGTGGATTATATGTCTACCCTGAGCTTCCAAACAAGCAGCAAAGACAGAAAGGGAAACTTGATCAGTTATATGATTTATATTGCTCATACAATAAAGACGAATTTCTTAGAAGCAATAGCTGTGATTCTTGTTATAGAAACCTGACAGAAATTTGTTAAAGAAGGATGGACCAAAGGAATACTATAGGCATAGCTGGGATTTCTTTTTAAATTTTGATTTTACTTCAATTCATGAATAAATGAATGCCTTAAGCTTCAAAGTTTTATAACTTTGACAGCAATCATTTTAAGTTGGGAAAAAATAAATACTGGTAAAAATTATTTGTACTAAGCATTATAATTTCCTAGATATTCTCTAAAGCAGTAGATCAGAAGCAGCAACATCACTTAGAGACTTTTAGAAATGCAGTTGTCTGGGGCCCTTTCAGACCAATGGAATAAAAACTCTGGAATTGGGGTCCCTGTGGTGTGTGTGTGTGTTTGTTTGTTTGTTTGTTTGTTTTTGAGATGGAGTCTCGCTCTCTCACCCAGGCTGGAGTGCAGTGGCACCATCTCAGCTCACTGCAACCTCTGCCTCCCGGGTTCAAGTGATTCTCCTGCCTCAGCCTCCCGAGTAGCCGGGACTACAGGCACGCACCACCATGCCTGGCTAATTTTTTGTACTTTTTTAGTAGAGATGGGGTTTCATCGTGTTAGCCAGGATTGTCTCAATCTCCTAACCTCATAATCTGCCCACCTCGGCCTCCCCAAGTGCTGGGATTACAGCCATGAGCCCCCGTGCCCGGCCGGGTCCCTGTGTTTTAACAAGTCTATCAGATGATTCTGATGTAGACTAAAGTCTGAGAATTACTGCTCTAAGGTGAAGAACTATTGTAAAATTATCCTTTAGATAACTGAGTTGACTTGCTCAATTAGGGTTTCAACTAGAAGTCAGAGGTGAATGATGTCTTCAAAAAATGGAGACATTTTGAGAATAAATGATCTGACATCTTTATAAGGCCTCTAATAATGTCTGACAAATCCTACTGAATGTAGGATACTTATCACTCTGTTTTCTAATGCCAGGATTATGCAGGCAGCTTACCTCAAAATAAAATCAAGTCTCTTAAGTACAACTTTTTAAGGGGATCCAAAATACAACACTATTTTGTACCACAACAAAGTACTTCTTGATGTGGAACTATCTTTGCTGGATCACCTATCTCCCCAGCATGTGGGGTTCATCTTCCTCTGATATAGGTCAAAGAGAAAGTTACAGAGGAATCTTCTTCAGACATATATAAGTTATATTAATTTTCAATTAATTCCTTAGATTAAAATTTTCAACATCATTTCTCTCTTTTATGATGAGGGCTATTTAGCTTATATTTACATTTTTTACTTTTTATTTTGATAACAAATGCAAATTATAGAGCCTCCGATTGAGCTATGTGTTTTAACATTAGATCTAGTTGCTGAAGAAAATCATTTAACAAATAAGGGAACTAAGATATAGCAAGGTTATGCAATCTATCCAGGTTCACATAGCTGCTAAGTCATGGAAAGTATTACTTGTAGCTAATTTAGTTTTTCAAATTTGACATAACTGTGATGAAATCCAAAGCCTCAGACATATAAAGCATATACTCTCTCCTAAGCTGTATTCCTGAAATTCCAGTGACGTCGTGAAGCCCTGTGTGGAATCTAATTGTTAGCCTAGGTTTAAAAAAAAAAAAACCATACAGTTCACATTCTAAATGGCATTGCTCTCTGAATTTCTCAAGACTTCTGCATTGATAGTTTTAAATAATTCCTACTAAATTTAAAGAAATCTTCTTAGTAACTCACTTTGAAAGCATCTATAGAGCAATACCTATTAAGCCACTGTCTTTCTAAGAATATTTTCAGTATACTAGAAAACTTGAAAGAAGAGAGTCTATTTTTAATAAGAGCAGCAAAGGCAAATACAGACATGATTTCTAGTTAATTAGTGGATGGTTTCTCAGGGAGTTTCCCTCAAAATAGAATTTATTATACTCAATGTACTCTTGCATGCCTCTTGTACTCTTTTTATCCCAGCTTGAATGTGTTTCATCTATTCTTGGCAACAATTTAAGGATCAACATATTCTTTCTATAAAATCAACTTTCCTTTTATTTTCTCAGAAAAATGTGATTTATGAAGTTTAACAGTGTAAATTATGGTTCACCACAGGTCAGCTACCCTTCTGTGAGTTATATAATGATAAATTGGCATAATTATTAATACTTAAAAGTCCAATAATGTATTTATACTTGGAAATTAATATGGATGATTTGATAATGCTTATTTAAACATATGAGCTTTAGTTTTTAAATTTGCTATATTTAATATTTTTAAATGTTCCCAAAAGCAATATTGTTATGAAGATACTCTTTGAAGAGTGGCCCCATAGCATTTCAACAAATAAGGCTCATTTAACAAATAATGTTTGTTGGCACAGTATTTATTGGAACTCAAAGCTTATTTCTCTGGAAAAACAGTGCTCTCTTTTAAGGAGTATGTTGTGGCAATACTTCTACAAAATTATCACAAAAATGTCTTACTCCTATTATAGCAGTTATGTCATAATTTTCCATTCTCCTATTTGTCTCCCTGGAATTAAGAAGCAGTGTAATCCATGAGTTGCCCAGATCTCTTCAAATGGAGGCCAGAAGCCTATGATAATCTATTTAACCCATAATAGAACACACTGGGTAGAACAGAGGACAATGTAGTAAAAGAAAGGAAAAGAAAGTTTGTCTACATTTATTGTGCATGCCTGACCCTAGGCACTTTTCACCTACATCCTGTCACTTTTTTCCCAGGCTTCTAGTCTTTTAGGCACCCATTCACAGATCTCAAAGATGTATTGGGGAAAGCAGTTTGATTAAACTAGTTTACATTAAAATATGAATGACAATACAGGGATTCATTTTTTTAAAAGCCCTTATAAATACAAAATAAACTGAAATTGGTGGACTTATAGGCAGTATTAATAGAAAATATTTCAGATAGTTGAAGTATGTTTGGTCAAGTAAAATACCACTGTTATCTAAACTGTTTATTTCTTTTGATTAGCTTATGCTCTTCTCAACACTGAGAAGACACATTCAGTGCTAACCTTAAGTATTTTACATTGACATTCGAAGCACAGGCAATGAGGGGAGAAAAGTTGAGGCTTGTTAGAAGTGGTCATATATGAGCTCTTTAAAAATTTAATGTAAGTCAGGAATACTTTTAAGTCTCAAATATCATCAGAATGTGGCAGCAGTGGGTGAATGGTGTATTAGAAAGGGCACAGCTTGGAGTCAAGTGGACTCTGCCTGGGTGGCTTGGGGTTGGTTTAACCTCACAGCTTTTTTAATCTATTAAACAAGATTTTGGTATCTATTTTATAGGGTAGTAGTAATGAGGATTACAATGAGGATGTGTATATCAGTGCTTTACACCTAGTAAATGCTCAATAAATAATATTAGTTATTATTTTATAGTAACAACAGCAAATATAATCATAGACAACAGATATGAATCTGACAAGACCAAAAAGAAATGATAAAGAAATGACTAAGATAAGGAAAATGATTTTACTATTTTTAGTGTGGCTCAGATATCATTGAATGTTCCCTTTATTCTCAAATAAGGAGATTCAAGCAGCAGAAATCTAAAAGGAAAATTGAAATTTAGAGGAAAAGAATTTATGAATCTTAAGGGGATATGAAGTTTTTTTAATTAAAAGAGACTGGAACATAATGTGTGATGAAAAATTACAAACCAAATTACTGAAATTAAGAAATTATGCTATCATGGTTGACATTAAAGGTGACTGGTCCTTGATGAAGTGATTCATAGACATGCATATGGTTATAGGTGTTTTCAAAGAAATACTCATTAATAGTGATGACATAAATGGACCTGAAAACTAACACCAAGTTTTTAAAAGGCAAATTTTAAAATGTAGATTAGATAGCCTTATACATATTATCAAGAAGAAACATGACAATACATGAATTTAGATATAATGTAGACATGAAGAAATAAGAGTTATGTTTTAATTTTATAGCAGTGATAGAAATAAAATACTTGGGGAAAAGTATTTTTCTTAGGGAGAAAAATTGAGTTGCTGTTAGTATGTAACTCAGCCCAGTAACATAATGAGGTAGATAGAGCCAGGCCTTGTGCCTGCTACAGGAAGAGCTGCTGCAGCATCAGTTCTCAAGCTACCAAGAGAACCTAGTATTCATGTAAAACAGACATCATTGTGCAGGTGTAAGATGGAATCCTCTGATAAATAGAACAAAAGGATTCTAATAGGCATGATCTCATGGAAGCAGTCTCTATTCTACAAGGTCCTCAGGGAGTACAATAAGATGTTTTAAATAGAAAGTAATCAATGAAGCATTCTTCCTTGGAATAAGCAATCTACTGTTTCATGAACAGAAGTTGGATTCAGATTTTCAAAAAAAAACCCTGCTTGGCATAGTCTAACCAGATATCCAGCAGAAGAGTTTTCTATTTTTGGATTAGAATTAAGATCACTTACTCATGATTTTCAATTCAAGCCAAGTCAAGTAATCTTATCTTGTACTGATGAAGATGTCAGAGACTATGCCAGTGGCTGTACCTGGATTTCTTCAATGAAACACATCACTTCTGTAAACTCTTATTTTACTTTTTCATATTTTCCTATAATTTTATTTATTTCTTCATGCCTCAGCAAGCAGATAACTTCAGGTTCTATAGCAGAATCCCAAGAAAAATACCTGGAAATCAGTGAACTGCTGATATGGGAGCATAAGAGAAAAAAGGACAGCCTACATTACTTGGAAGTATTCTTAAATGCCAGACTAGCCTACGAAACTATGAGAGTATGCTGAGCCCTTGATGGTACTGCCACCTGCTATACTCCCCACCTCTCCACCAGCTGAGGATACATTTGACCAAGTATTATACCCCTTTGATTGCTTCTTGGCCCCAAACCAGGCCACAGTCTTCTAAGCTGTCTAAGTTGCTTGTCCAAGCCAGCCATCCTCCAGGATTTTAATTAATCATTTGATGTATATGTTTTATTTTTACATCACCCTGTGGTGCTTCCTTTACCAAGTATATTTATGAAGATACATAAACTTAGATTTTGAGATCTAGGTTATTAAACTAGCAAATAAGAGCAGCATTATGTAATATAGCTGTAGAAGTGCACAAGGATGCTAATAGTAATCTTATCAAGGCCTGATTAAAGGCTTCAGTCACACTTACAAAATCACCAAATGGTTATATAGCCTAATTAAAAGAGTCATAGTTCAAAATGAAAAAGGATTACATTACATTTTTAAAATCATTTATGTCCTATTTTCCCCCTTCTATAGTTTTTTTAAATTCATGTTTGCAAGGATAGGTTTCTCATTTGTGTGATATTAAACATCCATCAAACTAGCATTTAAAAGGAACTAAAAATTTCTGTATGTGTTTATTTAATTTCTTCCATTATGAGATAAGTAAAAGAAGGAGTGATGTCAAGAGAGAAGGAGCCGTTGGAAGTATAATTTCTTACAATTGGTACACAATATTGTTAATTATTATTACTATTGCAGCCACATTTATGGCAGAAATTCTGAAGTCTTGTTAACAGTACTAGAGATATATGGACAGTTTGTTAATCACTCTTCAATATATTTTTAGTGATTAGGGTTAAATAAAGACTACAGAGTAGTATTAAAAGTGTAGCCTCCATAACCAAACTGTCTAGATTGAAATCCTACCTCTTCTACTATCTGTATGACCTTGGGCAAGTTACTTAACATCCTTGTACCTCGGAGGATTGTTTTCTTTTATCCTTTTTTTTTTTTTTTTTTTTTTTTTTTGAAACAGAGTCTCTCTCTGTCACCCAGGCTGGAGTGCAGGGGCGTGATCTTGGGTCACTGCAACGTCTGCCTGCCGGGTTTAAGTGATTCTCCTACCTCAGCCTCCTGAGTAACTGGGATTACAGGCATGTGCCACCACACCCAGCTAATTTTTTTGTATTTTTAGTAGAGACAGGGTTTCACCACGTTGGCCAGGCTGGTTTTGAACTCCTGATCTCAAGTGATCCGCCCGCCTCGGCCTCTCAAAGTGCTAGGATTACAGGCATGAGCCACCATGCCCAGCCAGATTGTTTTCAAGATTGTCTACATATAAAGATAAAACTCTTAGAGCAGAGCTTGATATGTAATAGCAATCAGTAAGCGTTAGCTGTGATATGATAATGATGGTTGTGGAGGTGGTGGTGGTGGTGGTGGTGATAATGATGACGATAGGAAAGAAGGATAAAAGGAAGAATCACTGTTTCCAACAGCTAACTTCCTCTTACCAAAGCCCTTGGGGGTTCAGGTGTATATTTGTTGTCATCAGGAATCTTGTAGAGATAGATAAGTATATCTTTAAGGTAATCTTAAAAACAGGTGGGGAGAAAAGGATGAAAAGCTTTTAAAAAATGGTACTTTTAAAAGCCTAAAATTGATTTGTCTTTTTTGCCAATCTATCCAAATTTTTGTCTACCCCAAATTCTTATCATATAGTTTATATTCCCTAGCAAGCTGATTGTATTTAAATTTTAATCTAAGTATGTATCTATTGGTATAGATATACCTGTAGGCAGATATAAAATTATATTATATTTATACGTAATTTATACATCTGTGTTTACACATACACTTACTCGTACCCTAAAGCTCTGAACCAGAGAATTTCCATCCTCTATGATTTAGCTGATAGAAGCAACAACTATTCACTTATTCCTTGCCTCATTGGAAGAAATTCTCATTTATTTCTTGTCTCTCCTGTTACATAAAAGATCTACAGTTAAAAACTTGGTTGTGGCCAGGCATGGTGGCTCACACCTGTAATCCCAGCACTTTGGGAGGCCGAGGCAGGTGGATCACCTGAGGTCAGGAGTTTGAGACCAGCCTGGTCAACATGGTGAAACCCCATCTCTACTAAAAATACCAAAAATTACCTGAGTGTGGTGGACGTGCCTGTAATCCCAGCTACTTAGATGACTGAGGCAGGAGAATCGCTTGCACCTGGGAGGCAGAGGTTGCAGTGAGCCGAGATCGCTGCACTCCAACCTAGGCAACAAGAGCGAGACTCCATCTCAAAAACAAAAAAAAGAAAAAAAACAAAACAAAAAAAAACTTGATGGTAACTAATTTTAATGAAATTTTAGAGATTTTATGTTTTTATTTGTGATTAATCTTTGATTTTAAAAGTTTCTAGTTTATGTTTCTTTTTCCTTAACATCCCATATTAGTTGATTAGGGCTGCTATAACAAAATACCGTAGAAGGGGTGGCTTAAAGAACAGAAATGTATTTTCCTAGTTTTGGTGGCTAGAACTTTCAGGTATTGGCTAGGCTGGCTCCTTCTGAGGCCTTTTCATGGCTTTCAGATAGCTGCCTTCTTGCTGTGTCTTCACTTTGTGTGTGTCTGTGTCCTAATCTCTTCTTATAAGGACACCAGTCATATTGGATTAGGAGCTACCTATGTGACCTCATTTTACCTTAATTACCTCTAGAAAAGTCCTAGCTTCAAGTACAGTCACATTCTGAAGTACTGAAGACTAGGACGCCAGCATAGGAATTTGGGAGGAACACAATTCAGTCTATAACACATCTCTACAAAGTAGCTAATGATTTTTTAAATTAAAACTTTACTGCATTATGAAAGCATATTTGATTATAATGTGAATAGGGATTTTTAGGCAACTAACTGTAGCTGTTTTGCTTTGAACTTTTATTTCTTTTTTGATTTTATTACTTTTCTCTATTTCTTCCTATTTTTACAACTGCCTTCTCAAATCCTAAGAGATAAAATATTTTGGTTTTGTGTTTGCAAATACATCTTAAAATTTGCTGTCTTAGCCATGAAAACCATATTTAAATATGACTCACGTAGCCATAATTTTATGCTGATATTCAAGCATGGGTCCCTTTCTTTTATATGTATTTGTGAGTTACCATATATTCACATTTAAGCCAGGAAATATAAAAAGACTATTTTAAATTATGAATAAGTCATCCAGTGTTGCAGTATTATTTAAAAAAAAAAGTCATTTAAGATGATGAAAACAGCAACTTGTATATTATAGAATACTGTAGAATTATAGCAGAAATTTTAATTTGTCCCTTTTTAGTAACATAAAGTTTCTAAATACTGACAAAAGAAAGAATTGTAGATAAGTTGCATGCAGCTACTTGCAGGTCAATCTGTGGAGAATAACTGCCATTGCCAAGAATGCAGTACCCTCCTGTAATCACTTAAGAATATAAAGGAGAAGTGTTTCCTTTTACCTTCAGCAAAATAAAAAATAATAATAATAACTGTGTGACTTCATCTTTGCTTTCATCAAGCCTCCAGAGTTGCTAGCTTGTTAACAGCTAGAATATTCTACAGGGAATGAATTATAGTAGACCACAGAAGGGAAAGAGGTCTCGCTTTATAAAATCAGGGAGGATATGGGAAAAGAAGGAAAAAAAATGTGGTCAAATAGAGCAGATACATTCTTTCCAATCAAATTTCATATAACTGAAAGGATTAAGCATGGAGATATATGTGTATATATATATGCACACACATATACATATACATATATGAAGTAAAAGAATATAGAAAAGAACAGATAGGTGAAAACATATATACCTTCTGAACCATCCATGGCATTACCACATAAAATACATATATTCTGTTTTATATGTGGATTATTTATGTCTTTTATATTAAACTATACACTTCTTGAGAAAGGTGACTATATTATTCATGTTTATAGTCTCTCAGTAGCATGTACTTTGCCTTGGCCACAATAAGCACTCAATGGTATTAATTTTAGTGAATGAACATGGACGTGGATGCTGAGAGAAAACTAAAATGGTAGGATAGGATAGTTTGAAAAAGGTCCTAGAGAAGGTGAATTTTAAGCATTTTGTATCAATATAAGAACAAAATATGATATTTAGAAGAAGATATAGGTGAATTATTGCGTAATAGTCAAAAGCATGTTTCCTAATGGGCATACAATTATTGATTTCCATCTAGAGATAATCATAGTGGAAAGAATACTGAGAAAGAATGGGAAGATTGGGCTTTTAATTTTGGTTATGCCATTCATGTAATAAGACTTTGGATAAGTTGCCCAATAGTTCTTCACAACTCAACTTTTTTCTATCTACAAATTGAAGAAACCTTATAAGCTATAAAGTGTTAAACAAATATGTGGTACTTTGGAGGCAGCATTGAAAAGACCACTATGAATTAACATTTAGGTTTTAATCAGTCTCATCATTAATTAAGTAAATTATTTAATCTCAGAGTCTAGTCTTAAAATTAGATTTGAAATATATTTTCTGTATTTTGTTTCTTTCAATTCTAATGTTTCATTCATTGATTGAGTACTCTCTGATCAGTGTAAGGCTCTCTACTAGACATGTTCTCACAAATTCCTGAATCTATATAATTTTTAATGAACTTGTGGCATAATAACTATGATTTAGAGAATAAATTTATATATGTAATGTTTCACATATTTCACATGAAGTAATTGATAATTAAGTTTGAATTGACACTTGTGTAGAAACCTTTAGTCAATAAAGTCAGTCATCCAGGGTAACATGGAAACATCCACATCTGTAACTTCAATTTAGTTCAACTATTTATAATGCAAATGTATCTACAATTTTGTTATGTAATGGCTTTGTTCATCAGCACAAAATTCAGTTGTAATTTTCTTTAGTTGGAAGGATTACAGATATCATTTATTAGCAAAACAAATATATTGTTTTATTAAACATTTGGAAATTTGATTACTTCTATTGCATCAGTTTTGAAGATTGTAAAATAATACTCCAGTCTGGAAATAATATAGCTAACCTTGAAATATATTTCATATGAAGGAAGGGACTTTGGTGATAACTTCAGAGAATGGAAACCTCTCTATAGCACTAGGTGTAGCAAATGGGGGTGTCCATTAATCATAGTTATTTTTTAGTTATTTTTTAACATGGGAGGTAGGAGTAATAAAAAACAACTTACAGTTGAACTCCATACTGATGGATAAATCAAAACTTACTACCTCAATATAACTTCCTGAGTAACAAAGAAATGGCTGTGATTTTATGATTGACCATTTTCAGATCATTTTTATGACTCGGAATGCTTACAAACAAGGCCAACAGTCTCCAGGGTCCAGTCACATAAGAACATGTTAATTCTTAAGCCCTTTTCGATTTTCTGCCAAAAAAAATCACCTAAATTTTAAATGAGTTTAAAGGGGTTATTTCAATAGAACATAAAACACGTTTTTATTCAATAGAACATAAAACATGTTTTCTTCAAGTTAGTTTATATGATATTGTTGTTAAAGTTTTATTTTGTTAAAATCCATCCAATTATATTTACAAGCAATGTCATTTTAATGCTGTTTTGTATTCTATTATTTAGGTCATTTTAGACAGATTTTTCAAAATTTCAAAAAGGGCTGAAAATCTTTATTTTAAGCATTTCCCTAAAGTTGAAAACAATATGAATATTTTCAAAAGAAATAAGTTCTAAACTTGCTTGCCCAGTGTCCCATTAAAATGAATACAAATTATCACTTTTAATTAAAAGTAAAAACAAATTTGATAATAAAAAAGTGAAAAAAAAGTTTAATGAAAAGAAATAGACCTTATAATAACAAGTTGTATAATCTTAGTCATTTCTCTTTTCTCAATTTTCTCATCTGTAAAATGAAGAAGATAGATTACATTCTCTCTGAGGTCTCTTTTAGCTTTGAAGCTAAATATGGTGAATTTGTGAATGATTCAGTGATGAGTAAATAACCAAATGTGTGGTTCAGCACCAGGTAACTTTCCTGGGCTGTTCTCTTGAACAACAACAACAACAAAAAATGGTTATATGAGTCTTCTTTCCCTCTCTGTTTTTTAAGACATGTGAATTTTTTTTGTTTGTTTGTTTTGTTTTGTTTTGCAATTTTAGTGGTCATTTAATGGTCATTGATTATCTTTCTCTTACCTGCAAGTCAAAACTTCATACCTGGGGTGTTGCTGAAGCTCATCAGCTGTAATTCTGGATTCTGGTTCTGCAACATTAAAGAAGAGAAAATGCCAGAGAAATAACCATGTGAATTACAATAAAATGAAGGAAATAGTGAGTAAAGAAGGAATAAAGGAAGGAAGGGAAAGGGGATAAAGAGAGAGGAAAAAAGAAAAGGAGAAGAGAATTAAAGGAAGGAGAGAGGGAAAGAATGGAGGAAGGCAGGCTAGCATATCCTTTCAATCCAAGAGTTCACTGTCAAATTAGAGAAAGGCATGTACATAAGTAATGATGGTACAAAATAGGCTGTGCTGAGTGATGTAATTTTTAAAAATACACATACAAAGGAAGAATAGCAAAAGAAATATTCATTTGGCTGGGAGAAATCTGGGAATAGAATAGAATAGAACACATGAAGTCAAGGACTTGTCAGGCTGAGGAGAGAGCTTAAACAAAGTTATGGCGTTACATGAGCACAAGCCATGTTTAAGAAACAGCTAATAGTTCTTTAGTGTGGAAATATACAACAAATGGGGAGGATATGTATTAGGAGAAAAGAATGGAAAAGTTGGCTGGGACAAGATTGTGGAGAACTTTGAATCTCTCAGTTAAAAATATAGAATATTCTACTACATTTTAAATTTTATGGTTGTATTCTTCTAAAATTTTTAATATTATTTTAAATACCCATATTATTTTAATGTCTATATCTTATATGTTAACATCTATATATCTATATTATTTTAATATTTTAATATCTATGTTACTTATGTTCTATATTATTTTTCTATATCTTATACAACCCATACAGAATTATGGGTTTGGAAGATTTTTGAGGAAGTTGCTGATACGAACAAATTTGTGCTTTTAGGAGGTAATACTCTAATGATATACTTAAGATGCATTTGAAAAGAACATTACAGACAAGGAATCCCATTAGGAGGCTATTGTAGTAGTCCAAGCAAGAGGTAATTGTTAGTCTTTGTTCCTGCTTTGACTGTTGGCTCCATCCCAAAATGTCTTTCTGTAAGCCCAGTTGATGCTTCTCTGTCTTCTCACACAGGGAACAAGAGTAGTGGGCCTCTTCACATTTCCAACAGAATGTAATTATATTTGCCCTATCCCTGAATTTGATAGATCAGAGCAATTCTCAGGCCCCTTCAGGTTTTTTAACATTACATAGTTATTCAGGCTATTATTTAGCCTTGATTCTCTTCAACACAAGTACTTTGAGTTATGCTATTACTTTCTAAAGTACTAATAATTGAAAGGGAACCTTATTTCCTATCTCCAGCTCATACATTTTTGTTGTGTTTCTGCCTGCTTCAGATTCCCAGGGCATTGGTCCTACTGCTATGTTCTCATGTCTTATTTCTGTTGCAACTTTTGGGATGCTAGCTTGCCACGTGATATCTGTAATATCTATACCCTATATCCCAATCATTTAGATATTCTTTAAACATTCATAAAAATCATATAATCCATGTAATGTTTAAAGAGGATCACAAAGGGCCAAGTGCTAGGAGTTTTTATAGCTAGTGACAATTTCTTTATGACTTTTCTTAATTCCAGCTAGATCTTATGGGTTTCTGATTTGAGGGCTTGAAGAAGCATTTAGTCATAATAATAACATAAGGGCTTTCAACTGGGCGCATTGGTTTAGATTAGCAGCAGGCATTTTGTTCTACCCTCTGGGGCTTGGATAGACATGAAATTGTATGTATGTGTCAGAATATTATTAATATATGTAAGGGTCTGAGAAAAACAGACTTTGAGAGTATTTGTTGACTGAGGCAGATATTTCAGATGACATGAGTTTGAGCTATTACTGAATAATAAAGGGTTTAAAAATAAATCTAAGACTAAAGCTATTGAAAAAAATATTTATTTTATGTGGTTACATCTATATCAATACACAGCTAAGTGTTAATGTTATATTGCATATTATCTGTAAAAGGTTAAAAAGCTGTTTTATCAGATGTGAAAAAGAAAACTATATATAAGATATTTGAAAGTTGTTTGTAAACCATAAAAAGTAATTAAATTTTAATTATTATTAGTGTTATGGTGATAGATTGTTATAGTCCTCAGTTTAACTTTCCTTAGTATCAAGTATAAACATAATTATAAAAACTAACTGACCGGTCATGGTGGCTCATGCCTATAATCCCAGCACTTTGGGAGGTCGAGGCGAGTGGATCACTTGAGGTCAGGAGTTCAAGACCAGCTTGGCCAACATGGTGAAACCCCGTCTCTACTAAAAATACAAAAACTAGCCGGGTGTGGTGGCAGGCACCTGTACTCCCAGCTACTCGGGAGGCTGAGGCAGGAGAATTGCTTGAACCTGGGAGGCAGAGGTTGCAGTGAGTTGAGATCACACCACTGCACTCCAGCCTGGGTAACTGAGCAAGACTCTGTCTCAAAAAAAAAAAAAAAAAAAAAAAAAAAAACCTAAATTGGAAAAAACGGTTTTAAGAAAAAAAAAACAGTAATTTCCAAGGCAGGTTTGGTATTATCCTACTCTAAGTAAATAAACCAATCTAGTGTGAAAGGACAATGCCCTTTTGTTTTTTGTTTGTTTTTTGTGGGACATGCAATTAGGAACCTATTTATAAAGTATTCATAGCCATTTTCATGTTTTTTTCAAGTCAAGGTAAAATTTTTGAGCTTATGGATTAATGATGATGTATATTTAGTATCATAATCTACAGCTTCTTTTATTTCATCATGGACTATGCCTAATTAATTATCATGGTAAATACTTACTATGTGTCAAGACCTGTGATCTCATTTAAAACTCATATTGGTCCTATTAAGAAGGTATTGTCTCCACAATGTGAATCTAGAAGCAGACTTAAAGAAGAGACTTGCCTAAGATTGTGTAGCTCCTAGTAAGTGGAAGAGCAGTTACACACCCATATCTTTCAGCTCTTAATCCCTTGTTCATTATGGTATACTGCCTGTTATCTAAATTAGATGACTATTATGATTTTCATCAATATTGTTGCTTAGGGAATATGTTTATACTATGAGGTCAGAAATTTTTTTCTGATACAGACCAGAAAGAGTTTGCATTCAGGAAAGTATGTCAGTCATGTTTGCACTCAGCTGTTTATAACAAAACACCTGACAAAATTATCTGAATAAACAAGGAATTTTACTTCATACAAGAAATCCAAACAGCCCAGGGCTGGTACTGTTACTTAAGACCCAAGCACTCTGTCCCCATCATCACAGAATGCCTGCTGTAGCTGTAGGCTTGGGTTTGAACTCCAATAAGAAAGGGGGAAAAAAAGGGAAAGACATATGGTCATACCAGCTATGTTAGCTCACTGTAATCAGAAACACAGTAGCTCTCCCTAAACTCCTCCCCTAGATTACTGCTTATATTTCAGAGGTCACACTCATATCAAATGATCACCTTACATACAAGGTAGAAAATGAAGTTGTTTTGTTTTGTTGTTATTAAAATCAGTGTGAATTCTTTTAATAAAGACCAAAGTGGGAGAGGGAATATTGAGTAGGCATTCAGCAGCAACTGCCACAAATAAATAGGTATTAAATATTCTAGTTACCAAAAGGAAAGACCAAGGACCCATTCATAACCCCCGATAGCTAAATATTTAGATAATATTTGTTTCCATTACATGACTAAGTAATATTTCTTGACTGATTAGAATGGAGGATACTGGGGAAGGAGGAGTCAAAGATAATTCACAACTTTTCTAGGTTTTAGTTGGATATTGAACCTATAGTGCAGGCAACATAAGAGGTACAGGGAGAGCTGGTTTAGGGTGAAAGAATAAATTTGGTTTGGGCTATATTGAATTTGTTGTGCCAACAAAAGAATGTACAGGAGATGTCCTGTCAGCATCTGGAAATACAGGTCTGAAGCTTGGGAAAGGTGAGAATAAGGATTTTATTAGTCATTACTTGGTAATTAAAATGGGTAGATGATGGATTATATCATCCTGGGGTACTATATTATAGTTAAAAGAAGGCTAAAGATGGGAACTTTGAGAAAATGTAATTTAAAATCAGGTTAGGGAAAACAAAGCTGGAAAAGGAGATTAAAAAGTAACACTCAGGGACATAGAGTAGAAACCCTGAGTGGCATTATCTCAGAAGTCATTATGGGAAATTTTCAAGAAGAGAGGGGAAAGAAAAAGACTAAAAAGATACCACTGACTAGTAAATTAGGATGTTATTGGGGAATTTTGTTCTGGTGGGGTTTTTTTTTGTTTTGTTTTGTTTTGTTTTTTTTGAGAAGAGTTTTAGTACATGATAGAATGGCTTAAGAGTCGTTGATTCTCTTGAAGAACATGGCAAATTCATTTGTTAAGGGCAAAAACATAAGCTTTGCAGCTACCTGAGATCTCTAAACCTGGGGTTTCATTGCAGCACTGGCATTTCTATCTCTGAAAACTGAGAAATCGATAGAAGTAAATTAAGATTGTTTCTCAAGGAGAAGCTGATTACTAATAGACATTGAGTTCCCACAAAGCCAAGCCTTAGGGAAAGTCATAATTGACTACTGGCAGTAATTCTTCCTCTGTAAATTCTCCAGGAAAAATTATTCACCTCATAAATTTCCTTCACATCAAGCAACAGCTGATTCATTTGTAAGTCTTGGCATACATGCTAATGGCTACCCTTTCTTTGCAGCTTTTTACTTTAAGCTGTTCTTGCTATTTCATGTTTCAAAGACTTCTCTGGATGAGTCTATTTCTAGATCTCTAGAATGGAGAAAATACCTTCTTCACAGATCCAATGTGAACTTTAAATGAGATCACAGATCTTGATACATAGTAAATATTTATTGTCCCTTACTCATTCTCTCCTCAGGAGTCTTAGTGAGCCCTATAAACAAAGCCTGTATTCCTAAACCCCACAACCAGTGGTGTGCCCAAGTGTCTGTTCAGTGACCACTTGGTAACTTGAAATCTGCCATAATGGGAGTATTTATATCATGGAAATCAGAAAACTCCATAAATTGGAGTTTGTTTCCCCAGAAAGCTAGTTGTTAAACATTTACTGTTTAACAGTACTGCCTATACCCACCACAGAGAATGAAATAATTAGGTGACTAAACCCTATACAGCTATCAGTGTAGTATCTTGTGCACTGATTTGGTACTTCATAATGGAATAATGCATCAGTATATAGCCCAGATAAAGCAAATCATTCCATTCATTCATTGTGATCATTAAACATTCATTGAGTTCCTTCTAAATGCCAGGCCCAGATGTAGATAATAAGATTACTGAAATCAACAAAAGTCATTATCCTCTGGGAGTTTATAATCTAGTGGGTGGGTAGATTACAAATAGATTGATAAATAGCTAGATAGATGATTGATACATGGATGGATGGATAGACAAGGGAGAAGTACACATAATACCACATGATAGTAAAGGCATGAGTAAAGTAGTTGAGGATTATATAGATATAATAAAGGCATGAGTAAAGTAGTTGAGGAACATTCAAAGCAGTTATTAATTCTCTTTGAAGGAGTTAAGGAAGACTTCACAGAGGAGGTGACATCTTAAACTGTGCCTTAGAGGATGACTAGACCTATGTAATGGAGAGGGTGTTGAGTATGGCTCATCCTACCTAACTGTACTTCCTTTGGACTCCAGCTATCACAAAGACTACCTCATATGGTTTGGGAGAATTAAATAAAATAATCCACATATATTATTTACAACAGTACGTTTCACAGGGTATACAAATAATAACTGTAGCTAGTTTAATTACTATATCAAACTGAAGAGGCCATCAGGCCTGAAGACCAACAAGGGAGAAAATTCAGTGCCTCAGTCTCCAGTGAAAATTTTATATACTTGACTCCTTTCCAGACTGAGGCATGATGTTCATTGGGCTCAGCTTTACTGCAGCCTCCTTCCTTTTGAGCTCTGCAGCTATCAGAAATCTTTCAAGCTGGGATTTCATTTGCAGAATTTTGTTTACTAGACTAAATCTTAAATAAGTCCTCCAATGTCTTTGGCATTTTCTCTCTGCCTTCTTCTCCCAATTTTAGACCGTTATCACACAATACCTTCTTTAGAAGTCATAGCTAAACAAAATTATCTGACAAGTACATTTTTTATACAATTCAGCATTCAGATCAGGCACTGATAAGAGCCTTGGGTAGGACAGAGAAAAATATCATCTTGAAGTAGCTCCTCAAAGAAAAAGTACCTGCAATTGTGTTACTATCGAAGAGTAACAACTGTTTTCTTTCTGTTATTATATGAAATTAAAACAAGATGACAAAAATGCACATGGTTATTTAATGACTGCAGTGCCAGAATTCCCTCTGCCCTCTTCTTTCCTCTACCTCCCCTAGACTGATATCAAGAGCCCTGTCCAGAACTTCAGCCTAACTTTTATCTTCCAAATATTACGTTTGCCTTAGTTTTCTTTCCCGCCCGCCCCCTGGTCTTTTGACTAACTCAGTATTTCCTTCTTGAATATGATATTATTCAGGTATCCAGGTACTTCTTGATAACATAAGACTTGTTTTTCTTCAAAATTGGGCTTCTATATTATCCAGTATTTTGCTATAATTAAATTTTTTATTATTGTTTTATACAATAAATGGTTGTTAACTGGTGAGATTTGTAGAAGACAAGTGATATTTAAGGACATTCATAATCCTGCCTCCATCTTTTGTCTGAAGATCAAACAACCAGAGTTCTTGAGGTGCTTTAGCAAAATCAGAGTTGGAAATGGCCTAAGAACTTCAAATGACTACTGGAAAAAATGAAACTGATTTTAGAAATTGTAATTTATTTTTTAAATATATCATTCTAACACTTTAATAATAGCCTTCTTTTCAATAGAGCTCTGCAGGTACACTGTTACTTTCCACTGATGTTAGATATATAGGAAGAACATTAACTTTTCCAAGCCACTTAGGAACTCTTTAAAGTCTGGAACATCCTGAAGAACAATCATTTCCTGTAAATTTTTCTAGTTCATGATCTTAATAGTAATGTACAAAACATTAAAATGTTGTCCGGAAAACTTCTTTACTCTCTTCCAAGATTTTAATGATCTTTAATCAGAGCACAGTTTTCAGCTAAGATCATGTTATCGTTCTTTGTTTTTGTTCCATTAAAGAGAATGGTTAACAGGCCATTCGTTGTTCATCTATCAGCTATATTGTAATACATGCTAATTATTTAAAACATTATGTATTGTATAGTGCCAAGACAACACCAACCATTTCCTAAATAAATAAATTTACTTACTCACATTCATAGCTCATTACCTTGGTATAATAACAATTCAGCTGCTTCTCTCTCATTGTTGAAGTATATAACTTTTGTTTATCATATTTTAGGAAAAGTAAAACTACATTTATCCATTTTAAGTGTTGACTCTATTATTAAGTCGTTTAGTACTTAGATTTCTGGGGGTGGGGGTTGAGTTGTATATGTGAATATGTTAAATTCTAAATATGTTAAAAATGTATTCTTCTGAAATTTTATTTATTAAAAATATTTTTCATATTCTTTCTCACTGTCCAGATTTCTCATTTTTAAAAGCATATGTCTATTTGTAATGGAAACCTGAGCTAATCCCAATGGTAAACATGCTTAGTGGCTTAGAAGTCAACAGAGAAATACATTTGATGAAAGCCTTGGGTAGATAGCAGAATCATCATTAATCACCATTAAACTAGAGCCTTTAGCTAATTTCTATTCTTTCTTTATATAAACTATTCCATTCAGTTTCCTTCTATTTAATGACCTTCTGCTTTAGGCATTGGAAATAAGCTTTTGCTATTTGCTAAGCATACTATTATGTATTTTGAATATATTTTCTCAAAATTCTTAAACTGGAGTGTATTCTTATCTTCCTAGTAAGAAGGCTAAAACTCATAGTTTAAATTAAATTAAGTTAAATATTTGACTCTTAGGTGCTAAGAGACACACAAAGATGAGGAAGATACTGTGCTGGCCTTCAGGTGTTTGTAGTCTAATGGGGGTTTGAAAATTAAACATGAACACATTTACATACACATGCATACATCTATGTATGTATATACAGATAGAGAGAGAGAGAGAGAGAGAGAGATAGATAGATAGATAGATAGATAGATAGATAGATAGACAGACAGACAGACACAGCCCTATGACAAGAGGTCATGTGTGATGAATTATACACACTGTCTCTTGTCGTAGGGCTGTGTGTGAATAAAAGGCATAAAACCTTTACACTATTATAACGCTGTGAAAAAAGGCATAAAACTACAATATGAGGAATCTTATCTTTCCTTAAATTTTGCATATCTAAAATTTTAGCTCAGCAAACTGGATGATCTGAGAAGTCTTGGATAAAGATATGCACAGTGCACACCATGCTAACCTGTCTTTTAAAAGCTAAACAAATTAAAGCCTGTATGCACCTATGAATCATAGCAACAAGACTAGACATCATGACAGACCTAAAAAAACAAAGCCTAGAGTAGACAAAATCAGAATCCTAACTACTGAAATTGAAAAGCCAAATATTTTAGGAAAAGTAAAATATTAGTTAGTTAGGTTTCTAACTAATAAGTAGTTAGGTTTCAGATATGAAAGAAAAGCAAATTGGACAAAAACCAATCAGGAAAGCATGGGATACATGAGTACCTAGTGGCTTTGGATGTCAGGATAAGGTTCTAAGACAAATATTAAAAATAAGACATGTTCTATGTCGGCCAGGAAGTGTCATATATTTCCTGCTGAGATAAAGATATTCTTCATCCTGCAGTTGGGAATCAGTGTTTCCCTGTTAGGTAATGGGATATGGATGAACCTGGCCAAATGGGGAAGGTGAAGCCTGAGGACATACTAGGAGTCAGTAGTAAAGTTGGGTTTAAAATTTTAATTTTGTTTTATAAACATATTTTCTGAAGTAGATATCTTGGATATATGTAAAATAATTATGTTTTGTAGCTTAGAATAGTCTTAATATATTTATTAAATATTTCTACCTAATATTCTTTAGCTAAAGATATTCCTGAAATTTACATAAGCCAGTATTTGGCTACTATTTAATCATCATCATCATTATCATTGTCATCATTTGTCATCACTTGTTATGTGTCAGATATTGTGCTAAGTGCTTTACACACATTGTCTTGCTTAATCCTTGCAGCAAGCCTTGGAGACAGGCACAATTATTATCCATATTTTAACAGATGAAAAACTGAGACTCACAGAAGCAATTGATCCAAGATCACAAACCTAATAATCTATGTAGCCAGAATTCAAATGATTCAGTCCCATTCCAGAGCATTGGCTCTTAATGATTACATTATTGCCCCTACTACTGCCAGAGTTAAAACTTACAGTTTTCCTTTTGAATTTAGATGATACAATAATCCCGTGAGCAAAAACAAATAAGAAATATATTACCAAAACTGCTTTCATATTCAATAATAAATTACTTTAAAAGAAAGAATAGCAGCTGTTCTTCTTTTTTATTATAAATTATAAGAATCAGAGAAAAGTCCCCCATATGCAGTATAGTATCTGTTGAACAATTTTATAGCTTTGAAAAATTTCTTAAAACTTTGATTTTTGTATGAATAAATGCCCAAAAAACATATAAGTAAAATGAAATCTTTCCACATATACCTTACCTTGAGATCACATTTACTTTCAATACATTTTGTGAAAATATATAGATATATCATTTATTGTATTATATAGTATACAATATATTATTATATAGTGTACATATTGTATATATTATATAGACAGATATAACATGGATAATGTTGACCCCATTCATTTAAATGCTATTCTAGGCAATGGCTTTCATCATTGTCATTTAAAGCAAAATGTTTGGTATTTTAAAATGACTTTACTTGAAAAATAATATTATGATCTAAATTGTCTTTGAATAAATGCGCTGTATATTAATAATGTGTCTTTTAAAATTAAACCCTTTGGCTCTATTTAAATAGATATTTCCTCAGAAAAGGCAGAAATTTTTAGAAGAATTTAATTGTATGCTTTTGATAATTGAGAGTTTATCTAACAAGATAGAAAGTTAAAGTGGACTAAGAAAGGCTAATTCTCACCTAATTTGAATATTTGTTGCTAGGTTAATGGATTTAACTAAAATTTTATGGAGCCTTAGAAATAATTTCTTTACGTTTGAAGAAGAGTCAACTTTTAAAACGGATAGCTAGATACTGAGAGGTTCTGGAAAAAAACAATCAACAGATAACTTATATCGCATTTACTGTTTATGCTCTGTTGCCACTCAATTTATCTTGGTCAAAATGTTTATATATATCTAATATTTGCAATGAATTGTCATTCGTGGGGGATTGTTTATTAGGTAATTATTCTCTATTTGATATAAAATAATCATCTTTCTTTTTTTTTTTTTTTTTTT
>NW_016808026.1:803875-813568 GCF_001698545.2 Rhinopithecus bieti
TTTTTTTGAGGCGGAGTCTCGCTCTGTCGCCCGGACTGGAGTGCAGTGGCCAGATCTCAGCTCACTGCAAGCTCCGCTTCCCGGGTTTACGCCATTCTCCTGCCTCAGCCTCCCGAGTAGCTGGGACTACAGGCGCCCGCCACCTCGCCCGGCTAGTTTTTTTTTGTATTTTTAGTAGAGACGGGGTTTCACCATGTTAGCCAGGATGGTCTCGATCTCCTGACCTCGTGATCCGCCCGTCTTGGCCTCCCAAAGTACTGGGATTACAGGCTTGAGCCACCGCGCCCGGCCAATAATCATCTTTCTAAGGCTTTATGGAATTTGCTAATATCTGTGATTAGAAAATTCTCCTTTGCAAAATTAACTAGATAAGAGTGTTTCAGCATTAAGTTTGAAGCACGTCTAAACAAATCAAAATCAATTAGCAGATAATCTCTTAACCCAGTAATAGTCATATTTGATGTTTATAGTAAGAATACTGTTGTATCACCAAGTTATAATAATACTGTAATACTACAGGCTACATTTACTTACATTATACCAGATACCACATATGTCTTAGTTCTAGGCCTTGCATAAAAAGATATTATTATCCTTTTTTTTTAATAAGAAGCCTTTTGCAGATTAAATGATTTGCTCAGATTTACTCAACTAGTGAGAGTTTTTCTTACTTCAGGTTTCCAGACTCCAAAGTCTATCCTTTTTACATCTCAACAAAACGACTCTTAGCAAATGATTTTTTGTTGTCAAAATAAAATTAAATTTTGTCCATTAGTTTTTACATTAAATGTATTTTATGAGACTAGGTCATTAACATAAAGCCTTTACGATGGTTTTTAATTTACCAGAATATCTGAACACCCAAGAATACCCTGCAACCCTGGCTGTGCCAGTTAACTATCTGATTATTTCAATTCCAGGAAGTTTGAACTATTGTAAATAATAATGACTTTTTCTAGTATTTCTAGGATTCATCAAAATCCAGCAGCCACTCTGAAATTAAACTTTCTCTTTTCTCTTGGCTTTTCTAAAAAAGTTAATGGTTGAATAATTAGATTTTATATTATCTCTAGGTTTTCAGTGAAGCATAATGGATTAATTGATGGCTACTAGAATTGGTTTCTATAAGTGATAATGGCAGCTTTATTATACTTGGGATTTTAAAACTTTTATTAAAAAATAAAATTTTTATACTTCCTAACATTAAGCCAAATGCTCATTTCCCAGATCTTACCTAAATGTTCTTTCCTGAGGCCAGTGCTTTTTTGAAACTATTTTAATGGCCTTCATTGGGGTGTGGTAAAACATTCTAATTACTTTGCTAAAACAAAGGTTTCATATAAATTGAATTTTCTTTTAGGATAATTGCCATTCACTTTTGTTTTATATGCAACTGAGTGGGATTTTGCAGCTTCCTCTGTGGACAATGAAAGTGCTGAAATAGGAGAAAGCTAATAATTGCTTTGTGTGGTAATACTGACAACTTCTGCGTATTTGTCAATCTGTGTTAACAGTATCGATCAGGATGGGATCCTCATAGAGGGGCAGATAATGTTTCTACTAAATCTTCGGACAGTGATGTAAGTGATATATCTGCGGTTTCAAGGACTAGTAGTGCTTCTCGTTTCAGCAGCACAAGCTACATGTCTGTCCAGTCAGAACGCCCAAGAGGAAACAAGAAAATCAGGTGAGTAAGGGGATTTCAACAACAAACTTCTCCAAATATGTTTTAGAAGGTCCTTGTGTTTCTTGGATGAACATAAAATTATATATTTCTAAAAGGTTAATCTATTTTAAAGCGAGGGGAGCTCAATTTCAGTACATACTACTTTTAATATATTTTAACACACATTTCGGACTTCTTGCACCAAAAAAAAAATGTTATGGAACTGTGGATAATTTTGCTTACTAGATCACTGGAAATCATACCTTTCTTCATGTTTGTAATTTAAAATTAAGATCTTTTATTACATCTTTACTGAAATAAAAGTGATGGCTGAGACTTGAATTTTCATGTTCCAAGGAACATGAAAATAGTATATTTTGTTATTAGAAAATGTAAGAATAATACTTTTCAGTAGTATGCTTTCCCATCCTCTTGAAATTTTTATGTATGCATAGAAAAAGTACTCATCTTCTCAAGAAAATTTATACATGTAGTATATAAGTTAGTATAATTTGTGTTTCTTACTTGTCCTATAGATTTTATAGATGCCTAAGCTAAATTTTGTTTTACTCTTATTGGATTAAAAAATTTATAATAGGGANGGATTTTGCAGCTTCCTCTGTGGACAATGAAAGTGCTGAAATAGGAGAAAGCTAATAATTGCTTTGTGTGGTAATACTGACAACTTCTGCGTATTTGTCAATCTGTGTTAACAGTATCGATCAGGATGGGATCCTCATAGAGGGGCAGATAATGTTTCTACTAAATCTTCGGACAGTGATGTAAGTGATATATCTGCGGTTTCAAGGACTAGTAGTGCTTCTCGTTTCAGCAGCACAAGCTACATGTCTGTCCAGTCAGAACGCCCAAGAGGAAACAAGAAAATCAGGTGAGTAAGGGGATTTCAACAACAAACTTCTCCAAATATGTTTTAGAAGGTCCTTGTGTTTCTTGGATGAACATAAAATTATATATTTCTAAAAGGTTAATCTATTTTAAAGCGAGGGGAGCTCAATTTCAGTACATACTACTTTTTAATATATTTTAACACACATTTCGGACTTCTTGCACCAAAAAAAAAATGTTATGGAACTGTGGATAATTTTGCTTACTAGATCACTGGAAATCATACCTTTCTTCATGTTTGTAATTTAAAAATTAAGATCTTTTATTACATCTTTACTGAAATAAAAGTGATGGCTGAGACTTGAATTTTTCATGTTCCAAGGAACATGAAAATAGTATATTTTGTTATTAGAAAATGTAAGAATAATACTTTTTCAGTAGTATGCTTTCCCATCCTCTTGAAATTTTTATGTATGCATAGAAAAAGTACTCATCTTCTCAAGAAAATTTATACATGTAGTATATAAGTTAGTATAATTTGTGTTTCTTACTTGTCCTATAGATTTTATAGATGCCTAAGCTAAATTTTGTTTTACTCTTATTGGATTAAAAAATTTATAATAGGGAGATCACAGCTTTTACCTTTTTTCATGTAATTTTATAAAAGGAAAATGATTTAAAAACTGTTACAATTAAGTGCTATTTATACAGTGCTTCTCTAGTATACACTGAAGTTTTCAACATTTAAAAGATATAATTTTTATTATGTTTTGATAGTTTTATTACCTTTCTGTTTAATTTCATAAGTGTTTTTTCTTGACTTTCTTTCTTTTTTTGTGTGTTTATTTGCATGCCTTCAATTTGTGTTGCTTTCAAAAGACCAAAGGGAATAGAAGAGGGAGGGAAAGAAGGGGATAAGCATGAAGAGATAGTTCATGAGAAGGAAGAGGTAAAGGAAGAAAGAATTAATGAGAATGAGAAAGGGAAAGAGATTGCCAAAACATGTAATAAGGAGAAAAACAGAGAATCAGGAGACGAGGAAAAAACACAAGATATACCCGAGCAAGGGAAAGAAAAAGAACAGTGGAATAAAGAGGATTTGCAAAGGAGATTCTCACAAGATGATGCCAGGTAAAATATGTTATTTGTAGGCATTTCCCATTAGTAATGTAGTCTTTTTTACTATTCCTAAAAATTATTTTGCCATTTACATTTGCTTTATTTTCTTGTGTTTTATCTAGTTAGCTTCTAATAATACTAATTAATATGTTGATAAACTATTATCAAATAGATTGATTTATTAAACAGTCTTGAATTTGTATCCACTAGCTCTGAGAGTCTGATTTATTTGGTTACCAAGTTCGTTATGAATAACTGAATCAAATGTAAATTTCCCTGTGTCTCTTTTAACATGAATTACTGTATATCTTCTTTATCTGTAAGGTCTAATAAAGATCATTGAAAAGAGAAACTTGAAAATTATTTACCAATATTGAAAACTGCTTCAGACACAAATAAGGCAAAGTTCTTTAAAATGAACTTCTGAAGTGGCTGAAAAAAATTGAGTTTACTTTACAAGAAATATTATGTCCTAGAAACAAACTTCAAAAATGAATGAGAAAACAGGTAGCAAACAGTAGACTTTATTCTGGCTCTGGTTCCCTTGCTTCTTCTTAGTTTTCTGGTAGGTTCTAGTGCAGTTTGAGTCCTGCAGAAGATTACAAAGCAGGAGCAATGTTTTTTAATACTCTGAAAAGAAAGAATAGATGCCTTAGGGTTTATTAGAAGGCAAACATGGGTTGTGCCTTTCTTAAACTTGTACCATTAGATGAATTTCTGCAGAGGGAACTTTGAACAGGGAGAAAGGCAGGGAAAAAATACAGGCAGCATGGCATAAAAACAACTGTATTTTAATTTTCATAGCACAAGCCAGTAAGTAAGTATGAAGCTATCTTTACAGTATTATATGTATGACATACAGTCAGCTTAGCACAAGTGTGCAGCAAGACTTTATCCTTCTGCTTGAGGATATGAGGTTGTTCTAATTACATTTATATGAGACTGAAAATTGTAAATTATATACAGTTTGGAGGGATTGAGTTTTCTAGTAGTCCAGAATTTGATTTTGTATAGGTACAAAGCCTGCTCAATAAAAGCACACCTTATTTATAAGCAAGATTTTGCCTTACTATATCTAAGCCCAATCTAAAATTGTGCTTTTCTCACTTTTCTCACAGTGAGACAGATAATTGGGATAGATCTCTACCCATTGAGTATATGATTCAGTGATTTAGCCAATGTCCCTTCACTTGTTATCTTAGATATATTTAACTGTATTTGTGCTCTATGACAGTTTCTCTATAACAGGCATTAAACATAAAAATGAATCTTAAGGCATATTTTGTTATTTGAGTCTAAATTAGTAATTTCAAATCTGTCTTTGGTATTCATCTAACTTTTGATAATTACATTGGTTTACTAATAAAGATGACCATTTTTCTGATTTGTTGGGCATAGGATTATTTCATCACTAATTCACAGAGAAAAGCTTTCCAAGGTGTCCTTGGAAAGATACACAGAGTTTCCTTTCTTCCAAGAGCAAAGAAAAGAATGAGTCTCTAATGTGTTTTCTACATACTGTAGAGATGAGAACACATGAGTCCCTTGGTGTTTGCCTGGAGCCCAGATCCCACACTGCCATACCTGGCTTGCTGGGCAGAGATTCAGAGACGACTATAACCTTAAGTTTCTGGTTTTTAAATAGTACTCGCTTCATTATTTCTTCAAAAAAAGAGCACATTATTTTCCAAGGAAAAGGAAAAATGGTATATTCTAGAAATGCAGTTCATCAAAGCACTACACTTTGCTTAAGTAACTGTGTAATACTTCTGGAACTGTAAACTAGAGGAGACCAGGTTGATCTCTGTAGGGAACATATATCCTGGAACATGGCAAGAAGTATCAATGGCAATTGTTTATAAGAAAATATTGGGGCCGGGTGCAGTGGCTCATGCCTGTAATCCCAGCACTTTGGGAGGCTGAGGTGGGAGGATCACGAGGTCAGGAGATCAAGGCCATCCTGGCCAACATGGTGAAACCCCGTCTCTACTAAAAATACAAAAATTAGCTGGGCTTGGTGGTGTGTGCCCATAGTCCCAGCCACTTGGGAGGCTGAGGCGGGAGAATCGCTTGAACCCAGAAGGTGGAGGTTGCAGTGAGCCGAGATCGCGCCACTGCACTCCAGCCTGGTGACAGAGTGAGACTCCATCCCCAAAAGAGAAAAAGAAAAAGAAAATGTTGGTAGCACTCATTAATCATTTCAACATAGGCTTTTGAATTTGCTTTTACTTCTTAGAATAAATCTCAGTCTTTATTGTGAGGGAAAATATGTCTGAGTATTCCAAGCATCATTTTGTTTTGGTAGTTAATAAACACAATCATAGATTGTTTAAATATTAATAACAGCTTATGTTCTTATACAACATTATTGTAAATAATCTTATTCTATAATACAGGCTGAATATACCATATCTGAAATGCTTGGGACCAGAAGTGTTTCCGAGTTTGGATTTTTTTCAGATTTTGAAATTTTTGCATATATATAATGAGATATATTGAGGATAGGACCCACGTGTAAACACTAAATTCATTTATGTTTTATAAACACCTTACACACATAGCCTGAAGGTAATTTTATCCAGTGTTTTTAATACTTTTGTGCATGAAACAAAGTTTGTCTGCATTGAACGATCAGAAGCAAGCAAAGACATCTGTCTCAATCACTCATGTGGACAGTCTGTGGTTGTTTGGCATCATCGCCATTTCTGACTCTGAATTTCTGTAGTCCCAACCAATAGTCACTTTTTAACACTTATTAACACATAAATACTTAACAGTAAAAAATATGACAAACTGTTAATACAGTGAAAGGGTAATGTGTTCAGGGAACTAAGCAGCATAGTAGCATCACCAGAATACCTATATCAGCTGTTAAGCAATAGCAAAACAAAAACAAAAACAAAAAAATGGCAGGCTTTCAATCTCTCCCTGCAATGTCATGTTTTGATTTAAAGGCTACTGTGCATTGTGGCACTCAGAAAGTTTTGGATTTTGGAGCAGTTAGGATTTCGGATTTTCAAATTAGGGAATGCTCAACCTATATATGATTAACATTTTTTTATATTTTATTTGAAATATAAGTGTTATTAAGGGTGGTCCAAAAGTAATTGCAGCTTTTGCCATTACGTTTAATGGCCATTACTTTTAATGCCATTAATTTTAATGGCAGAAGCCACAATTACTTTTACACCAACCTAATATGAAGAAAAAAAGCTTACCTCAAAGTTTAATATTTATAGCAATGCTAGTACTTACAATTAACACAGTAACTAAAATAAACAGAATCCATTATAATTACTGTTTTCATTAATTAGATCTAATTGTATGATACAGATCTTACTGCATGATTATGTTCATTTTATAGTAAGTCACATTATAGTAAGTCTACTGAATGTAAAAGGAGAAATGACTAGCAAAGAGTAAGTTCCAAAACAGTTTAAGTGTTTAAATATAATATTTTTTCCTGTTGAGTAATGAGTAATATATGTATACTTAGCTATATTTACACACACATCAAAAATTAAAATTTAAAAAGTTTAATGAAATTAAACATGTTAAAATTTCTAAGCCTGAGAGTGATGCAGTTTCTTAGCCATGTGTGGATGGATGTTTGAGGATAGTTCCATATCCAAAGTGTCATCAGGATGGCCTTAACAAATTCATAAGAATATTTGATGAAATATTCAGAGAAAGGCAATCTTAAGTAATTTGCAATGGAAGATAGAAAAAAACTAATACTGAAAAGCATAGTATTGTCAAAAGCAACAATGTTGGTAACTTTGTGTTCAAACTAAAAATCAAGAAATTATTTCTCTATATACTTATGGTTCTCAGGCATATCTATAAATGCTATGGAATTATCATTACTCTTTTTTAAGAGAATTGCTGTTTTTAAGCTAGAGAATTTTTTAAGGAAAAAATTTGTCATTAGTTCAAATTTTCATGAATACCCGATTGTAAGAGACTTAAGCCATTTCAATTATCTAGCAAAAGATCTCATAATCTTTAGAAGGGCAAGCAGAATAATCATTAATGAAACATTTATTCAAAGTCATTGCTGCTAACATATTCTACATCAGAGTTAGTGTGAAAACAGATTACATAGCCATGTGATATAACTTTATATATACAGCCTATTTATGCCTATATTATAGAATTTTAAAGGGGAAGCAGAGGTCTCTTGAAAATAGTTGTGATTAGGACTCTAAAATACGAAGATTGTCATCCTGACTGTCATGTACACCTATCCATTTTGTCTGTCTGGGCTTTTTAGCGTGTTAAACAGAGGAATGGATTTTTCAATGATTCACATATTATCATTCCATAGCTTAGATGATAGTACACAGCAAACAGGAAAGTGAGCATTGCCTTTTATACTGATGATTTGCCTTTATTATCATAAATTCAAGAGGTAATTGGTTCTTTGACCACTGGTAAAACAAAGAGCTGAATGTAAGTTTCTACTATTTGGTAGATGTTTCCAGACAGTATTTAATATTCCATTCCAATATTCTATCAAGTTTAGTTGTTGCTGTTGTTGTTGTTTTTAACTTTCTGGAAGTGTGTTTCAGTGCCAACTCATCCCAGAGGGTATGATGGGCTATGCTTCTCCACCAAGTATTACCTGTGGCTTGTACTTTCTTTTTGTTGTTGTTTTCTTCTTTGTCACTAAGGCTATCTTCTGTTTACCACCAATGAAAATCTTATAAGCCCGAATAACTTCTACTCTGTTTTATGATTGTGCATAATACTCAACTGGGAACTTTTTAAAAGTACTTGAACATCACTCCTAAAGTTGTGATTCTGCATTTTTAAAACACCACAGGTGATTATGATGCCAGTAGAGTGTAGGTGCTATTCCTCCTCTCTTTTTGGTTGCTTGTATTTCCTAATGAAATTTCAGTTCAACTTGTCAATTCAGGGGGAAAATTTCTGGGATTTTGATAGAGATTGTGTTCCGTTAGGTCAATTTGAGGATTGTTGCCATTTTAAGAATATTAAGTCTTCTAATCCATGAGCACAAAATGTTGTTCCATTTATGTTTTCTTTATTTTTCTGCCCCATATGATCTGCAGAAACATTTATTTTTTCTTTACTTTCTCATTTTTTTCTCTTTTTTTGAGACAGCATCTCACTGTGTCACCCAGGCTGGAGTACAGTGGTGCAATCATGGCTCACCGCACCCTCTATCTCCCCAGGCTCAGGTGATCCTCCCACCTCAGCCTCCTTAATAGTTGTGACTACAGGGGCACGCCACCACACCCAGCTAATTTTTTAAAAAAATTTTGTAGAGATGGGGTTTGGCCATGTTGCCTAGGCAACATGACTCCCTCCTCAGCAATCCTCCCTCCTCAGCCTCCCAAAGGGCTGGGATTATGGGTGTAAGCCACCATACCCAGCTTCTTTACTTTCTTGCAATGATGTTTTGTAGTTTTCAGTATATACATATTTTACTTCTTTTGTTAAATTTATTCTAAGTAATTTGTTTAGATGCTATTGTAAATTGAATTGTTTCATTACTTTCATTTTTCATTGTTCATTGCTAGTGTATAGAAATACAATTAATTTGTGTATGTTGATCTTGTATCCTTGCTGTACTCATTTATTAGCTGTAATAGTTTTTTGTTGATTCCTTAGAATTTTCTATATAGGAGACCATGTCACCTGCATTTAAAGATAGTTTTACTTTCTCTTTTTCAATCTGAATCCCTTTTATTTCTGTTTCTTGCCTAATGAATCTCCTCTACTATGTTGGTTAACTTATGGCTAGAACCTCCTCTACTATGTTAAGTAGAAGAGACTCATGGAAAATTTTTAAAGAAACAGCAATAGACGTATAGAATTACTTTTACAGTAGCTATCCAAGCATTTTTGAGGATATTGTCTCTTATGCTACCAACCATTTTAGAATAATCTGGGTAAAACTTTAAGATTGTATTATTATCTCTCTTAAAGAACTGATATAGCTGTCTTACTGATAAGAAAACAATGTAGCCCATTGTATTTTCTTTTTTATCTAGTCTGTCGGCAAGTTCAAGTGAAATGTCAAAAACATACTAATC
>NW_016808026.1:813696-923524 GCF_001698545.2 Rhinopithecus bieti
AGAGAGAGAGAGAGAGAGAGAGAGAGAGTCTCACTCTGCTGCCCAGGCTAGAGTGCAGTGGCACAATCTCGGCTCACTGCAACTTCCATCATCCAGGTTCAAACAGTTCTTCTGCCTCAGCCTCCCAAGTAGCTGGGATTACAGGCATGCTCCACCATGCCCAGCTAATTTTTGTATTTTTAGTAGAGACAGAGTTTTGCCATGTTGCCCAGGGGCTGGTCTCAAACTCCTGACCTCAATTGATCCACCTGTCTCGGCCTCCCAAAGTGCTGGGATTACAGGTGTGAGCCACTGTGCCCGGCCTTCTTGGACTATGTTAATACTACCATATTAGATATAATAATTGAAATTTTTCACCATTGTCCATTTTTTGTTGTACACATTTAAGGTGTAAAACGTGATGTTTTGATATGCTTATTTTGAGATATATATATATATACACACACACAAACACACACATCTATACATACACATAGCATTTACTGTAGTCAAGCAACTTAACATACCCATTGTCTCATATAGTTACCTTTCTTTCTTTCTTTTATTTTGTGTGTGTTGGGGTACCTAAAATCTACTCTCTTGTTTGCCTCCTTTTTGAGGGTTTGTTTTTCTACTTCTATTTTATTACAATTACAAGTTATGTAACTTTTTGTTACATAACTGAAATTATGTATGCTGCTAAATTCAGTTAGCTGTTTTTATATTTTATCAGGCAAACTTTATTTAGAATTTGATCTCATTGCCAGTCTCTTCTTGAAACATTTTGTTTGCCCTCTTGGCTTTTATGATTATCTCTTAGTTCTCCATACGCTCTGGCCACCTCTATCTTCTTTGTGAGCTTTCTGTATGTCCACCATGTTGACATTTTCCAGGATCCCATCCTGGGCCCTCTTTTCTTCACTATCTATACATATTATCTTGATGGTGCATTCTGCTTCATGGCTTCAAGTAGCATGTATATATTGATAACTTCCAAATCTATACTTTCAACCCAGTTCTCCTTCCTAAGTATCTGCCAGATCTGTCCACTTGGGTTCTCGACATCTTCCTGTATGTCCTAGGGGCATGCTAAGCTCATCATGTAAAATTAAATTCATTATACCTCTCACCAAACCAGCAGCCAAAATAAATAACTTATTCCTTCTTCTATACACTCAGTCTCAGTGCATGGCCTGGTATCTTTGCACCTGCTCAAACCAGAAACCTGAGCATCACTCTTGATTAGTTCTTCCCCACTGGGCACAATTCCTTCCCTCCATTCACCAAATCATGTTAATTCTAATGCTTAATTGCCTCTGAAATATGCTTATTTCTCCATAATCCCATTTCTCCTTCATAATTTGAGATATTATCTCTCATGGAGATTAGTTTAATAGGAAATTCTTATCTTAAAAAATAACATAAATCTAAGCTGTATTAGTCCATTTTCATACTGCTATGAAGAAATACCTGAGACTGGATAATTTATAAAGAAAAAGAGGTTTAAATAACTCACAGTTCCACATGCCTAGGGAGGCCTCACAATCATGCAGGAAGGTGAAGGAGGGGCAAGGCACATTTTACACAGCAGCAGTTAAGAGACCATGTGCAAGGGAAATGCCCTTTATAAAACCATCAGATCTCATGAGATTTATTCACTATCACAAGAGCAGCATGGGAGAAACCCGTCCCCATAATTCAATTACCTCCCACCCAATCCCTCTAACAACACATGGGGATTATGGGAGCTGTGATTCAAGATGTGGTTTGGGTGGTGACACAGCCAAACCATACCACAAGCTCATTAGGATAATAGCATAAAATATGAGTAGTCAGTTTGTCTGAAGTAGTTAATTTGTGAAAACATCAGAGAAAAAGATCTCTGCTTTGATAAATAGATAAGCAATGTGGTATATCCATACAATGGAATATTATTCAGCTGTAGAAGGGATTGAACCACTGATTCATACTACAACATGGATGAAGCTTGCAAAACTTACACTAAGTAAAAGAAGAAAGGCACAAAAGGCCATATATTGTATTATTCCATTTATATGAAATGTCCAGAATAGGAAAATCCTTAGAAAAAATAAGTAGATTACTTGTTGCCAGGGGTTAAGGGGAAAGAAGACTGGAGAATGACTACTAATAGATACAGAGTTCATTTTTGGGCTGATGAAATGTTGTCAAAATAGATAGTGGTGATAGTCACACAACTTTGTGAATGTTCTAAAAGCTACTGAATCATGTACTTTAAAAGAGCATATTTTATCACCTATGAATTATATCTCTTTAAAATGCCAAAAAGAAAGTCTCCAAAAAAAAGTGGGGGAAGGAGAATCTATAGTCTTTGTTGCTTCTTCTATAAATATGATTTTAGTGGTGATAATATGCAAACAATATTTTATTTAGGGTTTAGTTTGTTAAGCATCTTTTCTTTTATTCTAATACTCCTTCCAAGCCTCCTTTCCCTAAAATATTAATTCATCTTTTTTCTATTTTTTTCATTCGTGCATATATTTTAAATTTCCAGAGTGCTGAAGATGAATAAAACACAGACCTTATGCTCAAGAAAAGGTGATTTTTTTTCCTTTCTGTTACTGTCCAAAAGTTATTCTTTGGACATAAATATAATCATTGGCATTAAAATTGTGAACTGTCAACATATTGAAGATTCTCATTTAATAATTACATATATTATTCTCAAAAATTTAGGAAAATTACTAGGTTAAATGTTGATATGCCATCATATTATTTTCCTATATGGTAAACTTGAGTGTACACATGACTTCACAGTCACTATATGGGACCCTGCAAGTGAGAAATTTGGGAATAGGTAACATACATGGTCTGAAGAAAAGATCTATCTGTAGATAGAGGACTGAGAAGGCACATCTACTAGAGTAAGAACCTGAAGATGGAGGAGATGGGATCAGAAACATAGCTGGATAAACTGGCTTGAAAAAGGAAAAACAAATATGAAAATAGATGTTATTAGATAAGGAGTTGGGAGGTTGGTTAATACTGCCTGATGGCCTTAATTTTCTCAATCACATAAGAGGTAGGAATATAAGAGTTTAGAAGTTGAGTTAGGGGGTTTGGAGATTTGGAATAACTACTGAAGAAAATATGAGAAGTAGCTGACCATGGACAAATTAAAGGGTTGTTGAATAGTTCTGCAAGTTGGAGACAAACAGTTTCAAGAGACACCAGCATGAGAGAGCACTGTGATCTTTCTTAGCAGCATTGAGACAGGTAAAGTGTAGAAACAGTTAAGTCACACTATAGCATTTATTGAGGAGTGGAGTTTTGATGGATGGAGTTGTTGAAAAAATAGCAGTAGAAGGAAACTGAGAGTGGTTGTATAAATGTCAGTGCTAAATGAGAAGGAAGACAAGTTCATGTGGGAACTGATGAAGTAGGATAAAATAGATGAAATCCAAGAATTGGAAAACTATATGATATAGTAAAAATAAGGTTCAGGGAGGTAAGAGATTTTAGTTATAATATGTCTTTGAGGCTTGTATGATGGCTCATGTCTGTAATCCCAGCACTTTGGAAGGTCAAAGCAGTTAGATAACTTGACTCCAGGAATTTGAGACCAGCCTCTTCAAAAAATACAAAAATTAGCCAGGCATAGTGGTGTACACCTGTGGACTTAGCTACTTGGGAGGCTGAGATGGGAGGATCCCTTGAACCAGTGAGGTGAAGGCTGCAGTGAGCTGAGCTTGCACCACTGCACTCCAACCTGGTTGACAGAGTGAGACCCTGTCTCAAGAAAAAAATAAAAAGAGAGAGAGAGAGCATGTCTTTGAAATGTAAGATTTTATGTAGATGCTATTCTATTAGTTGAAAAAGTATATGACACAGCATTGGAGTGAATAAAGTGTTAACGGAAGAGAAGATAAATATGAAGATAACTGAATTTATGTAGGTTTGGGATCATTGGGCAGTTGGTTAGGTTTTTGTAACGGCTATTTAAGTCCTTTAGGATTGTGGTAAAATTGAGAATTGAAGAAAAGTCTAAACCAGCTCTCAAGGACTTCAGTAAATGAAAGAATGACCATTAGAACCAGAAAGGGAATAAAAGTGGTGGGGCTTCGGGAGGGGCAGAGGTATAAGTTAGCATAGCCATTTGTCATAAACTACAAAGAAATTTAAACTTTTAAATAAAAGTGGAAGGTAAGTATTCAAGAAAAAGTAGCAACTAGCCAGAAATATTACAACCTAGGAAGAAGGATAAGTATTTGTTACTAGAAAGAACCTCAGGGAAACAGCGTGTTCAAGGAAGAACCAGGTTTTAATTAAGATAAGATAAAGGTTGATATTGCATTGTGCATAGTGGAAAGGGTTCCCCTTGCCATTGGTGTCGCCACACTTTCAGGGTGACTATTTCTAGTAACTGATAGTATTTCTAATTCGATACCGTATCTCTCTTCATTGATATGAAATTGGACATCAGTGTCAATTAAAAAGAAAAGTTTTAATACAGAGTCTCATTTTGTCATCCAGGCTAAAGTGTAGTGGTGCTATTATAGCTCACTTCAACCTCGACCTTCTGGGCTCAAGCAATCCTCCTACCTCAGTCTCCGAAGTAACTGGTACTATACAGGTACATGCCACCATGCCTGGCTAATTTTTAAAAAAGTTTTAGAAGGCCAGACACGGTGGCTCATGCCTGTAATCCCAGCACTTTGGGAGGCCGAGGTGGGCAGATCATGAGGTCAGGAGATCGAGACCATCCTGGCTAACACGGTGAAACTCCGTCTCCACCAAAAATACAAAAAAAAAAAAAAAAAAAAAAAAAATTAGCCGGGCATGGTGGCACGCACCAGTAGTCCCAGTCACTTGGGAGGCTGAGGCAGGAGAATCGCTTGAACAGGAAGGCAGAGGTTGCAGTGAGCCGAGATTGCACCACTGCACTCCAGCCTGGGCAACAGAGCAAGACTCTGTCACAAAAACAAAAAAAAGAAAAGAAAAAGAAAAGAGAAAAGAAGAAAAGAAAAGAAAACATAACATTTTAGTACAGACAGTGTCTCACTATGTTACCTACCCAGACTTGTCTTGAACTCCTGACCACAGACAATCCTCTCACTGAAGGCTCCCAGAGTGCTGGGATTATAGGCATGAGCCCCCCAGCCTAAAATTCATTCTCATATCTTACATAAGTTTTAAGAGACTTACAGTTTTACTTTGTAATATAGTTAGTAACTTCTATTTATTTGTATTTCTGTGATAACTTATTCTTTCCTTATTCAGAGATGCCTGAACAGATTATTTTTTACTGATTAATTTCCTTATAGAAAAAATAACAATTTAGAGTTATATACATTAAAAATATCCATTATCATTCATTAATATATTCAACTTTTGTTTTATGGCATTACCATTAATCTACAGGTAAATATTATTTCTATTAACTTGTCTGCTATAGGGATAAAATGCATTTCTTTGCTCTTTTCGCATTTAATTTCTAACATTTTTCCCACTGATTATACATTAAGGAGTAAAATGAATTTAGTATGAAAGTAGAGAAATCATGAAATTGGAATGAATTATACTGTATGAAATAATTACAGTAGGAAAGAAATACTGCAGTAGCTTCCATCACATTCAATATTTATTTTTAAAAGCAAATAAGGGCCCAGCACGGTGGCTCACACCTGTAATCCCAGCACTTTGGGAGGCTGAGGCGGGCGGATCACAAGGTCGGAGATTGAGACCATCCTGGCTAACATGGTGAAACCCCGTCTCTACTAAAATACAAAAGATTAGCCGGGCGTGGTGGCGGGCACCTGTAGTCCCAGCTAATTGGGAGGCTGAGGCAGGAGAATGGCATGAACCCAGGAGGCAGAGCTTGCAGTGAGCCGAGATTGTGCCACTGCACTCCAGCCTAGGTGACAGAGCAAGACTCTGTCTCAAAAAAACAAAAAAAAGCGAATAAGTACAATTAGTCTATAGCTGTTACTCAAACTAAATGCAGTATTCTGACCAGTGACTCCCTCATAATCATGTTTATGCCTCATGATAAACAAATTTAACATACAGAAGTTCAAATTTTATAGATACAGTAAAAGAAAAAGTTTGAAATAAAAAAAACTTTCATGCATGAGTATTATTGTTAGATGCCATGACATCAGTATAGTGTGGTACTATAGTATGACTTTATTTTCAGATTCTGATTCTCCATACAGAAAAAAATGGAATCTAATCTTCAGGATACAAAAGTGAAAAAAAAAAAAAATCCAAGAACACCTGGCCTGAGACTTTAGGATTTTAAGGAAGAAACAATTCCAGTCTTTATTTTTTAGCCATATCTTGACTTCACACCTTTGCACTTCTTCTTGACCCTTCTCATTCCAGGATCTTGCCTTTGTTCCTTGTGCGTATGTTCACGTTGGCTCTTCTACCTGAAATGTGGCTTCTGGTTTCTTTATGAGTAAAGTACCTACTCATCCTTCACCACTCAACTGACATGTGAATTCTTCCATGACGCACCTTCTCTTCTCTTACTTCACAGATTATATATAATATTCTTTTAAAATAATAGTTTCTCTTGTGATACCCATTTTCTCCCCTGTGATACAGTTATTTAAGTATATATTTAATCTATCATGGTTGATTAGTTGAGTATAGTATATCTCTCATTTTTATCTTTATTTTTCTGCCTCCCAGTATCTACGATATTTCATACATAGTAGGGACTCAATAAAAGTTTGTATATGAATAAATTAGATTGCAGTAAAACAGAGAAAGTTTACAGGTGTGAAGAGCTCCAAAGGAATAGAGCTTCCAACATAGTACTTCTGACATAATGCAATACCCAATATGCTTGTCACAGTCTTCTTTGACAAAAGTTTTTAAATAGTCCAGGACAGGCTGGTATTGGTGGCTCACACATGTAATCCTAGCACTTTGGGAGGCCAAGGCAAGAGGACTGCTTGAGCCCAGCAGTTCAAGACCACCCTGGGCAACAGAGCAAGACTCCATCTCTACAAAAGCTTTTTAAAAATTACCCTGTGATCTCATATGCTGAGGCTGAGGCAGGAGGATAGCTTGAGCTCAGGAGTTCAAGCCTGCAATGAGCCATGATCAAACCATTGCATTCCAGTCTGGGCAACAGAGAGAGATCCTGTCTCAATAAATAATAAATAAATAAATAGTCCAGGTGGTCTTTCCCCTGCCCCCCACAATGGAAATGAACTTCTATTTCAGGAATCAGTGGAAATTACTTCCTAGTAATGTATTTCATGGCTCATATGTATTCCATTTAGGAACACTTTGGTTGGTTGGTTGGTTGATTTACTGATATATGATGAATAGTCATTCCCCTCATCTTTGCATCTTTCAACAGAACTCTCTTTACACTATTTACACTCTTTACACTTTTGGGGCATATTCAAAGGTTGGTATGAGTTTGCTTAATGTTTAAATTCTAATGGTGTCTTTTGTTATTTTTTCTTTTTTTTATTTAAGAGACAAGGGTCTTGTTTTATCACCCAGGCTGTAGTACAGCGGCATGATCATAGCTCACTGCAGCCTCCAACTCCTTGGCTCAAGTGATCTTCCTGCCTCAGCCTCCCAAGTAGCTAGGACTATAGGCATGCCTGGCTATTTTTTTTTAAATTTTCATTTCTGTTGAGATTGGATTTTGCTGTGTGCCCAGGCTGGTCTCAAACTCCTGTCCTCAAATGATCCTCCCACCTTGACCTCCCAGAGTGCTTGGATTATAGGCATAAGCCACCATACCAAGCCTTTTGTTATCTTTTCTTATGGTTTTCTCCCACTCTTGTTAGATTTCATACAGGATTTTTAGATATAATGTAATTATCATTTGGAGATGGCAAAAATAAGAAAATTTGTAGAATTAGTCTTCTGGGACTTTCTGTGAAAATATTTTGAATAGATACATAGTTGTCTGAAGACAACTGTGTATTTTCTAGATAGTCTATTATTTACTCAGCTTTCTTTTACTATTTCTGTATATCACAGTGTGAATTGCTACCTTATATGGTACACCTGTCATATATAGAGACTGAGAGTTCTGATCTGGCACCTTGAGGATTAGACTGGCTTGCATTGCTAAGCTGTGAATGAGAACTTCATGCCATGTTACACTGACTCATAGTAAGCATACAGTGAGTCTTCATCATTTTTCATCATGCGAATTTTTAGTATTATAAGAAATAATACTGCCTGTAATCTCAGCACTTTGGGAGGCCGAGGCATGCGGATCACGAGGTCAGGCGATCGAGACCATCCTAGCTAACATGGTGAAACCCTGTCTCTACTAAAAATACAAAAAAATTGGCCAGGTGTGGTGGCAGGCACCTGTAGACCCAGCCACTTGGGAGGCTGAGGCAAGAGAATGGCGTGAACCCAGGAGGCGGAGCTTGCAGTGAGCCGAGATTGCGCCACTGCAATCCAGCCTGGGCAACAGAGTGAGACTCTGTCTCAAAAAAAAAAAAAAAAAGAAAGAATGCTTTAAGTTCCCCAAAACATGCATGAGAGGTAATATAGCATAATGATTAAAATTAACTCTGTATTCTAACAGAACTCGATTGAGTCCTTGCTCTGCCAGTTTCTAACAATATAAACTTGGGAAAATAACAGCCACTCTCTTCATATGCTGGGGATAATAATAGTAATTTTCTTAGAAGGTTGTCATGAGAACTCAATGCAATAATGCCCTTAAGGCACTTAACACTTTCTGGCACATGACAAGCGTTTCATAAATAGTAGAGATGGGTTTAAAAAAAAAAGGAATCAGAAAGAGGAAAACTAAATTTATGAAATTCTCACATATTTTAGCTTTTTAGAACTGCATATTCCATAGAAACTTTCCTCACACTTTGCCAGATGACAATTCAGAATAGGATAGATCCATTTTGCATTTCATACAAGAGAAAATATTTTCTGAAGTACCAAAAGATTTCATTATAATTTCACAAAGTAATAGGGTAGAGATTGTGGACAATGTTTATAAGGTTTGTTTCATAGTTTGATATGGTTGACCTTTAGTGGTTATGGAATTAAAATTATTTCATTTCTTAAATTGCCTTCATTTTATTCAGCAAATAATTTTTAACATCTGTATGCTAGACTCTGCCAAAATAGGGAAAATAGTTGTTAATAAAACCTATCCTTTTCCTCAAAGAGCATAAAGTCTAGAGGGGAGATGGATAAGTGAACAAATGATTACAATATAGAATAAAAAGTATAAAAAGTGGCCAGGCGCAGTGGCTTAAGCCTGTAATCCCAGCACTTTGGGAGGCCGAGGCGGGTGGATCACGAGGTCAGGAGATTGAGACCATCCTGGCTGACATGGTGAAACCCCGTCTCTGCTAAAAATATAAAAAATTAGCCGGGCGTGGTGGCGGGCACCTGTAGTCCCAGCTACTCGGGAGGCTGAGGCAGGAGAATGGCATGAACCCGGGAGGCGGAGCTTGCAGTGAGCGGAGATCACGCCACTGCAGTCCAGCCTGGGCGACAAAGCGAGACTCCATCTCAAAAAAAAAAAAAAAAAAGGATAAAAAGTAATTAGATTGATTTGAAAATAATACTTCCCATTGGTAAAGCATTTTATAATCCTCTTAAGAATTTCACTTAAAGCTCTCTTTGAAGCTCAGATTGATGGAAAACTGATGTTATAAGAGGTTATCTAAATTGCCCAGTATTACATAAGTGTCAAAGTAGTGATACAAATCATACCGTTTGTAACCAAAGTTCAGGGTTCCTTCCACTTCACTACAGAATACCTTTTGAAGACATAAACTGTACGAGAAAAGATAAGTGAAACTCAGCCCTATATAAGGCAGAAAAACATTCTCAAATGAAAATCTATAATTTCTTGCTGCCTCTAACCATTAAAAGTCTTTTCTGAATGAATAGCTTAAGAACATATTTCAGAAGCTTAAACAGTTTTCTTATCCTTGATCCAAACCAAGCATAAGGTTTTAAATTATAAGAAACATGGTAATTAAAACATTACATATTATTTTGCACATGAGCCTCATGGGTTCTCTTGTTTAGTCTTTTTAATATATTCCAGCTATGTGAATCTGAGAGGGTCTCTAGCTAAAATCAGTGAACAAGGTAAGAATATGAGGTATGAATACTTAGAAATATAAAATTGAATCTTTAAAATCAGTGCTTTTCAAGTGTATTTTCAGAAAGTTAATCCCATGCACTGCTGCTTTAAAAAAGTTATTCCACTATCAAATAAATTTGGGAACTACTACACATACAGTCCTTCTCATCAAGATTCATAGCATACCTGAACACTCTGAGAAGCGCTATAATAAAGTTGTATTTAAACCAGCACTTTCCAAACTTTGTTTATAGTGGAACTATTTTAGTGTAATATTTTCAGAGTTATTCAGGAAATGTGTTTAAAACTCATTGACACGCTTTAGTTTTTCATTTCAAACTTTGGCTTCTATTCTTTTAGTAAAATAAATATTTTTATTCTTGCTGAGTTTAAGCATAAAATTATGGTACAAAATATGGGATTGTCTAGAAAAGATCCTTGTAACTGAAAAAACTTACTGTAGGGATTGATATTATCTCTAAAGAAGCTGACAGATGGAACTAGGAAATGAATTGTAAAATCAAGTAAGGATTAACAAATCCAGCAAAGAGGAAAAATATTATCCAAGGACTACAAGATGAGATTTCTCTCTCAAGCAATGACACTAATAGAGAGAATATAAAAATAGTTTATATAGTTCAACAAATATTATGAGAATTGATCATTTTGCTGACTTCCCATATATATTTTAAAATTCAGTCTGTCTATTGTTTGGGGAATCACTTCAAACAAAGCAATTAAGCCACAGTATAAAGAGGTGGAATTGACAAGTGGCCCATTTTCTTTTTTTGTTTGTTTGTTTGTTTGTTTGTTTGTTTGTTTTTGAGACTGAGTCTCACTCTGTCACCCAGGCTGGAGTGCAGTGGCATGATCTCGGCTCACTGCAACCTCTGTCTCACAGGTTCAAGTGATTCTCCTGCCTCAGCCTCCCCAGCAGCTGGGACTGCAGGTGCCTGCCACCATGTTCGGCTAAATTTTGTATTTACTAAGAGAAGGGGTTTCACGGTGTTGGCCAGGATGGTCTCCATCTCTTGACCTCGTGATCCGCCCGCCTCAGCCTTCCAAAGTGCTGGTATTACAGGCATGAGCCACTGCGCCCAGCCTCCCATTGTCTATCTGTCTGTCTTTTTCTATGCTTCCAACAATACATTGACTTGGAACCATTAGCTGTAATAAAGGAGATTACAGCTCTAGAGCTCCCTTTATGTCATATATACATGTGTGCATGCATGTATATGTGTGTCTATATATACATGTGTATATACCATGCTCTAATCTAGCACATGCTTAGAAGACTCTCTCCCAGTTTCCCTCTTTATGAATTGCTCTATCCTTTTCTTGACCTAATGTCTGTTTATTTCTCTTTGTCATTTTCATTTCCAGGTTGGTTTTACATTGTTATTTAATGATTATGAGTCCATTATTCCCATATCTAATATTTCAGCACATCATTAAAGTTTCCTATTTCTGTTATTATTTGGAATATACCCTCTTCATTAAAAGAATTAATTTTACATATTACACAAAATGAGCAAATTTTCTTATATTTGTCAAATAAGATATTCAAGGTCACTCAATGTAATAACAAGTGACTATTATAAGGAGATATTGTAAAATATTGCTACCTCATTTCCTGTTACACTTTCAGAGTCTTCACCATTTTATTTTAATCATGATTTTAACAAATAGTAATGTTAATATCTCATTTGTAGGGTGCTTTTCTGGCTAAAAACTGATTTTATAGCTCATGCATATATAATATATGTATATATGTGTAACATGATATTCATATACTGTATAGATATGTTTCTATATAATACCTAATATATGATATATACATACATATATGATATATGTATGTATCATGGGATTTTAACAGCAAACTTGAGAGACTGACAGACCAGATTTTATTATTTACATTCTGAGATGGGGATTCTCCTGGTTTAAGATTCTGTTGCTGCTCTAACTAAATAAATTTAGAATTTAGGTTCAATCTAAATAAATGATTATAACTACAAAAGAAAAAGAACTTGTGTTTCAGGCATGCTTCTTTCAGAGAACAATATTTAGGGCATACTGAAATTTTAGCTTCATAGGAGCAAAGTCTTCATCTGTTCTGAGCACTGCTGTATCCCCAGTGCCTGGAACGCTGCCTACCACAGCATAGGTCCTCAGCAAATACCTGTTGAAGAAAGAATGCGTCCCTATTTCAGTCATTTTAAAACTTCAATTTTCATTAAAACTACTGAACTTAGACAATAAATGAGAAAGATAATTCTAAAATAAAATTTTAAATATCAAACTATTAGGCAAAATGTAGTGCCTTTTTCATTAATCCTTTAACTGTGGTGAAATATAATCATCACATTCCTTTTGATCATACTTTTCTGCTAATGATTCATTCTTAAAATTGTAACATAGTACTTCTCTTTCATAATTAGATTATAATATCCAGAAAACCATAAGCCATCATTGGAAAGGACTTTAGAAGTTAACTATCTAGTACTCTGAACTAAACTAGAACTTTTCCTATATCACTGGTTCTCAAATCAGGCTCATGAACAAAACACTGGGGGAGCTTTCTAAAAACATAAATTTTCTGGCCTTGACATGAGAATTCTATTCCAGTTTGTATCTAAATGTGATGAATGCTCTAACGCTATACGATATCACTAACAGTTGATGTCCAATCTGCTTGAACAGTTCAGAGCCCCTCTACCTTATGAGGCAGTTCATATTCTTGGACATTTGTAATTATTATAAAGATTTTTCCCAATTGGGCTAAATCCTACCTGCCTATAACTTCTTTAAAGAAGACTACTCTTTACTTGGGAGGTGATTGCAAAGATACTAATTTTAAAATTATGTTTTAATTGAGCATGTATCTTACGCATTTCTGTATTTATGATATGTTTCGCAGTTTTTAAAACATGAAAACAGGATTGGAAGAAAGAATTGCATCAGGGACCATCATTTTGGAATTGGCCCTAGTTATGCTTGAACCCACTGACATACACACACATACATATATATATTATATACATACATGTAATATGTACATATATAACAGTTCTACTTTTATTAGTATAATTCTTCATTTTTCATAGAGCTTTTATGCTCCAGCCCTAGACTGCTGATCCCAAATTATGTTTTTTTTTCAAATAGAAGAGACTATTCCCACTATCAAATTTTGTTGAGAGCCACAAGAAGATATGTAAACAATTCAGTGATTTTTTTAAATCCAGTTTTCAGTCTTTCTACCACATTATAAGATTAGATAATGGATTAATGGCATACAAAAAATTAAACGCAAGGAAAATATATTTTCATAATCTATTTTGTACATATTTTATTTTAATGTGGCTTGAATAGTTAAATTGAATAAATTTAGATAAAGACCTGAATTTGTCTCTGACAAATAAATTGTTCTGATATTAGAATTCCTAGTTTTTGTCAATGTTATTTGAACTGAAAAGTAATTTTCATGTTCTCCAAATGTGTTTAAAATACTTTTACTGTTATTTTAAAATTATTATTTACCTTTAAGATAAAAACAACACCTAAGAGAAATTCTATTTTGGCATTTTAAATTATATGCATTTCTGCATTAAGAGTTTGTCATGTTCCATTTATATCTGCATTTCATTTGCTATATACTAGTTGTTTCTCAATTTGTGGTTATTACACAATTTGGTATTAAATCAATACATCATGTATTCATCTTGTATTGAGAGGTTTCTTTGCCTTTAGTACAATTTTAAAACATTGTCAGTTTGTTGTTACTATATGGAAACACAGAAAAAAGGAAGATGACAGATGAAGAAGAGAACAAAAAGATGTTGAAAGGATTAGGTACTATTATTTTCCTTAAGGAATATGTAAATTATACTATAAAGCATTTTATTAATCTTTTCGTTGTATTAAATAACATTAGTACTATTTAAACCCATTAGAAATTTGTTCATAAATGTTAACCATTAATATTCCTGTTAGCCAAAGTAAGATTCTAGGAACTACATCACTGACTTTGAGAAATCTGGCAATTGCCTTTTTTTTTTGTATTGATGGATTAGATATCCATGTCTTAATTATTAGCATAGTTACTGCAGAAATGACAGATTAAAATATCAATATGCTTACAGTGTTTTATTCAATTTTATAATCATTTAAATTTTCATCTACATTAAAGTATAAGCTTTAATAACTACATTTTAATTTTAAGCTTTAATAACTTTTCAAGCTTACATTGAAGGATTGCAAATATTTAACTCTAATAAAGTGTAAGAACATCTGAAAGTCAATATATCTTTGTAAATTGAAAATAACTAGATGCATTGTCTCAGAATATTACTGCATAATATTTTCTAATAATTATTCTGTAGTAACAAAATGTAAGAGTACTGATCTGAAGCTAAGATTATAAATGTATTTCAAAATGCATTCAATTTATTATAAACCCTAAAATGAAATGTTAATAATGGTGATGAAATTCTTAAACTTTCAACAAAATAAGTTGCATAGGAATAACAGCCTTTCGCTTTTTTAAATTTCAGAAATAGTTGTGTATTCAATGAGGCATTTTGTTCATTAAGTCAAGTGTAGTTTCTTCAGTGCTAGCTTGACAATAGCATGCTTGATGTCTTTACTGAATCACTAAATATTTATGTTTCCAGTATTTGCATACTTATAATGAGAATTACATGCAGTAAAATGATCTTTCAAATGGTTCAGTGAGGAAGGAAGGATTTTTTTTTACCGTTTATTATAAACTAAATCTTTAATTATTCTTAACAATATGGAAACAGTTGCTCAGTAAATCTGGTATTAGCCAACTAGAAGTAAACTGACTAGATTTTGTATTAACCATATTTTACCAGAAATAGGAAAATGAACATAGAAACTGCCTACATCAAGATAATAGATTTCTTCTAAAGGCAACTTTCGCAGCATTTTCTCCAGACCATATTACATTTAATTTCTTGGGACTCCTACAGTTACAGTGATATAATAATGGTATGGGGAACTCAAACTTAAAGGCCTAAAGGGGCCAAGCAGGTAATATAAGTGATTGAAGTAAGTCAGGCTTAAGAACTTGGTAGTGTTGGGAATGGTGGTGAGCTGGAGAATGTATGCACCTATTAAAGGGGGAAAGTGCTGTTCCCCTTAAGCTAGTTATTGACATGCAGCAGTATTGACAGATCTGCTGCTTCGGAAGACCAGAAACCCTAATTCTTATGTTAACTTTCTAAACAACTCTTTTGGCCAAAGAAAGTATATCAGTGGGCCAGATCCAATGTATGGGCCACCAGTTTGCAGCTACAGTAGTAATTATTGTTGGAATGATGATCCTCCATGACAAAATTTCCAAACAATCAAAAGGGAATAAATCATATTCTTCTTTTGTTATTTCTAAGTCAGAAAGCTGCTTGTATGTTTTAGAACAGTCTTTAGTAATATGAATAAAAGTTAACCGGAAGATTGCATTTCTAAAGTATTCCTGTTAATGAAAGCTTGGTGGTTATAATTTCACTGTACTCTTGTGTGTACGTGTATGCGTTAAAAGCGAATTAAGCCGGGCGCGGTGGCTCACGCCAAAGATCCCAGCAGTTTGGGAGGCCGAGGCAGGTGGATCACGAGGTCAGGTGATCGACACCATCCTGACTAACACGGTGAAACCTCATCTCTACTAAAAATATAAAAAAATTAGCCGGGCGTGGTGGCGGGCGCCTGTAGTCCCAGCTACTTGGGAGGCTGAGGCAGGAGAATGGCGTGAACCCAGGAGGCAGAGCCTGCAGTGAGCCGAGATCGCACCACTGCACTCCAGCCTAGCTGACAGAGCAAGACTCCGTCTCAAAAAAAAAAAAATCAAATTAAACTCTGGCTCTGCCTCATTTTTCTCAGATAACAAGCAAAATAATAGGATCTTCTATAAATTGTGTAGAATACTATTAATCCATAGTATTTCACAGGTATGGAAAGAAATGTTGTAATGGATTTTAAGTCTCTGGAAGTAGAGCTAATTATAGAAATGTTAAATATGTATAAATAAATTATCTTGCCCCATGTAGAAATTATGTTTTCTATTTTTTGTAATATGACCACCTAGATTAAGAAGAAATTAAATTAAACTTTATTGATATTGCTAGAAAATGGAAAACAGTTAATTCTGTTCTGAAATGGTTTTAATAAAAGCAGCTCTTTAAAATGCAAAATTATATTATTGATTGGTTTAGGATTTTTATTTGTATAAAGTGAGTTAGGCTGAGTTTTGTACCTTCAGCTAGTAGTTTTAAAATTTGGGAGACACTATAAAATTTACCATGAAAGATGATGGTTTCAATTTTGTTTTTAACCCTGATAAAATGTTGTGTCTGAAAACAGAAGAGCATGACATGGTTATACTTATAAGAATAATTTGGAAAGGTAGATAAGATGTCTTTAAAAAATCATATTTCTTTATCAGTCTAACTTAAGTATGAATGGTAATTATAATATACTTCTCAGATTTGTTTTTTAATGATAAAGAGCTTTTCTTATATCATTCTAAGTATAATAAAGTACATATTGCGTGAATTTGGAATAATTCTGCATACACTGAGTAACATCAATAACTATTCATTGGAAATCTGTTGACAGCTTTGTCATTCTTTTTTTCTGATCTAGCAACTCATAAATGTATTTGTATAAGATTAACTCAATTTTGTTTAAAATTCATCACACTTGATGGGCCCAGTGACTCTCACCTATAATCCCAGCCAATCAGGAAACTGAGGCAGGAGGATCACTGGAACCCAAGAGTTTGAGTCCAGTGTGGGCAACACAGCAAAATCCCCATCTCAAAATAAAGCAAAACAAAATTTATCACTTTGCATATATTAATAGTTTTAATTATGTCAATAACATAGCTGAGCACAGTGTGTATTTTAGCATGTACTTCTGTAAGTTTTGGATATCTTATAATCTAATGTATTCACACAGGACTATAGTTTTAAGATAATGGACTTTAAAATTTATATAAGAATATATACCTTTGAAATAAATTTCCTTTTATTTTTTAAACAGAAGCAAGGTCTTGCTCTGCCAGCCAGACTGTAGCACAGTAGCACCACCATAGCTCACTGTAGCCTCAAACTCCTGTGCTTGCACCACCATGCCTGGCTAACTGTTAAATATTTTGTAGTGATGGTATCTCTCTCTGTTTTCCAGTCTGTTCTTGAAATCCTAGCCTCAAGCAATCCCCCCTACCTGGGCCTCCCAAAGTGCTGGGATTACAGGCATGACCCAGCACACCTAGCCAAAAATTTATCTTTAAAATTTTCTAGGGAATGTAATTGTGGGCAAAATAATCTTTACATTTTCTATTTGTTTATATGGAGTATTGTCTTCTGCTTTATTTTATCAAAGAAACCCTAATATCTTAATGTATATATTTGGGAAATGCGGTCTTATTCTAGTGCTTAGTTCTGACATATCTACATAGCCTTATTAAAAATTTAGTTGTCCTTGGGCTGCCTAATATCTGTATATATTTAAGTATTTAAATGAATAACTTAAGGGAATTCTTAAGCATTGAATTGATTTTTTCTTAGTGAGATTTACGTTATGATTACAGAGATTGTTTAGAATCATATCAAGAACTTAAATGGAATTGGAAAACAGTTCTGGACAGAATACGAACTTCTATTGGCATTGACAACTGACTATTTCAGCACTGCAAACAAATTATGAGAAGGGAGTAAAAATACTTCCAATAAGTAACAAAGTTCCTCGTCATGATACAGGAGTTTCCTTTTTTAAGCCTATTTTACCTGTTTATTATAATAGATAAAATATGAACATTTTAGAATATTTTATATAGTGTGAGATATTCTTATTACATAAAGGAAGAACTTATAAGAAGTATATAAGAATTTCTTAGGCAAAAGCTCAATACCAAAGATTCTCCCAACTTCCAGTTGATAATTACCAGAATTCTTGGGGTTTTTGTTTGTTTGTTTTTTGTTTTTTTGTTTTTTGTTTTTTTGAGACTGTCTTGCTCTGTCGCCCAGGCTGGAGTGTAGTGGTGCAATCTCAGCTCACTGCAGCCTCTGTCTCCCAGGTTCAAGCAATTCTCCTGCCTCCCAGGATTACAAGTCCAAGCAATTCAACCTCTCAGGATTACAGGCATGTGCCAGCATACCTGGCTAATTTTTGTATTTTTAGTGGAGATGGGGTTTCACCATGTTGGCCAGGCTGGTCTCAAGGTGATCTGCCTGCCTTGGCCTCCCAAAGTGCTAGGATTATAGCCATGAGCCACCGGGCCCGACCAAAATTCTTATGTTTAAGTTTTCATGGTGTTTTAGTCACCTCAGGGTGCTATAACACATTGACTGGGTGGTTTAAAAAAGAGAAATTTATTTTTCACGGTTCTGGGAGGCTTGTGCCAGTATTGTGGGATTCTGGTGAAAGCACTCTTCTTAGTTTGCAGATGGCTGTCTTATCGTTGTATCTTCACGTGGCAGAAATCAGAGAGAGAGAGAGAAAGCAAGGTCTTTCTTGTCCCTTCTAATAGGAGCAGTAACCCTATCTTGAGGGCTCCACCCTTATGATCTAATTATCTCCCAAAGGGCTCATCTACAGATACTGTCACATTGAGGATTTATGGTATCAACAGGAATTTTTGAGGGACACAAATGTTCAGCTTATGGTTGGTGTACATAATACATATTCCTTTAATTACTGTATAGAATCAGAATTTAGGCCAGACGCAGTGGCTCAGGCCTGTAATTCCAGCACTTTGAGAGGCTGAGGCGGGCGGATCATGAGGTCAAGAGATCAAGACCATCCTAGCCAATGTGGTGAAACCCTGTCTCTACTAAAAATAAATAAATAAATAAATAAATAAATCAAAAATTAGCTGAGTGTGGCGGCATGCGCCTGTAGTCCCAGCTACTCAGGAGGCTGAGGCAGGAGAATCGCTTGAAACCGGGCAGTGGAGCTTGGCAGTGAGCCGAGATCGCTCCATTGCACTCCGGCCTGGCAACCGAGCAAGACTCTATCTCAAACAAACAAATAAACAAACAAAAGAACCATAATTTATTGTACTTTAGGCTTTTGGTATGCTATAAATCTGGGTTTATATATATGGCAGTTAAAGAAAAATGCTTAGCAAAATACACTTTGCCCATAAGATTGAAGAGTAAACATTTTCAAATAATCTTAAAAGTCGCTGTATTCTTATTCTTAAAAGTAAGATTTTCTGAATGTTAAAATATTATTTTAAGTTAAAAAATATGGTATATTATATATTATTTACTTTTGTTTACTTTACAATTTGGTTTCTGAGTATTCTCTCTGAAATAAAATTACAGTACAAATAAAACCTTTCTTCTTTAGTAGTGTATTGTCAACTTCTACCCAACGGGGTCTATGAATCAAGTACTACCAGGCTAACACTCCGTAAGGGCCAATTTACTATTCTTACCTATCATATTGCTGCAGTCTCACTCAAAAGCCATGGTAACTGAAAAATTACACTAGAACCTTCAAAAGGAACACATCTTGTTGCTTGAACAGCAAATGCAAATGAACGTATTAATAAAAGATTATTTTAGAGCTTCATTTTACTTAAGGACAGTAAGCTACTGTATTTTAGACAAATGTAGGGCACATTGTAAAAACACAGAGTTACTGTCCAATAAATGTTTTTGGATATTACCTTATGGTATAATAGAGACAGCACTGAATTGCATAGATTCTAATTTCATCTTGACTCTTAGCACTCTGTGAAATCTGAGGCAAGTATTTTCATTTCTTCAGGCTTCAGTTTTCTCACTCATGTAGAGAGCAAACCAGATGATCTTCAAGTCTCTTCACTCACAAAACATGTAAAATCATCATAATGTTAACATTTAAGTAGCATTTAATGTAAACATGAATATTTAAAATCCAAAGAATATGAGCTAGATCATAATTTGTAACATAGAAAAGTGAACGCTTAATGCTTTTATCCAAAATGATATTATTATTGAATTATATTATTATTTGAACAATCTATTTAATTCCTAACGTTAGTCATTGGCAATTTCTTGAAAAGGTGTCTAGTAACCTTTTCCTCCGTTTTTCTTTCACCATTGAATAGTTTTCAGGTATATTTCTAGACTGTGATGTTTGTGACTGTATGTTAGTAATTTTGGTATCCATCAATCAGAAATAATAATTCATTCTCCTCAGAAGTGTGTATTGCCTTAGATTAAATAAGTAACCTGTTAGCAAAAAAAGTTAAAGGATATTGTTATTCATTATTTTAGTTCATTTTATAATACACAGTGTATGATCAAATTAAGTGACGATTTTATCTAAAATTCTTAGACAAGTTTTCTGGGAAAAAATGATCTTACAACAGGCAGCAACTTAAGAGTATTATAAATTAAGATACAAAGAAGAGGGTAAAAAAGGAAAAAAAAATTAGAAGTATCACATTATTCCCTGTCAAGACATAGCCAATTAATTTCATTGTCTTTGGGGTGATAGCATTGTTTATAGGAATTTTTCTAAAAGATCCAGTTCTTTCCCTCTAGTCACCAATCCTGAAAGAAATAAACATGGAGATTAGCTCACTACTCTCTCACCTTAGCAGTATTTTACAAGAAAGTGAGCTAATCAACCTTCTTCTTTCTTTCCTTCTTTCTTCCCACACCATCTCTTCTCTTTCTTTCTTTTTCTCTCTTTTTTTTCTCTAACCATTTTTCTAGCTGCTGCACATAGGCAATTACGGTACTTCATGGTGAGATACTGAAATACATGAAAACTAGTTGTTGCCTTAAGAAGGTCAAGGCTAGTGGAGGATATGGACATTTAAATAATTATAATACAGCTATAATCACTGCTATTATAAAGATATATTCAATTGTTGAATATTCCAAAGTGATATATATTAAATAACTACTAATTCCATATTTTCATTGAATAAGGAAGTGCAAATAAATAGGAAAGAATCTGGGGAGATACCACTTAAACCACAGTGGAACAGAGGATTTCTAAATACATTAAGGCAGAAGTTCTGAGACATGAATTTACATCCCTAATTCTGCCATATCCTGGCAAATGGTATGTCATCTCAGACCGCTACCTTTTTCTTAATGGTAATATTTTGTCATGATCAGACTGTTACTATTAATCTAAAAATTAATTTTAATTTGGTTTCAATAAGGTTCTAGACTAAAGCAAAAGCAAGAAAGGGATAAGAAAGGGAAAAATACAAGGCTCTTACAAAGTATGTGTAAATAGGTTTTGGTATTTGATTGAATTACTTAGCTCATTTATTTAATAAATATCTATTGAGTGCTTATTAAGTACCAGGCCCTATTCTCGAGGCTTTTAATAAAATAATGGCCAGGCACGGTGGCTCTGGCCTGTAATCCCAGCACTCTGGGAGACCAAGACGGGAGGATCACTTGAGGTCAGGAGTTTGAGACCAGCCTGACCAACATGGTGAAACCTTGTCTCTACTAAAAATACAAAAATTAGCTGGGCATGGTGACACATGCCTGTAATCCCAGCTACTTGGGAGACTGAGGCAGGAGAATCACTTGAATCCGGAAGGCGGAGGTTGCAGTGAGCCGAGATCGCACCATTGCATTCCAGCCTGGGCAACAAGAGTGAGACTCCATCTCAAAAAAATAAAATAAAATAATAAAGTAATGAACTAACACACAAAATCCCTGTCATCATGGAGTTTGTATTCTGATGGAGGGGGGACTGACAAAGAAGTGCAAAATATTAGGTATAAGATGATAATAATAGAGAAGGGTGACAGTGTGTGTCAGTCAGAGGAGATGGAAGCATTGCCTCACTTCCCAGAAAGGAGAATTGGATTTAAATCCCAGAAGTAAGTGGAGATTTAAGAGTTCTGAGCTTTGTGGGTGATTGAAATTAACAGCGATAAAGGGGATATATAATGAGATTTGCACTGGTAATCTGAAAGCTGATTATTAGATGTGAAGCTGTAAGTGCTAGGGTTAGGGTGGGAGTTTGTTTTTACCTGGAGCATGCAGAGTTCTAGGGCTTATTTCCCTCAAACATATAGGGCTGGAGGGGTCTTACACAAAGCAGTTCAAATTCAGGGTTCCCTCTTGAGCTGAACATAGGAAGCAAAGGGAAAGAAAGAAATAGCAATGACATCAGTGCTCCTATTTTGGGTAACTGTGATTATTGAAAGAAAATTTGGGATGTTAAGAGGGTTAGGAGTTTTCAGTGGATGAAGAGTAATTGATTTTAGAAATTTTGAATTTTCATGTGAGGCCTGAAATTGGCCTGAACCTAATTGGAGACTGGGTCTGCATATTTCTACTTGATTCATACTTAATCTGGTGAAAGGAAATAAGAGCAATCTATGTTATTAATGAAATAAGTATTAACTTCATGTTTAACTTCAGCTTTTAAAGTAATGGTAGTTTTAAAAGACATTAATTATTCCACCTTCAGATTATTTTAAACTATTAACTCTTCAAATGTTTACATTTTCTATTACACTATGTACTTTCTGAATAGAGTACTTACAATCAAGTTACCTTTCTTTTCAGAATCCCAAAAAACATGATTCTAAAGAAAGTTTTATTGTATTGCTGAATAAAGAATATATGATTTACCAAATGATGCTATATTTTAGTATCTTAGTTTTCAATGTGCTGAAGTCATTGCATTGTTGCCATGTTATTTTATATAATATAATTTCCAAAAAATGCTCAATACATTAGACCAAAGTTGAATGACATTTTAGACAAAGAAAATCTGCATTGGAAAATGAAAGTGTGGAGATTGTCATTTTAAGGGAGATATTTAATTATTGTTTATAAAATATGGTATAATGCTAACTTTTACTCAATATGTATATAATTTTATTTTACTAAATGTATGTGTAGAGGAAATGATCTTATGATATTTAAACAACTCTAAAAAGCATTTCTAATTATTTTAGGCAATAATTCTGAAAAGTCTGGTACACAGAAAATCATCTATATCTTTTATTATATAGAATGCACTAGTTCATTCTACATAGTCAGGAGTTTCCTCCATTAAAAAAAATTAAAACTTTTAAGTATGAAATTTTATAGTAGTTGTAAGAATCAATGAGTATGACAGGTATTATTTACACTAAATTTTTTATTATGTGCATCAATGGAGACAGTAGGCTGATACAACAGTAGACTTTTTTTAGAAATAGTATTTGATATGCAAAGTAGATTTTTCTGTTATTTCTTCAATACATTCCATGTAGTAATAGGACATGGCCAAATGTAAAACATTGGTAGATTTAAAAAAAAAAAAATACAAATGGTGATTAACTAGTATTTTTAAACCAATTTAAACATATAGGCCTGATAATACTTTAAATTATTTTCAAAGCTCAAAATGCAAATGGACAAATGTTTAAAATGCACTATAATACAAAATTACTTCAAATCTTACAGGAAAATAAGAGAATAGTAAAGTCAGAAAGTTAATAAGATGCAGAATAAAGTTAAATCAGCTAATTTCCAAATAAAATTTCTATACACCAACACATGAAAAAATTCTAAAGTGGATTTCCTTATACTGTCTGCCACGTACAATAAAGCAAAACTCAATAAAATAAAGTATGCCTATATGTGGAACCAACAACAAAAGTGGGCCTGTGCAATTATACCAACTGCTATACTGAAAATAACATCTTGGTATTTTTTAATTTAAAAGCAACCAGTGCAAAAAATTTTTTTAATTTAAAGATATGCAATCATGTCTATATATGAGAGAAAAACAAAACTTTTTTTCTGAAATACTTCTTAAGTGTATGGTAATCAGAATGACACAAATAAGCCAATATGGTTCTAGATATACTAAGAACTAACTGAAGATAATGCAGAACATATTTAACCAAAAGGGAAAATGTGGATAGCTGGGGCTGGAGAAATCCAGTATTATCTATTATCTGCTTTCTGCTTGCCAGTGGACTTAGAAATTTAACCATAAAATTTTTTCTAAGCACAGGAAAGGCAAAACTAACAAAGTGAGATTAAAAATATATCCCTTGGTTAGATGAGTGAGTTAGTGAATTCATTTTACCTTTTCTCACTCAATGTCACTTTTCGTTAGCCTCTACCAGGGTTCTCATATGATTTTTGTTTGTCATTCGCAATAGAATCACCAGAGAAACCTCAAAATGAAATATCTGGCCCTCATGCCAAAAGTATCTTATTAGAATTCCTGAGGCTAAGACCACAGACTGTATTCTTGAAAAGCTCTTCAAGTGGTTGTGGTGAATACTAAAATTTGAGAACTATTTTTCTAATTCATTTAGAAATTGTGTACTTCATATGCTCTTCCAATTGGACAATATAATTCAAGGGCAAAATTTAGTGTGTGGCTTTTTGCCCAGATGCCTTGGAGAATGTCCAAATTTATTTTCACCAAAAGCTTTGCCAAAAGAGAAGCAGATCTGTCCAACCTGCAATAAAAGGAGCTGAAGACCAATGATGACAATAGCATTTTGTGATTTATCAGTTTGCCCTATAGAGAATAAGGAGCACTTTGATTTAATGGTCATGTCTATAAATGTTTTTACCTTTAAATATGAAAAACAAGAAGACAAAGCAGAAAAAAAATAGATCAAATCATAGTGAGTGGGGAGTAGCTGCAGCAGGAGGCAGTGGAGGTGGTAAGCAGCAGACTACCACCCAGAAAAGAGAATCAGCAGTAGAGGAAAGATTAAAATCTAAACAGCATATAGAATTGTATTGTGCTACCCGTGGTAAAGGACTATGTCTGCATACATATAAATCAGAATGTCTAGACCGTGTTCTTTCTGAGTTATTGTAGCTGAATAGAAAATAAGTGTCTCTATGTTCTTGTCAAGTTAAAAGTCTAAACACTTTTGAATGACAATTGACTGAGCAATATGTATTTTAAGAAAACGAGCTTCTTCACTTCAAGAGAGGCAGCACAAACGCTGGGGCTTTTGTTGAAGCCCTGATTCCAACACCTTCCTCAAGTTTTATGATTTCTCAGTTTTCTCATCTTTAATCTAGATAATCATAGTACTTATATCAGATTCTTTATGAGGTTTAAATTAGTATATGTAAACTACTTAGAATAATGCCTAGTACATAATAAATGGTTATTGTTATCTTTGTTACTTTTCAAACTAAGAGACAAAATTAAAGAGCTTAAGTAAAATGTCAGCAAATCGTAAAGCTTTAGAAGGATGCTGTGGCATTACGAATAACATCTCTGTTACCACAGGAGATATCTTAAATGACCCTAGAGAATATTTTTTTAAAAATTGATATATTAATGATGAACAACTTACACCATTATATTATACCAGTAAATCAGGTGTCTCCAGTTTGAAAACAAATGAGAATTGACTACCTGTTCTTAAATGTATGGTATTCTTGGTGACAAAAAATTATAGTTCTAAAACCTTTCAAAAGGTCACACATCTTTAACTACTCAAAAACTGCAAGCTAAATCTAATTTTTTCATTTGTGGGGAAAGTTTTCAGAGCCCCAAAATAGTTGATGAATAAATGAATAGCTGTTGATTCCTGAAGGTCTTTTCCAATTTTATGAGAAGTGAAGTTGTAATAAGAGGCTTATCTTTGCTGGCCGCCTTTGTGTTTACAAAGTTTCTCCTCCTCAGAGGCAAAGTTTAGTGTTGGCTGACTTAGGTTTCTTGTGATTGAGGCTAGCAGGTGGACTAGATCAGTGATCCCCAACTTTTTTGGCACCAGGGACCGGTTTCATGGAAGAAACCGGTTTTATGTCTTACTGTGGTTGAGAAAAAGCAAGTCTATTCTAATTTTATTTACTTAATGAAAAGTATTAAAAGTATGGAAGCTGAGAAACTATTGTCAAAATGCAAAATAAAATGTTGGCCAATCAAAAAACAAGCAAACATGTATAAATGCAAAAATAGTTTTTTTACTGTGTTTTCTTACCTTTTTTGCAACTGTAATGAAACATAATTTTCAAACTCACTTGGGGATATCAAAACTTTTCAATGGCTAGATAATAAATAGTGCCAGCCAAATCAAGTGATAGGTACAATCTGATTTTAAATATAACCCATGGGGTAATAAAATGCATTGGGGTTTTGCTGATAGGGCCTAAGTCCTCCAATAAAGTACAGTACTCAAGCAAATGGTCTCTAGAACCAGGTTAAGTTGGCTTTACGTTAGAACCACACATCGGCTTGTGACCTTCCCAAATATTCATTTTCTTCAACAGCAAAATAGGAATAATTACCTAGAATTATTAGAAATGTGGAATGAGATTTTTAAAATATTTGAATGCTTGTAACACAATACCTACCATGGGGTAAGCATTCAATACATGTCAAAGTTAGAAGCTGTTGTTTTTATGCAGTGGAATCAAGATGCTTTGAATGAAACTGAAAAGTAGCACATTGATGGCATTATAAAAATTATTTTTTAAAAATGCAAGAAATAAACTTCTATAAAGCTGCTTTGGTCTTTTATTTCCTCAGTACTTTTCAAGATAGAAAAATCCCTGCAAGTACACTTGCCTCAAGAGCTAAGGGATTAAAGAGGAAGGGCAAGTTTTCAAGCTAGTTTTCATCCGTGCTACTTTGAGGCTAGTGCCCATTCAGCTCAAAGTTCTAAATTACCTGAAACACAGAATAATAAATAATATTTATAATTGTTATCCTTTTATCAAGAAAAAGTTAAATTATTTCAGTGGCTTTTGTAAAATGCAGGAAAATATGTAATATCCTACTTTTAAATTTTAGTTAAGTATCAACTCTCTAGAATGTTCACTTTTTTCAGGTTAACTTTTTCCACAAGTATGCCTGCTTTTGACTATTCTAAAATAAAATACCCTAAATTATCTTATTCTAAAAGAAAACCTTGGCCACTTACAGCTGTACTTGTTTTAATTTAAGTTATAATTACATCAGAAGTGACCTAAGGATTCACAAGAAAAGGATAAAACTTGAAGCAAAACCATTAATTCAGCAGACATCTCTTGAGTCTTACCCATCTGGGCTCAACTCCAATCATTGTTCGGCCCAGAGCTGGTTCCTAGTAAGAGTTCGCTATACTGGAAGAGTGAATGAACAGGCAAATCAATGAATGAACAGCATGTGTTGTATATAGCGTTGTGTTAAGAGTGCAGACTCTGAAACCAGACAGTTGGGTTTGAATCATGGCTCTCTCACTTACTATCTTGTGTGAACATGTAACCTTGAATGAGTTACTTAGCCTCACTGTGCCCACTTTTCTCATCTATGTAATTATGATGATAATAATAGTTCCTCATTGGATTGTTTGAGGATTAAGTTAAAACTAGCAAAGCACCTACAACATATACCGCATAGTAAACAGTGATAAATGTTTGCAAAAATAAAAAAATAGAAATATAACTTTTGCCCTCAAAGACAAAACTTATACATGAAATGCCAGTACTTACAAAATCATGTACTACTAATTTAACATTACTGGGAATGAATACCAGCTTGGTAACTCATCTGTTGCCAACTGATACTGACTCTGCCCAAAAGCAGCATCTCATTTCCCAAATGCAGGTCACAGGGGATTTGGATCTCTTCCAGAGTAACACTCAGCAATTGCTTCATCAGAGTATATCTTAACTCATGTAGCCTAAGTTTCTACAAACAACAAATAAATTTTTATCGTATTAAATGACATTAAGCCACTCAGTTGAAACAGGTGAAACAGGGAGTTTCTTCTGAGGCAATTTGAAATGATAACTAATTCATTGTACCTAGGGAGATCACCAAATCTGCTAATTTTAGAAGTGGGAATGATCTAGCACTAAATTTAAATTCTTCCCAGTCACTATCTGATCCTCAGGGTTGTACAGCCAACATGGGCAAGAATGAGTATGTCCAGTTTTGGGATGGTGGGGTATTTATAAATTCCTCTGTGCTGATGAGTTGGATATTTGATCAAACAATTGCCAAAGGCCTTTACAAGAGTAATACTTTTTAAATAAATAATGAGTTTTACTTTCTAAACTTTGAGGAATTAAGATACATAAAAATATTATATCTCTTACATAACAAAATAAATAGTTTTGTTTAACTCCCAGCTGTGCCCCATTTCATTAAATTTTTGTTTTCTTCAGTATGCTAGACTGAATTGAAATTAAAAAATAGTTACACCTGTTTTAAATAGAGTGGCTAAATATCTTTTACATTTGTAAGAGGAAAAAAATGTATTTGTTGTTTATAGAATCTTGGGCTCAATGGGCTAAAATGTGACCTAATTTGCAATTACTGAATGTTATTCTAGACTAGATGTAAAAATAATTTCTTCCTTCAATTATGTCTTACATCTTGATTTTAAAAGTGGCTGAAGAATAAAGTGGTACATTTTAGACTAAATTGTTTGAATGAAGGGACAAAAGTGAGACTTAAGAAGAAGATTTTATGGCCAGACACAATGGCTTATGCCTGTAATCCCAACATTTTGAGAGTGAAGCAGGATAGATCCATTGAGCCCAGGAGTTCCAGACCAGCCTGGGCAACATAGTGAGAACATGTCTCTATTAAAAATTAAAAAAAAAAAAAATGGCCATGTGTGGCAGTGCAAGCCTGTAGGTCTAGCTACATAGGAGGCTGAAGCAGAAGGATCACTTGAGCAAAGGAGTTTGAGGTTGCCATCAGCTCTGATAATACAACTACACTCTGGCCTGGGAGCGAGCAAGACCCTGTCTCAAAGAAATAAATACGATTTTAAAACAAATCAATAAAAACATTTCTCGACATCCTGCTGTAGGCGTTAATTGTCTGCACATTGTTGAGATTATAATCTAAATATAACCTGTGGTTCCTGGAAGATGGAAGGATTAGATTAAGTGGAAGAAGGAGGAAACTGTGCCAGATGGGGTGATGCATTCTGTATCATCATAGAAGCAGAAATGGGTTCATCATCAGACAACAGCTTGGCCTACATAGAACTGAGGACTGTTGTGAAACATACAGATGGGCAGAGGAGATTTGTGTGATTTCTTCATTTCTTACTGGAAATTCTTTATTATTTGATGTCTTTACCATTCACTTAGCACTTGCCATATTTTGCCTTGGGATTGTTTTTTCTTTATGCTTCATCTAGCAATCTAGGTTATAAGTGACTTTAGAACAAATGTTGTGTCTTGTATTTCTTTTTAATTAGCATAGCATTGACTCCAGTGCCTTATACATAGTAGATGTACAAATAATATGTGTTAATTGGTTGACATCTATATATTTCTAAAGCATTTATTATTCAGCTGAAGTAACACTGACAAAATATACAAATGCCATGAGGGCAAACAATTGCAATAGAAGAATTTCCATAATGGATATATAGTAAGATCCTGAGAAAACACTGTAATTGATATTCAAAAATTCACTATGTCAGATGCAATGTGGAAATACTAGGTTCATGTAATGGTCTGGGTGAACCTGTACGCCTAGCAGTCCTGGGGCATACCCACTGCCCAGATTCCAGCTACAATTTGACGCCACCTGGTGGCAGTTTTTGACTCTAGTAAAAATACCCAAAATAAATATGATTCTGAATCCTGTAGCTGACTGAAACTTTCAGCGTAATGGCAGAAGTCCAGGTGCCTCTTTCTTGGTTTCCCAAGCCTATGGAAGAGGATTGGGGGACCTACTTGCCGTCTCCCAGTTTCTCAAAATGGGCTTGGGAGCCTTGCCATCCTCACCACATCCCCCTCGTAGGAGATAAGAATTTTAACCCACCAATTTGCTAACAGGTGCTTAGGCAGAAGATGACAGCAAATTGGCAAAAGTGTTATCTAATTTCACATTACTGTAGAAAATGTTATTGCAAAGTTTTTCTGTATATACAGTAGGCATAAAAGAAAACGCATCAAAGTTATCCAAGCTGGGGGGTGGAGATTAGGTAAGACTTCACAGAGGAACTCTTATTCAAGCAGAGACTTAGTAAGCCAAGTGGCCATGTGCAAGAATGGTATTTATGAAAGAGACAAAAGCAGATGTAAAGGCACATAAAACTGAAATTATGCAGGTATTTCAGATAACAACATATAGTTATGTATTTCTAGAGCATTTAATTTGAGAGGGAAAAAAGAAGGAGGTGAAGTCAATGTTAGGCATAGGTCAGAGCATTACTCATTTTGTGGGCCATGCAACGGAGCTTCTGTTTTATTCTATAGATGAAGAAGTCATTAAAGAAATTCTCTCAAGAATTTTATCTATAAAATATTACTATGAACACATCTTTCTCATCCATAAAATAGACATCACAGTATAATAGCGCCTACTTCATAGAGCTGTGTAAGTTAAAGAGAAAATGTGTGAAGTATTTTGCATAGAGTCCAACATGGATTATTATATAAGTGGTGGCTATTAGCATTATTATTAATATTACTATAATTAATGATTGGAGTGGGCAAGGCTAGAGGCAGAGATAGGAAACTAAACCAACCTCAACTTGGATAGAGAGAGTAAGGATAAGAGAACACATATCTTAAATTTCTTGGATTTTGATATGGGCAGTTAGATGAATGATGATGTTCCTCAGGCAGTCTGAGGAGGAAATATATATGAATGCATGCATATGTTAATACATTATTTAAAGTAAATATGTTATATTTGATGACACGTAGACAATTTGGAATAATTAACTAATAATCACTTCATCCACTCGCATGTATATGAAAATGAAATTGAGTTGGGTTTCTTTACCCTTAGAAAAGATGGTAAGTGGTTGGAAGCAATTAAGCAGTTATTGCTCTAGGAGGTGCATAATACATTAAGCTAAAAACTATTTTAAATTTGTGGAGGAGAGAAAATTGAATCTTTCAAAATAGGAAAATAATGGTGAATAAGGGGAAAGGCAAGACAGAAAAACATATGCACAGTGGATGGCAACTAAATTTGACCGAGGCAGGAACTGAAGATTGGGGTTTATTGGGAGTATTTCTGGCAAATACCTTTGTGTAAATTAGATTAACTTAAAACCAAAGAGAGTGATTTACATTTAAAACTATAAGCACTATAGAATTTAGAAAAGAAGTAAACAATGGGATCCAACTGCCATTTTTATGGTATTATTGTGATTATGAAAGAATGTATGAAAGATGAGAGGATAAAAGTAAAGATTCTAATTCTTATTTGCAGCTAGTAATTTTCTAAATTCATAAAATACGTATTTTCTGTTTCAGTTACAATCAAATGCGTATACACATTCAAATAATTTTGAAAGTTATTCATTTTCCTTGTCTTATTTTCTATGTTAAATAATTAGAACTAAGATAAATGCATTTTAGAGTATTCGTTATTTTCATGGATGGAATATTCATGTTCTTTATTAATCTAAGCTTATTCATTATTATTTTAAAATTCTGCTTTGCAGACTTTCTTTTTGGGTCATTTTATAATTTGTCTTTTGTAACAGAATTAGATTATATTCCATAATATCTATTTCCTTAAATTTATAGTTGAAGAACTGAGGTCAGAGAAATCAATATCATATGTCTCAGCGTATATGCTGTATATGCTATCTCTAACGTTGGAACTCCAGTCTCATGAGCCTAGGTACTTACTACCTACAGTTGCTAATCATTTGAAAACATAGAAAACATACCTTTTAATAGGCCAAATACCATAAAACATACCTTTTAATAGGCCAAATACTTGAATTTCCAAACTTTTTTCTGACCTGGTCTATTACAGGAGGGAATGAAAGCAAAAATGTTGACCGAGTAGACAGAGATAAAATAAACCTCTGACGGTAGGTGTTATAAAATTCCTGACTAAGGGATATAGGAGGACAGATAAGCACAATTACCACAGCATATCATACCTGTATGGTAAAGTATTATGGTAACATAAAAAGCTGTATGGTAACAGCTACATGCAGACAGTTTTGACAGGTCTGAAATAATTGGGCGAAACAAAAGGAGTGACCTGAATGTTGTTTACTAAACATTAAATGAAGACTTAGTATTTTTTCACATGGCATGTAGTTTGTATTCTGTAAGTCTCTGCCAACAATTCTCAAAATGTGCTTGATGGATCTGTACCATCAGCATCACCCGGGAATTTGTTAGAAATGCAGTTTTCAGGTATCACCCCAGACCTAATGAACCAAAAACTTTGTGTTTTAACAAGCCCTCCAGGTAATTCTGATGCAGGCTAAAGTGTGGCAATTCCTGTTCTAAGCTAAGGGAAATTCGTATTCATCTTCTTATACTACTGGTAAAGTTGGCAACTAAAAAACTAAGTTCTAGTTTCAGACTGCTGGGTTCCAATACTAGCAACAAAACTTTCAGCAAACTTCATAACCTTTCTGCCCTTCACATTCCGCATCTGTGTTTGTACCATTTTAAGTGGAGTATGTAACATGTGAAGGTGCTGAGTTGGAAAAGAGCTTGACATTTTTGAGAAATTTAGAAGAGGTCACTGTGGCTAAAGAGTTGTTCACAAAGACAAATGGCTTGACATTTAGGTGAAAGAGAAAGGCAGAGACCAGATCTCCAAAATCTTGTAGGACCCTATTAGAGAAGAGAGTGGGATCCTGAGGTCCTGTGGAGGAATTGATTTTTCCAAAGAGAAGGGACACTTTTTGTTACAGGCAGAAGAAAGAGAGGATAGGGTGCAGAACAATTAGGTTTATAGACTGGTATTTGGAAGATAAGGGAATTCCTTCTGATATTTTATATTATATGGATTTTGGATTTTTCCCAAGTACAATGAGAAGACACTGAAGAATTTTACTAGTAGACTGCCATAAAATGATTTGTATTTTAGAAAAATCACGTGGCTTCTATGTGGAGAATGAGTTGTAGTTGGAACATAAGCATGTAGGATGCTGTTGCAGTAAAGTAGACAGAGTGGCATGGATTTCAGTGGTCAAGGTCTGGATGGGGAGAAATGGAAGGATATGTAAGATATTTTAGAGATAGAATTTGTAAGACTTAGTGATAGATTAGGTGTGGGGATGAAGGAAACGGGGAAATCAAGGGTGACTCTGGATTTTTACCTTCAGCAACTAGGTAAATAGTTATACCCTTTACTGAAATAAGGAACACTGAAGAAGGAATATGTTTGAGAGAAAAGATTAAATTCAATTTGGAACAGATCAAATTTGTGATATTCTGTGTAACATCTGAGTGCTTGTTACAAGTAGGCAACTGGGTAGATAGTTCTGAAGTTCAGAAAGAAGCTCAGCCTACTACTTAAATTTGGAGATTATATATATTTACAAATATTCATTAATATATGATATATAGTATCATGTATCATACAAGGAGACCTCAAAAAAGTTTGTGAAAAAATGGAATTAAAAGATAAAAATTTTTAAAAATAAATGTTATTTCTCAACACAAGCCCCAGCAAATTCAAGATACTTTGGGGCCAGGCGTAGTGGCTCACGCCTGTAATCCCAGCACTTTGAGAGGCCAAGCTGGGTGGATCTTTTGAGGTCAGGAGTTCAAGACCAGCTTGACCAACATAGTGAGACCCCCCCATCTCTACTAAAAATACAAAAATTAGCCAAGCATAGTGGCGAGCGCCTGTAATCCCAGCTACTTGGGAGGCTGAAGTAGGAGAATTGCTTGAACCCGAGAGGCAGAGGTTGCAGTGAGCCAAGATCGCACCACTATACTCTAGTCTGGGCAACAGAATGAGACTCTGTCTTAAAAAAAAAAAAAAAAAAAGACACTTTGGAAGTGATAATACCAGTGAGTTAGTTTATCCCTAAGAAATTTAACCATGTCACAGCAGTCTTGTTTACATTATTAACTGAAGAGAAATAGGTGCCCTTTAAAGAGTTTTAAGATTGGGAAACAAAAGAATTCAGAAGGAGCCAAAGCAGCACTGTAAGGTGAATGGCTAATGATTTCCCATCAAAACTCTTGAAAAATTGCCCTTATTTGATGAGAGGAATGAGCAGGAACATTGTTGTGGTGGAGACTTCTCTGGTGAAGCATTTCTAGGCAGTTTTTCTGCCCAGAAAAAAGCTTTGGCTAACCTTCTCAAAACACTTTCATAATAAGCAGATATTATGATTCTTTGACACTCCAGAAAGTTAGCAAGCAAGATGCCTTGAGCATCCCCCAAAAACAGTTGCCATGACTTTTGCTCTTTACCAGTCTGCTTTTGCTTTGAGTGGACCACTTCCATCTCTCAAATGTCATTGCTTTGATTGTGCTTTGTCTGCAGCATCGTAGTGCTTAAGCCATGTTCTGTCTCCTGTTACAGTTCATCAAAGAAATGCTTCAGGATCTTGATCTGACTTGTTTAAAATTTCTGTTGAGCCAGGCGTGGTGACTGACGCCTGTAATCCCAGCACTTTGGGAGTCCAGGGTGGGTGGATTGCTTGAGCCCAGGAGTTTGAGACCAGCCTGGGCAACATGGCAAAAGGCCATCTTTACCAAAAATACAAAAAATTAGCTGGACATGGTGGCATGCACCTGTAGTCCTAGCTACTTGGGAGACTGATGTGAGCGAATCACCTGAACCGAGGAAATCAAGGCTATAGTTAGCCATGATAATGCCACTGCACTCCAGCCTGGGCAACAGAGTGAGACCCTGTTTCAAAAAAAAAAAAAAATCTGCTGGGCGCTGTGGCTCATGCCTATAATCCCAGCACTTTGGGAGGCCGAGGCAGGTGGATCACGAGGTCAGGAGATTGAGACCATCCTGGCTAACACAGTGAAACCCTGTCTCTACTAAAAACACAAAAAATTAGCTGGGCATGGTGGCGTGTGCCTGTAGTCCCAGCTACTTGGGAGGCTGAGGCAGGAGAATGGCATGAACCCGGGAGGTGGAGCTTAGAGTGAGCTGAGATCGTGCCACTGCACTCCGGCCTGGGCAACAGAGTGAGACTTCATCTCAAAAAAAAAAAAAAAAAAACTTGATTGAAAACTCTGCTTTTATCTGCAGGTAATCTGAATCCAACAGGTTTGGCACCCATTGAGTGGAAAGTTTACTCAACTTTAATTTTTCAGTCAGAATTGTATAAGCTGAACCAATTGATATGTCTATGGTGTTGGCTATTGTTTGTGCTATTAATTGTTCATCCTTTTTGATTAGGGTACAAATAAGATTAACTTTTTTCTCACAAATTAATGTGGATGGTCTACCACTGGGGGCTTCATCTTGAACATATCATCCTGTCCCTTCTTAAAACAAGTCATCCATTTGTAAACTGCTGATTTCTTTGGGGCATTGTCCCCATAAACTTTTCATAAAATATTAGTGATTTGACCATTCTTCTACCCAAACTTCATCCTAAATTTGTTGTTCTTGCTTCAACTTAAGCAGAATTAATGTTGCTGTGAAAGGGGATCTTTTCAGATGGATGTCTTATCCTTCTTAGTACCTCAAAATAGATCCTATTCAGACATGTTATAACAAGTTAGTATGAACTTATTTTTGGTGCAAAAAAAATTTGAAATTCATGAAGTTTTTTTCATAATATGAATTTTCCATGAATTTTTGAAAACCTCGTGTATACGGTGTAAGGGAATTTCATCTGGTAGCTTCTATTTTCTCTATGAAATGTAACGAGTAGTCTGCAGAGAGGAAATCAGAAGCTGAGAGGTTTGAATAGCATGAAGAAGGTAGGTATGCACTCCTTATTGTATGAGTGGGGAGAATATGTATGCTGTAATTTTGAGGCCAATGTTAGTGAACTATAGTGGAGCAACTGCTCTGCTGCATTTTTTTCAAGAATGCTGATATGGGCCAGGCATGGTGGCTCATGCCTGCAATCCCAGCACTTTGGGAGGCCAAGGCAGGCACATGGCTCAAGCCCAGAAGTAGTTAAGACCAGCCTGGGGAACTTGTTCAAACTTCGTCTCTACAAAAAGAAAAAAGTAGAAAAAATTCATCAGATGTGGTGGTGCATGTCTGTAGTCCCAGCTACCTGGGAGACTGAGATGGGAGGATCACTTGAGCCCACGAAGTCAAGGTTACAGTGAATTGTGATCGCACCAGTGCACTCCAGCCTGGGTGCCAGAGTGAGACCAGGTTTTTAGGTCTCCCAACCTAAAAACAAACAAACAAACAAACAAACTGCTGAAATGTTGAGATGTACACAGAGAAGCAGCATGTGGTAGGATTTATCAAGCAGTTCAGCCAGTTGGATGTCTTACGAGGAGGGAGACTCAGAAAGTTTAAGATATTTACAAAAGAGTGATTGAAATGATGGGCTATGGAACCTAAGTTGGTTAAGTATAAGTGAAGAGGAAGGGGCTGATATTGGAAAAAAAGTGGAGGGCTCAAGGTTCTCATAATGTTGAAGAGTAAAGATAACGAATTAATTAAGCTAGAAGGAAAGGAGACAGAAAGCCTTGTAGCAACCTTCTGGATACTGTTGGGGTAATGTTCTGGATAATGTTATTCCCATTTTATACAATATGGAAACCCAGGCATAAAGACTACTTTGATTATTCAGTTACAACTTGATTAGTGTAGCTATGTCTTGAATGTGAGTTTTCTAATTAAATTCAGTTGGCTTACCAGTAGATAATTACTCTGCTTATTAAATATACAAATCATCCATATACTTTGTTCAACACTTTTGCCATAAATGTGTTCAGGTTACAGTGGCGACGTTTTTGATGACCCATTTATTGCCTATCTTATGTCTCTACTCTCACTGAGCATTTTTATCCAATTTTAATTAACATTTAGCTAGAAGCAATAATACAGCACTTAAATTGTCATCCTTAACAGACAAAAGGGGTGTATGGGAAAATCCACATTTTGGAGTTTTGAAATGTTTTCTAGGGATAATCTAAGGAATAAAGGGAATTTCCAATGTTAATAATTATTTACCAACAAAACTGAAGAGTAAATTTATTCATGTGGATTGTGTATAGCATTTATGCCAGAAGTGTATAACTTTTTATTTAGTGCCAACCATAATATTTGACATTTTGTAGTTAATAAATTAGTCTGTTCATGGAATCAACCTAAATGCCCATCAGTGATAGACTGGATAAAGAAAATGTAGTACATATGCACCATGGAATGCTATGCAGCCATAAAAACGAATGAGATTATGTCCCTTGGCAGGGACGTAGATAGAGCTGGAGGCCATTATCCTTAGCAAACTAACACAGGAACAGAAATTTAAATACCACATGTTCTCACTTATAAGTGGGAGCTAAATGATGAGAACACATGGACACAGAGAGGGGAACAACACACACTGGGGCCTTTTGGAGGGTGAAGGGTGGGAGAAGGGAGAAGAACAGGAAAAAATAACTAATGGGTACTAGGCTTAATACCTGGGTAATGAGATAATCTGTACAACAGATCCCTATAACACAAGTTTACCTATGTAACAAACCTGCACTTGTACCCCTGAATTTAAAAGTTAAAAAAATTCGGCTGTACTCACATATTAACAATAATCTGAAAATTAACAAATAAATTAGTCTATGAAATTAAATTTACTTGTATATTCATTATTATCAGTCATCTGCATTCCAAGATTATTTTATGAATGGTTTTTATTGAATTACATATTTTTCACATTTGAAATTACCAAAGGTATGGGGATTATTTGGCTATATGAAATCTGAGGGACTGTTTCTTCGAGGCCACAGACCTTCTCTGGTTATATAAAATAGCTGCTTCTTCAAATAAATCTAACAAGTTTGTTTCTATTTTTAGTAAAGCCTTAATGCCTCCGTGTAATTGTAAATATACATAATAATTAGAGCCAACATATCTTAACCATATTCTAGACATTGTGCTAATTGCTATATATATGTTACCTCATTGGGGTTGCTTCGTTAATTCATGAGGATTACCTCATCACAACCTTGAGAGAGTTACATTTGTTTTCAAGATAAACTCATTTATTCAACAAATATTTGCTGAACACTTACCATGTGGCAAACATTATTTTAAAACCTACAATTTACCAATGAACAAAAGAGGAAAAGTCTTTGCCCCATTTAGCTTACAATCGTGTATATAATAAATAGATGGCATATGATAAATAGCAGAAAGGTATATAATCAATAGAAGATACTTAGAAGTGAAGCATAGTTTTATTCTTGACATCCTCACTGAATAGATTGCCTTGTTTATTTGTTCATTTGTAGGTTTGTGTAATGAGATCACAGATGTAACAATGCTTCACATTTGTGTTAGAAATTCTACATGTTAGAAAAAAATGATTCACCCTTTCTTACAAACAATCCAATGATACTCTTTTAATTATTTTTAAATGTATAATAAATTATTGTTAACTATAGTCACCCTGTTATGCTTTCAAATACTAGATATTGTTCATTCTAATCATATTTTTGTACCCGTTAACCATCCCTATTCTCCTCACTTGCCACCTCGCCAGTACCCTTCTCAGCCCCTGATAACCATCATTCTGTAATCTAGATCCATGAGTTCAGTTGTTTTAATTTTTAGCTCCCACAAATAAGTGAAAACATGCAAAGTTTTTCTTGCTGTGGCTGGCTTATTTCACTTAACAAAACATCCTCCAGTTCCATCCATGTTGTTGTAAATGATGGGATCTCATTCTTTTATGTGGCTGAATAGTACTCCATTATATGTGTGTACATTTTATTTATCCATTCATCTGTTGATAGACACTTAGGTTGCTTCCAAATCTTAGCTATTATGAATAGTGCTGCAATAACCGTGAGAGTGCAGATATCTCTTCAATTTGGGTGTATATCTCACAATGGGATTTCTGGATAATATGGTAGTTCTATTTTTAGTTTCTTGAGGAACCTCCAAACTTTTCTTCATAGTAGCTATACTAATTTACATTCCCACCAACGGTATAAGAGGGTTCCCTTTTTTGCACGTTCTCGCCAGCATCCATCAACTCTTTTCTCAATAAAATCCATTTTAACTGGGGTGAAATGATATTTCATTGTAGTTTTGATTTGCATTTCTCTGATGATCAGTGATGTTGAATGCCTTTTCATATACTTGTTTGCCATTTGTTTGTCTTCTTCTGAAAATTTTCTATTTAGATCTTTTGCCCATTTTACAATTGGATTATTACATTTTTTCCTATTGATTGAGCTTCTTGTATATTCTGGTTATTAATCCCTTGTCAGACGGGTAGTTTGCAAATATTTTCTCTGATTCTGTGAGTTGTCTCTTCACTTCGTTGTTTCCTTTGCTGTGGCAGAAGCTTTTTAGCCTGATGTGATCCCATTTGTCCATTTTTGCTTTGGTTGCCCGAGCTTGTGAGGTATTACTCAAGAAATCTTTGCCCAGACCAGTGTCCTGGAGAGTTTCCCCAATGTTTTCTTTTAGTAGTTTCATAATTTGAGGTCTTAAATTTAAATATTTAATCCATTTTGATTTGATGTTTGTATATGGCAAGAGATCGGGATCTATATTTTAAATATCTATATTTTTCTGCATATGGATATCTTGTTTTCCAGCACCATTTATTGAAGAGACTGTCCTAACCTCAATGTATTTACTTGACACCTTTGTCAAAAATGACTTCAGTGAAGGTGTGTGGATTTGTTTCTGGGATCTCTATTGTGTTCCATTGGTCTATATGTCTGTTTTTATTCCAGTATCATGCTGTTTTGGTTAATAGAGCTCTGTAGTATAATTTGAAGTCAGATGGTGTGATTCCTCCAGTTTTGTTATTTTTGCTTAGAATAGCTTTAGCTATTCTGGGTCTTTTGTGGCTCCATATACATTTTAGGATTATAGTTTCTATTTCTGTTTAGAATATTGGTATTGTGATACAGATTACATTGAATCTGTAGATTGCTTTGGGTAGTATGGACATTTTTAACAATATTGTTTCTTCCAGTCCATGAACATAGAATATCTTTCCATTTTTTGTGTCCTCTTCAATTTCTCCTGCCAGTGTTTTGTAGTTTTATTATAGAGATCTTTCACTTCTTTGGTTAAGTTTATCCTAGGCATTTTATTTTATTTGTAGCTATTATACATGAGATTACTTTCTTGATTTCTTTTTCAGATTGTTTACTGTTGCCATATAGAAATGCTACTGATTTTTGTATACCAATTTTATGTCCTGCAACTTTCCTGAATTTGTTTATCAATTCTAATAATTTTTTTGGTGGAGTCTTTAGGTTTTTCCAAATATAAAATCCTGTCATCTGCAAACAAAGATAATTTGACTTCTTTCTTTCCAATTTGGATGCCCTTTGTTTATTTCTCTTGTCTGATTGATCTAGCTAGGACTTCCAGTATGATGTTGAATAATAGTGGTGAAAATGGGCATCCTTGCCATGTTTCAGATCTTGCAGGAAAGGCTTTCAGCTTTTCCCCCTTCAGTATGACACTAGCTGTGGTTCTATTGTGTATGGCTTTTATTGAATTTAGGTATGTTCCTTCTATACCCAGTTTTTTGAAGGTTTTCATCCTGAAGGGATATTTAATTTTATCAAATGCTTTTTCAGCATCAATTGAAATTATCATATGCTTTTTGTCCTTCATTCTGTTGATATAATGTATCACATTGATTGATTTACATATGTTGAACCATCTTTGCATCGCTGGGATCAATCCCACTTGGTCATGATGAAAGATCTTTTTAATGTATTGTTGAATTCAGTTTGCTATTACTGAAGATTTTTGCATCTTAAAACCATGACATGTGCATTCTAACCACTGTATTATTGATAATATTCTCGAATATTTTTCTCTCTTTACATGTCATAATTTTTACCCACCATTCAAGACTCAAGTTTATAAAGCTTTTCTCATCTCTGATTCTCAATAGTATCCTTCCCTCTAGTGAAATTTCCTAACACTGGGTTTATGTCCCTTTTCTCTGTACTTATAACTTTTCTTTTGCTAATTTGTATAAGCATTTTCACTCATATTTGTACCCCTAAAGCATATGCCCCTTAGATCATAACTATGTCTCATGTCTTATTTATTGTTCTTATTGACCACAGGGCCAAAGCTACCATTTGCCTAAATGGAGGCTTTGCACAATTTAGAAAAAGTGGCACCTCTAGGTAGATAATTAGAAATGGATACTTGCTTTGAACAGAACAGTTAGAGAAAATTCCCTTTTTATGTGAAGAAAACAATGTATTCTTCCTTTTTGTCAATTTTAGCCCCTGTATGCCAGAGCATGGAGGGCAGGTACCATTTTAGCCCCACTTGTGTCCTTGGGACCTAACACCAAGTAGATACAAGGTAGATGTTTGCTAAAGGAATCAATCAATATGTGGCAAGATGTTTACTATGGTTTAAATTAGCTGAGTCCAGAAATGTTTGAACTAAAAATTCAAGGAGAAAAAGAAACAAAATGGAAACCAGGTCATCTCTCTAAGGATGATTTAAAAAAAAAAAAAGTAGCTGAGAAGAGAAGAGATACAGTTTTGTAAGATACATGTTATAATGAAGACATTTTAAAATCATGGTTTTGTATACATTTTATCTTAAATCCACAGAGAAAGCAAATAACACCTATTTTGAAACATGTACATTTTAAATGTAGTTTTGTGTTTAATTGTTTTAAGGAAGATAAAACACAGCTAGCAAGAGTGCAGGGACATATAACTAGCATAATAAAAGATACTGAAAAATTATCCTTTGATAATAGACAAATGATTAGGAACCATGAGCATGGTGTAATAAACAGAGAAACATATGCTTACGATATATAACATAATACATTTAAAATTTTTCTTTAACTTCCTTCAAACTCATGGTGGAGGGAGAGGTCTATTATTCAATAATTTGGTAGATAATTTATAAATTCAAGAGATAGTAAAGGTTCAATATATAGACAGACTTAAGAATTTTAGCTGGGCGCGGTGGCTCACGCCTGTAATCCCAGCACTTTGGGAGGCCAAGGCGGGCGGATCACGAGGTCAGGAGATCGAGACCATCCTGGCTAACACGATGAAACCCTGTCTCTACTAAAAATACAAAAAATTAGCCGGGCGTGGTGGCGGGCGCCTGTAGTCCCAGCTACTCAGGAGGCTGAGGCAGGAGAATGGCGTGAACCCGGGAGGCGGAGCTTGCAGTGAGCGGAGATCCGGCCACTGCACTCCAGACTGGGCGACAGAGCGAGACTCGAGTCTCAAAAAAAAAAAAAAAAAAGGTTTAAATGAATTTTTTTATATTCAGTTAATAAAGGAATATTCCTAATTTCCTTAAAGATTTAGCCTTCATAAATTTATCACTTTTAAGGAAGATAGCCATGATCTCTCCCAAATGCCCTTTGATGTTATATTTGGAGTCATAATACTGAGCTGAATCCCAAGTCTCCTGATACAAGAACCTGTGCATTCTAAGTTCTCACAGTCTTAGGGCAGTGCTGATGTAATACCTGAATAGGCAGTTAAATATGAGTAAGTCATGCAGGCTGTGCATTTGTCCCCACACTGGTAGGCCTTATCCTATCTACAATGCTCACCTTCACTTCATTCCATTTATATTTAGTTTTGTAAATTTTCTCCAACAAACATTCTCATTCCTGCCTCAGGATATTTGCACTTGCTCCTCTCTAAGCTTAGAACATGCTTCTTTTATCTGACTGGGTTCATCATTCAGAGCTCAGATCAATTGTCTCCTCTTCAGAGAGGCCTTCCTTGACAACCTTATTTAATGTTGTCCCCAAACTTTTCAGTCCCTTGTTATTTTATTCCATCTTATTTTCTTCAGATCACATATCACTATCTAAAATTATCAATTACTGGCCAGGCGCGGTGGCTCAAGCCTGTAATCCCAGCACTTTGGGAGGCCGAGACGGGCGGATCACGAGGTCAGGAGATCGAGACCATCCTGGCTAACACGGTGAAACCCCGTCTATACTAAAACTACAAAAAACTAGCCGGGCGACGTGGCGGCGCCTGTAGTCCCAGCTACTCGGGAGGCTGAGACAGGAGAATGGCGTGAACCCGGGAGGCGGAGCTTGCAGTGAGCTGAGATCAGGCCACAGCACTCCAGCCCCGGTGACATCTCAAAAAAAAAATAAAATAAAATAAAATTATCAATTATTTACTTGTTTACTGTCTTTCACTATGACAGTATGAATGAAAGTTCCATGAAACAGGAGTATTCTGTCCTTTTCTATGCTATACCTCTTAATTTTGAGAATAGTGCCTGCTATGTAGCCTACTACTTTTAATTTAGTTTTATTTCAAATAATTTTTTATTTTATTTTATTTTATTTATTTATTTATTTTGCGATGAAGTTTCACTCTTGTTGCCCAGGCTGGAGTGCAATGGTGTGATCTTGGTTCACTGCAACCTCTGCCTCCCGGGTTCAAGGGATTCTCCTGCCTCAACCTCCTGAGTCGCTAGGATCACAGGTGCCCGCCACCACGCCCAGCTAATTTTGTCATTTTAGTAGAGATGGGGTTTTGCCATTTTGGCCAGGCTGGTTTCGAACTTCTGACCCCAGGTGATCCACCCGCCTCAGCCTCCCAAAGTGCTGGGATTACAGACATGAGCCACTGCGCCCGGCCGAAAGTAAATATCTTTTAAATAAGAATGTCCAAATCCTAGGAATGTGACATGTTAAAAGGGAGCAAACTTTAAGAAACAAATCGTTTTTTTAAAAAAGAAATATTTAATACATTGGAACTTTTGGCATTAACAAGCTCTTGGGAAAGGAATTTTGGAAATTACAGGCCTCCTGGATGCTCCTTAAATTATCCCAATTAAGCAGTGACCTACCTTGTGACCCCTGAAATACTGCTTCCTGCCATGAGACCTAAGACTTAAGAAGGTTAAACACAAATTAATTACTAAAGGCTATAATCAAGGCAGATGTTTTTGACTAAATATACTTTGTTAATTAGCCAAATATTTCTCCCTAACCCTGGACATTTTGTGGCATAGACACAGACACACACACACACGACCTCTAATACATTTAGATACTATACTAATATATTCAAGCATATTAACATAATGTATTTATATATAGTACTTGCAATAATGTTAAAAATACTAAACTTTAAATTTCTGTCATCTCCAGAAGTCAAAGAATTAGTATGAAAACTCGGTTTTACATACTCTTCAAAGAGAGGTTTTCATTTAACTAAATTAAGGTTTCTTGACATTAGAATTGACCGTTGGAATTTCAGTTGTAAACAAAAACCAAGTTCTTATGCAGCCATATTTGTGTTTTACATGCTGATACTTGCCAGCAAATTAATCAAAGAGACTATGTCATATCATTTTTGTATCCCCATATTTGTCATAATAGGTGTTCATTAAATCTTTGTTGAATAAATGATTACTAGTTTACTAGCCTAAAATCATAGATAGTAATTTGAGTTAAAGTGAAATAAAGTTTATTATGTAGTAAATTAGGATAATAATAATTTCAGCTACCACGTTTTAGGAAAGAAATGGTATTTAATATAGAGAAGTTTTTACATAAAAGGAGAACTTTAGACAGAAGCCAGATTTTTTGTTGTTGTCATTGCTGTTTTTTTCCCTGCAAAGAACATGCGAGAAATGGCACTTTAAAATCCAGACATGTATCCAATAACTGCCAACTGGTGCGATGAAGTATGAATTATAATAGTAACAGGTATTCAGTTAATTTGTGGCACCTGGCTCAGGGAGCGCAACAGTGGGAAGAAAAAGGAAGTAAGCCTTTCAAGATAACATGTTTAGGAGCTTGACCAGTCCTACTGGGTTTGTTTCTAATCTACCAGAATGCTATTGTCTTCAAACTCTTGAACACTACAAGCCCTCTCTATTACCACTTCCTTGCCAAAGATGTTATAAATAGTTTCACTCCTGGAACTATCTCTGTCTACTTTCTATTCTTCAATGTCTTTTCTGTCCCTGTGCCACAGTCCTAATACTCCATTGTATTAGCTGTTAGGCCTCCATAGAATCACCCCAGTCTTTCATTCCTTGGTAAACTATTTCCAGACTATCTTCTCAGCTCTAATATGATGAAATATTTGTTTTGGCATGAATATGCATTCTTAAGACTCAGAATTTGTCTTTGTCTCATCTTTGCTGTTTATTATCTTGAAGCCAAACTACTTACCTCTATTCATTCAAACCTATCAATGAAAACTTTTGGCCCTATAGCATATAAACTTCATTTAATTTAATCACATCTTCCAATAATCCCTAATATGCTATTTATGTATTTGGGGAATACTCATATTTCACTTGCTTTGTGGTTATTTGTTACTTTTCTCCTAATGATTGACAATACTAGATTTGCCTTCTTCTTTAACCATTCAGGATACAACTTTTCAACAACTATAATTTGGCCATAAATCAGTCTCTTGTATTGGCAGTTTTATATATTTAACTTTGATAATACTAAATATATAGTTTTATTGTTTTCTAAAGCCAAAATTATAAATATGCACAAAACAATATTTAGAAATGTAAAAACAGTGTCCCTTTCTAGAACTGAACACCCTATATCAACACTCAATATATTGTGTAGTAATCTGTTAGGATTAGCTAGAAATCCATACTGTACCTTTAACCCGTGACATGACCTAATGTGGGTTGAATAATTACATAAAAGAAGTGATGTTGGTCCTTGATTGCTTTTTTCATTTGTCTGTTTTAGTTTTTTTTTGATTACCAACACTTTTTATGTTTATTCTGGAAAAAAACAAAATAGAAAAGACAAACTTTTTTTAAAACATAGCTATCAACCAGAAAAAATTAAAATGACTTTTAGCAGACTGGTCACAATGTATCATTTCATATTTTGGCTACGTACATTTATATTTTCTCCTAAAATAAAATTTTCTGAACACATAATTTTATTTTCATCATATTCTCTTCATTCTCCTTTTGTGCAGATGACTGGTACCTCATCTCATGAATCTAGGCTTTTCAAATTACTTAGTTTAGCACAAAATGTTTCTTCTTTTTTTATAAAACTATTTTGGATTTCTGTCACTGGAAAACTCTGGGATGTGAATTTGCCTATGTCCCCTACTAGTAGGGTGAATCCATATTTAATACATATGTCACCCAAAGCTAAGTTACAAATATCTGCTTCTCCCTCCCCATCCCCTGCCATCAAGAATATCTTTTTATGTCCATAAACATTTATATATAACAGCATTTTCAAAAGTGCATTGTCTTTTATTGATGAACATAATTTATTTAAACACCCACTATTGTTGGACATTTGTGGGTTTTCTCCCCATGTTTTTATTTTGTTGTTGTTGTTTTTTTTTTTTTTTTTTTTTTTGCTATTATAATCAATTGTGCAGTAAATATCATTATAGCTAAATCTGTACACATTGCTAAGTTTTCCCTTGTGATAAATTCTAAACTAGAATTGCCAGGTTAAAGGGTAGGCTTATTTCTTTTTAAGGCTTTTGACATATATTGCCAAGTTGCTCTTTAGAAATCTATCACTGAGATCCCACCAGAAGTACTGAAACATACTGTATTTCCAAACCCTTATAAAATTTCTCTTTTAAAACAATTGCTAATGTAATGCATCTTTTCCTAACCAAATTGAGCATTTTAAAATATTGCCCATAATTACAAATTCTTTACTACAAAGTATTTCATAAATCAAGAGTCCCAAAACTTTAAACACTTTTTCATAAATCAAGAGTCCCAAAACTTTAAAAATTTTGGTAGCTTGTGACCAGACACGGTGGCTCACGTGTGTAATCCCAGCACTTTGGGAGGCCAAGGCAGGAGGATCACCTGAGGTCAGGAGTTCACGACCAACCTGACCAACATGGAGAAACCCCGTCTCTACTAAAAATAAAAAAATAAAAAATAAAAATAGCTGGACATGGTGGTGCATGTCTGCAATCTCAGCTACTTGTGAGGCTGTGACAGGAGAATCGCTTGAACCCAGGAGGTGGAGGTTGCAGTGAGCTAGATTGTGCCATTGCACTACAGCCTGGGCAACGAGAGCAAAACTCCATCTAAAAAAAAAAAAATGTAGCTTGTTTTTTTACATTTTTTGCTTATAGTTTTAGATGATGTACGGTGAAGAAAGAAAAGGAACCCTAGCCTCAATTTTTCTCTCATCAAAACAAACCACTCTAGTGCCACTATTCATAAACTCATCCCTAGTGATCTCTAAGTTCAAGGAACTAAAAAGAGTATCCATCTTATAAAACATTTAGTAACCCCTTTTGGGCCAGGCTCGGTGGCTCACGCCTGTAATCCCAGGACTTTGGGAGGCCCAGGAGAGAGGATCCCTTGAGTCCAGGAGTTGAGACCAGCCCGGGCAACACAGTGAGATTCTGTCTACCCCGCCCCCGCCCCAAAAAAAACTAGCCGGGTGTGCTGGCATGCACTGTAGTCCTAGCTACGTAGGATACTAAAGCAGGAAAATCACTTGAGCCCAGGTGTTTAAGGTTACGATGAGCTGTGATTATACCACTGCACCCTAGTCTGGGTGACAGAGCAAAATGCCATCTCTAAAAATGAATAAAAATAAATAACTCCTTTTGTAAATAATGCTTTATTAAAGTTGTTAGGTTGAAGAGAAGTGTACTTGTTTCAAACCAAGTTCTTATTAAAATATTATCTACAAAATGATGTATCAGTTCCAATTAGTATTTTATTGTAGTAGCTTATTTGATTTTGGTCAAGTTCTTTATGGCCTTGATATTCAAACATAAAATTCAAATGCAAAATCACAAGATACAATTTTGTGAATGTATCTTTGACATCCTTGGTAATTAGTAGATTAGGTGGCTCTTTAGAAAAGTATATGTTTTCAGTGAAAATTTCTTTTTCTTTTTTCTGAGACAGGATCTCACTCTGTCATCAAGGCTGGAGTACAGTGGCACCATCTCGGCTCACTGCAACCTCAACCTCTCGGGCTCAGGTGATCCTCCCACCTGTGCCTCCCAAGTAGCTGGGACTACAGGCATGTGCCACTATGCCTGGCTAATTTTTTACTTTTTTGTAGAGATGGGGTCTCACATGTTGCCCAGGCTGGTATCAAATTCCTGAGCTTAAGCAGTAATCTTGCCTCAGCCTCCCTAAGTGCTAGGATTACAGGCGTGAGCTACTGTGCCCACCCAAAAATTGCTATATAACAGAAACACTAGTTTATTCTAACTATGGAACATATGAAGCCTTAGTTTCTGTTAAACTTTGGCCCTTTTAAACTATAACAAGCCTTGTCTTTTTACTGTCTATCAAAATCAAACAAAGTTGAAAATTATCAGTTCAGGATATTACAGAAACATATTCTCTTCTCTTTTCTCTTCTCTTCTCTTCTCTTCTCTTCTCTTCTCTTCTCTTCTCTTCTCTTCTCTCTTCACCTGCCTGTGCCTTCTCTCTCTCTCACACACACACACACACATACACACATGGACTCTCTCTGTCCTGTTTCTGACTATGTATGCCACAGTTTTTCTTAAAACGAATGTGAGGGATATAATAGTATACTTCACTATATATTTTTTAATTTCACACTGGGTCTTTTCCCTCTTAAATACTTGGAGAAGATATTACATAGGTTAACAAAAGTAATATGTGGTCCTAGCCTTTAACCAGATTTTACTCTAGGATAGAAAACACTTTTTTTTGGAAGACCAAGATATTGAATTAGATATAAGAGTTCACCTCAATAGGTTAGTTTTCTAATTCCCATCCTTTAAGTAATGTTTAAAGATATTTCTATTTCTTGATTCTTATTCTTTTTTATTACTTTACATATTAAACATTCATTATCAGAACCAAAATAAAACTTCCCCAATACTGAGTCAAAAATTGATGTGTAAATAAGTCTTTTCATTCCTGCAAAACAGACTTCTTCCCTCAAATTCCTCCTAGGTTTATGGGGACTAGCTAGATAGCCTGCTTCCAGATTCTTCACTTTCTAATCTACCTCTACCATACCCCAGAAATCGTGGAAAAATCCAAAGTCATTTCTTTAATTACTCCCAGTTGCAGTATTAGTCTTGCAGTAGATTATTAATCAGCTCACATGCCTCAGTGATTCATTGATTGCTTTCTGGTGCACTGTCTGGAAAACTGATAATGATTTTTCTTTCTTTCAAAAGAATGCAAGAAGGAAATCTTTCTTTTCTTTATTTTTGTAATATAGATTTATATCAGTAATGATGAAATTAAGTAAAGTGAAATAAAATATTTTTTAATTCAAAGCTAATGAAAATAGCAAGTCTTTTAGAAAATTTAACCATTATTAGATAAACCTTATTATGAGAAAAGTTACAGGGCCACTCTTGAAATGGATACTATATTATTGGCCTTTTTTAATTTTTTTGGTAAAATTTTCCCACTTGTCTAATTTCTTTTTGAAAGCAACAGTAAAGTACAGAAGAATGTTTTTGTAAACTTCTCCCTTATGTTGTATGCCTACCTAAAGGCATACTTCCACTTGCAGGACAGCATAGTGTCTTAAATGAACCCACTGATTTCTCATGAATTTTTTTTCTGTGACCATGCAAACTTGCACCTTGTCTTTGACAGTAGAAATAAAATCATAAATCTGATTTTGCATATTTGCTGTAAGGTTGGCCCAGAGTAGCAAAGCACAAAATCAAGACCATGGTACTTGAAATTTTTTAAATCCTAAAAATATATTCCATTAGATGATATAATTTAATTATACTCTAAATGTTTTATCTAAAATGCATTTTCTGTCTTTTCCTTTTTACTCTTGTCCTCACTTTTAACGATCCATCGGCTGACAGTGTCTTTACATCCAAAATGCAAAGCAGACAAATGGGCATATCAGGGAAGAACATGACAAAAAGCACCAGCATCAGTGGAGACATGTGCTCACTGGAGAAGAATGATGGCAGCCAGTCTGACACTGCAGTGGGCGCCTTGGGCACCAGTGGCAAAAAGCGGCGCTCTAGCATTGGTGCCAAAATGGTAGCTATTGTTGGTCTGTCACGGAAAAGTCGCAGTGCTTCTCAGCTCAGCCAAACGGGTAGGAATTTTAATGTTACTTTTAACTTCATATTTGAGTTGTCATTACAAGATATATTTCTCTTCTCTTACTCGTTTTATTGCAGTAATATGTGGATGATGACATGTTCCAGAGGGAAAGGGCATTTTAAACTAGTTAACCTTTCTGAAATCAACAATGATGTTTTTTCCAGTGATCAATGAGCCTGCTTCAAAATGAACCTTGGCTAGTGTTCTTAAAATGTAGATAATGTCTTTCCTCCTCAGCAAAGAGTTATGCTGTAACACCCAATTGCCAGTTGCTGATCCTTTGTAAAGATAATCTGAAATGGGGGATATTTGCTTTTCTTTAGGTTCCTCAAGTTGGAACCAGCTAAATTAATTTCCATTCCCAGCAAGATACTGTGAAGATGATTCCTCATATTTTGTGTGAATAATACAGTTCTTGTATTGCTGACAACCCAACTTCCTTTTCAGTTTGTAAGCAACATTTGCCAGTAGTTATCAATTTTCTCACTGCAATTTTTATTTCCCTGTTAAAACTTCAAACAGCAATATTCTCCAGCAGCAGGGATGGAGGAATTTTCTGCTGACAGTGAAGATATTCAAAGCTTTGCTACTTTAAAATTCAGTTGCTAAATCACATCTGCAAAAACAAATTATAGACAACACTCCTACTCAGAAAAGCCACTGTTGGCAATTAAGAAATTTGTGAATCAGAGCAATGTCTTTTTTTCAAATGGGTGTTGATAATTAAACATTAAATCCTTGGTATCTTGGAAATAATAGCATATCTTCTACTTAACAAACAAATGCATGTAATATGGTGTTTCTTTTATTGCAAAATAAATTATAGGCAGCTGGATTAAATCTAATTTATGCTTGACTACTAGGACTCTCATACATAGAAGTCAGATATAAATCTACAGCACAAAATAATTTAAAGTTACTTTAATTCTTGGACCCGGCTAATCTTGATTTTTACAAACTATAATTGTAATTCTGGGAATTTAGTCTTATTTAACAATATTATATTGAAATAATTATTTGGCGGTATTTTTTATATTCTGGTTGTAACTAAAGATATTTAAAGTGATTTTTGTTATAGGATTTTTTATTGTTTTAAAATACTATTTTGCATTTTAACGTATAAATAGAAGTTTAATTTATGGACAGTGAACATACAGATCATACTTTAGTGACTTTTAAAATTGTTAATATTTATACATCATTAACTATGTTGTGCTAATATGATACATGTTGGCCTTTTGAAATTGAGATTTTTTTATACTTCTCTAATAGAAGTTCATTATATTTTTTTCTTTAAAACTTACAAACATCTGTCAATCTAAAATTTCTCTAAAAAGTAAAGTCTACTAATGTTTTTTAAATTAGGAACCTCAAATGGACGTTAATAAGACTACAATTTAGAAAATATATGAAACTAAATAATTAATTCCATTCATTCAGGGTTGTTATGTATAAATATTGCACACTTACCGTGTGCCAGACACATGAAGAAAAAAGATGAATAGGAAATCATTTATAACCCAAGTTGCTTACAGTCTAATAGAGGACAGATACTTAAACAGATTGCTTCAAGGTCATACACCAGTGGTGAATCTAGAATTACATAGAAGGTACACTGGATGCTCGGAGGAAGGCCACTTGACTCAACCTGGAATTCCAGGAATGAATTCCTGGAGATGATACCTAATCAGAGATATCATCTCAGTGACTGGAGTGGCTGCTAACCAGGTAAAAGACAATTAGAAAGGTGTTCTAGATAGAAACCATAAGAAAGAAGGCATAGATCCATGATATGTGCAGGAATGATAAGCAGTTACATAATTTTAACATAAAATATTGGACTGAATAGCTAGAGATGAGGCTAGTAGATAAATAGAGACCAGGTCATAGAGCATCTCAGATCACAGTTATAGATGATAGGAAGTTTTACAAGGTTCTCAGTAGAGGATTGATATGGTCATATTTGTATGTACTTTATGTACAGTTTTTAGCCCATTCAGGCTGCCATTTGTTTATGTAACAAATAATTTTTGCATACCTATCATTTGCCAGGGACTATCCTGAAGAAAACAGAGACAGAAATCCTTCTTATCTTGGAGCTTATATTCTAGTGGGGCTACAATAAAGAGGTAAACTTAAGTCCACACCTGGAAAAGAGCATTTAAGGATGAATTAATGGAGAAGTACAATAATTCAGACAAAAGATAAGATCCTAAACTAAGCCAGTTGTAATAAAGATAGAGAGGGGATGATAGATTCAGGGAATTTTTAAAGAGCAAAATTAGTAGTCAGTTACCTGATTAAGTGACTAATTGGATATGAGGAGGTGAAGGAGAGAAAATTCTAAGATGACTCCCATATTTCTGACTTGCATCACTGAGTGGATGGTAGTGCCATTAATGGATATTGGAAATATAAGAGGAGTGGTTGGGGCATGGTGACTGATGCCTATAATCACAGCCCTTTGGGATGCCAAAGCAGGCAGATCAGTTGAGGTCAGGAATTCAAGACCAGCCTGGGCAACATGGCAAAACCCCATCTCTACAAAAATATAATTAGCCCTTCGTGATGACTCATGCCTGTAGTCCCAGCTACACTGGAGGCTGAGGCATGAGATCGCTTCAACCCGGGAGGCAGAGGTTACAGTGAGCCGAGATTGGCTGCTGCCCTCCAGCCTGGGTGACAGAGCAAGACTCTGTCTTGCACTCCCGCCCACACACACACACAAAAAGAGAGAGAGATATTGGGGAAAGAGGAAGAGAATGAATCTTTGATTTAGGAAATTTTGAATTTGTGATATCTGTGAAAATTTCCAAGTGGAAATGTCTAGAACATTTAAATAAACACTTTTGAAGCTTGTGTCAGGACCAGGGACATAAATATGAGAGTTACAAAGTTTAGATAATACTTAAATTCATGAATATGGCTGAAATTGCCCAAGAAGAATGATACAGATAAAATAGCAGTAGCCCAAGACAATGCCCTGTGGAAGATTAGCATTTTAGAATTGTGTGGAGGAAAAGTCCAAGAAGAAGAAGAAGGAACAATCACAAAGAAAAGACCAAAATTATGAGAGAATAGTATCACAGAAGTTAAGATGTAGAATATTTCAAACACAGAAGGGTCAGTATTTCTAAATGACCAATTTCATGTCTTTACATTTTTGGCATAACTATCCCATATATCTTTCTTTGATAGTATTTGTATTACAAAATTGTAGTTCTATTGACCATACATTCAGATTCTGTAACAATACCGATTTGGTTTTCATGTATGAGTAGTTATAGGTTTTTATCTCAAAAACCTTGACATGTTGGCAGATTTAAGAAATGTAGTCTTGTTTTTTGTTATATCATAAAGTTCCTTCCTATATATTACATAGCAAATGATAAAGTCTCTTTGTCATTGTCTTCATTACTATTCGGTGATATTATAATGGGTACATTTTTAATAGTTCTTAAAATTTGCAGTTATTCATACCTACTCACCTAATAGACTTGACCTGCTGACAATAGAATTCAGATTATCTCTCATTTTAAAGCCCAAGTTTAACTGTAGCATAGCCAAAAATTACTGGACTTCAAACTTTCAATGGATTTCTAAGTTCTGTATTTGTGTGCATATGTATATGTGTTTAAAATAAGATTTTAATTATGCTTTATTTTCTTAAGAAAAAACTGGAATCATAAGCTCCAAAAGTATTTGAAACAAATCTTCAAATTTCAGTATTTGAGCATATGATCTAGTAGCTTAGATATTAAATTATCAAAAGTAATTATCTACAGCAATGAACTAGTTTTATAATGCTGTATCTTATAATAGCTTCTTTCTTCAGACATAAATATATAAGATGTATTGAGTAACTTGCCTGAAACAAATAAATTCTTTGTGTGTTTTCCACTAGTATGTTTGTATTTTCAAAGATTTGTTTAGTATTCTCTTTATTTTCCTGGTCTCTGTGTGAAGATCTATATTTAATTAAGTTAAAGAGTCATTATGTCATGAATGATATATCATAATGATTTCAATTTTTTGAGATGGTATTTACTTTTGTAAAAATAAATATTATTGTACCATCATGGATTTCAAGATCAGACAAGACAACTTACCAACTTACCTCCCTTCTGAAGAGTAGAAACTCAGCAAAACGGGGTCTTCCTAAAGAATAGTGAAATGATTCTGGATGATATCACAGTAATTATATGTAAATAATAATTGGCAAAGGAGAAACCTTTTATAAAGGTATGTTGACCAACACACATAGTGGCTAAGTTATATCTCTCTTCTGTCACACTATTTGTATGTTCCATTGCCTGTTAATTGGAAGCTCATCTTTTAAATCACTGTTTCTAAAGAATTGAGTATGACTTGATAGGCATTATAACCTAGTAGAGAGCATATAGAGGGAATAAGGAGACTTGAAATCTATTGCTTACTCTGGGTTATATATTAAATATGGACTCTTTAAAAACTTACCCAGCAGATCTGAGTCATATTATGTCTGTCTGACTGATGGAATTGACATGTGCTATCCTAACAGCATTTCTGTAAAGATAATATTTTTAAATGTATGAAAAGTACATTGAAAACTTAATATCACATGGTAGATATAAGACATCAGTAGCCAATTTATCCTCATGGGGGAATCAAGAATTCTGTTTTAGACATTATTTTGATTTTGAGATGTCCATTAGACATCTAAGTACAGTTATTACATGATTAATTGCATAGATTAATTCAGAGCCCAGTAGATCAAAGCAAAGGGTGTAATTTAGGAGTAATCCACAGGTAGCATTTGAAGCCATGGAACTGGATAAGATTATTTATGGTAACTTCAATCAAGAAGAAAACCAAAGACTGAGCCCTAAGACATTCTACCATTTAGAGGTCAGGACGAGGAAGAAAATTCATCAAAGACTTAAGAGAAAGCAACCATTAAAGGAAATGTAAAAAAGGATATCTTAGAAACCAAATGAAGAAAATATTTTAAGAAACAGGACATGATCAACTGTGGCAGGGGCTCTGACAGGTCAAGTAGGATGAAGACTGATAATTTACCATTGGATTTGGCAAGATGGAGAAATTTGGTAAATCTTGACAAACCTTGCAGTGGAGGACAAAGCCTGATGGGAGCTTGTAAAGAAAATGAAGAAGTGAGTCAGAGTCAGTGAGAATAAAAATATGAACACCTAATGCTTTTTAAGCACTTATTATGTGCTAGACACAGTTCAAAGCCTTTACATGTGAATCATTTAAACCTCACAACAAAGTTATGAAGGAGGAATGAGTTATTATCTCCATTCGATAGATGAGGGGAAAATGTAGGGAGACAGGAAATAAATTTCTCCAGTTTACCCAGCTAATGTCATGGGTAGAAGTTGGAATTTGAATCCAGGCAATCTGGATCTGGAGACTTCACTTTTAATTTTTCTATTACAGTCTAGAATAGCACTGTTCAATAGAACTTTTGGCAGTGATGGCAATCTATATCTGCACTGTCCTGTACAATATGGTAGCACTAGTCACATGTGGCCATTGAACACTTGAAATGTGGCTAGGGTAAGTAAGTTAACTGACTTTTAATTTTACATTTTAATTAGATTATTTTAAATTTAAATAGACACATGTGACTAGTGATTACTGTACTGGACAGCACAGTTAAAAACAATTCTTTCTAGGATTTTTTTAAACAAATAAGAAATAGAAATTCTAAAATGGAACTATAACTTGGGGGAGAGATAATCAAAGAAGAGCTTTGTTTTTTTAATAAGAGGGACTTACTTGTGGGAACAATTGGGTAGGTGAGATCCAGAACTTAAGTGGAGATCGTTGGTTGTAACCTGTGGTCACTCAGGCATCTATGTATGCTCTTTTCATCTTGTAATAATTTATAATTTCACACAGTACTTTGAAGTAACTCTTGTTATAACATTTAGCAACTGTAATCATTTAGTCATCTATCTCTTGGTTAAACTGTTTTTCTTGTTTAGTTTCTTCTTCTCAGTGTCTGGTGTTATATCACATATGGTGATCCTCAGTGAAAGGCCCATGAACTCCATGAGGCTACATGATTCACTTCACTGGGGAATGGAAAGAAATAGTAGAACTTACTTTTAATTTTTAATCTAAAAAACAAAAAAGAAATTAAACTTTACAAATATTTAATATATGGCTTCACCTAGAATTCTCACTCTAAATGCGAGATGGTCTCATGCGTTTCTGAGGGTGTTAGTTTTAACTAAACTAATAATGAGAAAATAGGAAAGTGGCTTAAAAAGGTTATAGCGATGAAACTGTGGTTTGAATATAATACCAAGTTTGCAACTTTTACTCCTAGTTAAGCTCTTCATTAGCCCCCAGTGAAGACAATACAACACTTTAAGATCTGACAAGAAGTTTACCAAGAAATTCTAAGTTATCAAAAAGATTAATAAAATATGGATTTACACCTACTATTATTAACAATAAACCTTACCCTAGGTTTACACTTTACATGGCCTATGGTGTGTCTCTGTGATGTTTCTTTTTCAACTGTGACATAATTAAAACTAAATATGAGAAAACTGAACTTGGAAGCAAACTTTCAAAATACTGTATTTACCTAACATACATTACCTGCTGTAATATATACAAACCCTGAAAACTTAATACAAAAGTTCATTTATTGATCAAATATCAGTCCAAAGTAGGTATTTCCAGTCACCTTTTCTGTAGTCATGCAGGGCTCAAGACTTCTTTCATCTTGTGGGCTTTCCCTCTTAGAAGGCCTTAGAACCCTTTCTCTTCAGCCAGTACATGGGAAGTTTTTACGGACAGGAATTGGAAATGGTAACATCACTTCTGCTTCTATTCCATTGGCTGCTTAGTTACAAAGCTGATGCTGGAAAATGGAACATTGGGAAATATAGCCTTAGAGAATGCCCAGGAAAAAGAGCAAACAGGTTTGATAAGCAAACTACAATCTAATACTGCCACATAGCATTAAGCCACTGTTTTCAGAAATTATAAGGCATTTTACTTCAAATATTTTTCCGAAGAGCATAAGACTTATTTTATTATTCAAATAACTATTTGCAAATATTTATTTAATTTTAATCACCTTTTAAAATATCTACATATATTTTATGTATTGTAAAAGTATAGTAGGATATGTGTATCATTTATAAATAATTTTTTACAGAACTAGAAGTGAGATTTTTAGAGGTTTAAAACTACTGACCTAGTATGTAATAGCGCTAAGTGGATGTGTGCTAAGGAAACATAGAAAAACTCAATTGCTAGCCAACTCACTGTAATCCTGGAGCCATCCTTCCTAATGCTTACTTTTTTGGACAGCATTCAGACCAGGTTATACAGAAAGTGACTTGATGTATGCCCTGTTAATATACAAGCCTACATTAAATACAATAATATCTGTGGAAACAACTAAGTAATAAGAATAAAAGAGATGTTAAGTAATAGTATTATCTTTTCACATCATCACAAATCTCAAACTAACCCTATAGGATATGGCATGTTAATGTAGGATTCTAACAATGTGTTTTTACCACTAAATTTAGGCATATTTCTTGCCTTTAAAATTGTAACTATGTTTTAGCCCTTATAATACTATCATTCATTATTTTAAAATATTGACTCATGCTACTCTATGTTATTTACTAACTTCAGGTGGCTCAAGTATTGTAGGTGAGGTAAACATAACATTTTCTGGAAGTGAAAGCTGGTGTTAATATATCATAAATTGTGTTAAGGTACTTATGCAGCATCTAGGCTCAGCATGTAGCTAAGAAAGATAGCAGTTTCATTGTTCATGGAAACAAATTTAGTATTTCTTAAATTTGAATTGGATTTCATATTATTTCTTCTAAAAAACATATTTTTAAAATACTTTTAATTGTGGTAAAATACACGTGACATAAAGTTTACCTGTTAACGATTTTAAGTGTACCGTTAAGTGTTATTAAATATGTTTATTATGTTGCGCAACCATCACCACAATCTATCTCCACAATTATTTTCGGTTGCAAAACTTAAACTATGTATCCATTAAGCAATAACTCTTCATTCTCCCCTCTTCCCAGCCCTTGGTAACCACCATTTTACTTTGTCTTTGTGAATTTGACTGCTCTAGATATTTCTACCCATCAGAATTTGCTTCTTTTTTAAGGTTGAATAATATTCCATTATGTATATGTACATGTATACACCACATTTTGTTTATCCATTCATCTGTCAGTAGGCACTTGGGTTCCTTCACCTTCTGGCTATTGTAAATAATGCTACTTTGAATACGGGTGTACAAATATTTCTAACAGGCCCTCCTTTCAATTATTTTGGGGATATACGCAGAAGTGGAATTGCTGGATCGTATGATAATTTAATTTTTGTTTTTTGAGGAACTGCCATACTGGTTTTCTAATTATTACTATTATTATTATTATTGTTATACTTTAAATTCTAGGGTACATGTGCACAACGTGCAGGTTTGTTACATAGGTATACATGTGCCATATTAGTTTGCTGCACCCATCAACTTGTCATTTACATTAGATATATCTCCTAACGCTATCCCTCCCCCAGCCTCCCACCCCCTAACAGGCCCCAGTGTATGATGTTCCCCTCCTTGTGTCCATGTTCTTATTGTTCAGCTCCCACTTATGAGTGAGAACATGCGGTATTGGGTTTTCTGTCCTTGTGATATTTTGCTGAGAAGGATGGTTTCCAGCTTCATCCATGTCCCTGCAAAGGACATGAGCTCATCCTTTTTTATGGCTGCATAGTATTCCATGGCGTATATGTGCCATATTTTCTTTATCCAGTCTATCACTGATGACATTTGGGTTGGTTCCAGGTTCTTTGCTATTGTGAATAGTGCCACAACAAATATACGTGTGTATGGGTCTTTATAGCAGCATGATTTATAATCCTTTGGGTATATACCCAGTCATGGATTGCTGGGTCAAATGGTATTTCTAGTTCTAGATCCTTCAGGAATCGCCACACTGTCTTCCACAATGGTCGAACTAATTTACACTCCTACCAACAGTGTAAAAGCATTCCTATTTCTCCACATACTCTCCAGCATCTGTTGTTTCCTGACTTTTTAATGATCACCATTCTAACTGGTCTGAGATGGTATCTCTTTGTGGTTTTGATTTGCATTTCTCTGATGACCAGTGATGATGAGCATTTTTTCATGTGTCTGTTGGCTGCATAAATGTCTTCTTTTGAGAGGTGTCTGTTCATATCCTTTGCCCACTTTTTGATGGAGTTGTTTGGTTTTTTTCTTTTTTCTTATAAATTTGTTTAAGTTCTTTGTAGATTCTGGATATTAACCCTTTGTCAGATGGATAGATTGCAAAAATTTTCTCCCATTCTGTAGGTTGTCTGTTCACTCTGATGATAGGCTCTTTTGCTGTGCAGAAGCTCTTTAGTTTAATTAGATTCCATTTGTCTATTTTGCCTTTTGTTGCCATTGCTTTGGTGTTTTAGTCATGAAGTCTTTGCCCATGCCTATGTCCTGAATGGTATTGCCTAGGTTTTTCTTCTACGGTTTTTATGGTTTAGGTCTTACATTTAAGTCTTTAATCCATCTTGAGTTAATTTTTGTATAAGGTGTAAGGGAGTGATCCAGTTTCAGCTTTCTACATATGGCTAGCCAGTTTTCCCAGCACATTTTATTAAATAAGGAATCCTTTTTCCATTGCTTGCTTTTGTCAGGTTTGTCAAAGATGAGATGGTTGTAGATGTGTGGTGTTAAATCTGAAGCCTCTATTCTGTTCTGTTTGTCTATATATTTGTTTTGGTACCAGTACCATGCTGTTTTGGTTACTGTAACCTTGTAGTATAGTTTGAACTCAGATAGTATGATGCCTCCAGCTTTATTCTTTTTGCTTAGGATGGTCTTGGCTATGCGGGCTCTTTTTTGGTTCCACATGAACTTTAAAGTAGTTTTTTCCAATTCTGTGAAGAAAGTCAATGGTAGCTTGATGGGGATAGCATTGAATCTATAAATTACCTTGGGTAGGCCATAAAAGCTGTTTTTTTTTTTCATAGAAGCTGTACAAGTTTATATTCCTACCAGTAGTGCACAAGAGTTCTAATTTCTGCAGATCCTTGCCAACACTTAATGTTTTTTGTTTTGGGGGGGTTTCCAATAATAGCCATTCTAATGAGTATGAGGGTGGTATCTCATTGTGGTTTGGATTTGCATTTCCCTAATGATTAGTGGTATTGAGCATCTTTTCATATGCTCATAGGTCATTTGTATATCTTCTTTAGACAACTGTTTATTGGAGACCTTTGCCCATTTCTTAATCAGATTTCGGGGGGGTTTTGTTGAGTTAAAAATAAACTTTTTTAAAATAGAAAATTGTAAGCAGGTTTTTTCAATCTTAGGAGTCATCTGGCTGGGCACAGTGGCTCACGCCTGGAATCCCAGCAGTTTGGGAGGCCAAGGAAGGCGGATCACCTGAGGTCAGGAGTGCAAGAGCAGCCTGGCCAACATGGTGAAACCCCGTCTCTACTAAAAATACAAAAAGTAGCTGGGCATGGTGGCGGGCACGTGTAATCCCAGCTACTTGGGAGACAGAGGCAGGAGTATTGCTTGAACCTGGGAAGCGGAGGTTGCAGTGAGCCGAGATGGTGCTACTGCACTCCAGCTTGGGTGACAGAACAAGGCTCCATCTAAGAAAAAAAAAAGAAAAAAGAAGAATCATCTGTGTATTAACAATAACATGTATTATAACTTATTTGCACTTGTTCAAATCCCATCAGACTATAAATTTCTTGAAAGAAGCAGCTATATCTCATTCATTTGTACATCTCTGGTACCTAAGATAATAGTTGATATCTACAAAATACTCAGTATTTGTTGGAATGCATGTATGAATAAATGAGTGAACAAATGAATGAATAACAATTTAATCTCTTACAGAGAAGGTAACTTAAAACTGTGTTCCTCAAATTATTAAACTGATACATTGATGTTTTGAAGCTATAAATGCTCATATGGATATATGTCAAGTGTTTCTTATTTATCATCTCATATTCTAGTGTTTCATTATTGTTTATGGAAATAATAAGTAGAACTCTTTAAAGCTTTTGTTAAGGAATACTTACATCTACAGCTACAAATGCAAATTATCTTGAATTATCCCTTTCCAAACATGAAGGTTGCAGTCATAATCAAATTATTAATAATTTGCTAATGTTTTCTTATGGTATTTTAATCATTTCCCTAAGCCACAAATTTTATTCATACATTTTTTCATTAAATAAACATTTTTATCAACTACACTATTTGTAAGACTCATTTTAGTGGATGCTATGGAAGACAACTTGACAAAACATTGTCCCTACTATCTCATAGCTTCTCTATTCTTAGGATCTTAAAATCTACTAGAGGAAATGAGTTGTTGGCTTGAGTAAACGTAAAACAAGGTGGAACATGATGAGGATTAGCAAGATTCTGTAAGGGAATGTGGCAGAATGGAGAAAACATAAATTTTAGAGTTCAAGCAGGCCTGAATTCAGGTCCCAATTCTGCCACATGGGCAAGTTACTTAATTTCTCTGAATCTCTATTTCCTCAGCTTTAAAAATTATGGACTCTATCATCCTACTTCATGAGGTTGTTATGAGCACTTATACTAAGCACTTATAACTTTGTCTAACATATACTAAGTTTCTACTAAATGACAGCTGTTATTATTAATATTATTGTTAACATAAGTTTAGCTGTTATCATTAATATTATTATATTATCATTAATGTAATGGTGGAAATGATTCCTTCCAGCATTGTTGCCAGGGTACTAGTTGATCTTAACCTTGAAGTGTGGATAATGTTTACATTGTGAAGATGCTGAGAATATGGCCTGGATATTTTGGACATGGGAAATATTAGACTCAGAGATATGGAAAGGTATCTTATGTATGAGCAGGCAGAGAGTATTTGACACATAGTGATAAATGAGACTAGCAATAGAGATTGGGGCTGGATTACAAATCATGTTTGTTGAAGGAGTTAGAGCCATAGGGCTGGCAATAGGGATCTATTGTAGAATTTCAAGCAGGGTCATGACAACATAAATTAGAAATATTTTGTCAGTAAGAAAGACTATAGAGATCAAGAATAAGATACTTTTTTTAAATTAGAGTAGAAATGAGGAGGGCATGATCTATGGTGTATTAGTTTCCTATTGAGACCATAACACATTATCATTAACTTAGCAACTTAAAACAATGCACATTTACCGTGCCATCTTAAAACAAGGTGAGCTCTACTGGCTTCTCTGCTCTGTGTCTCACAAGACCAAAATCAAGGTGTCATCCACGCTTGGATTTTATCTTAAGACCCAAGGCAAGACTCCATTTCTGAGGTCATTCAGTTGTTGGTTGGAGCTCAGTTCCTTGTGGTTGTGGACCTCAGGTTCCCATTTTCCTGGACACATGACCTCCTTCATCTTCAAGCTGACAAAGGCACATTGAATCCTTCTTGTGCATTTAATCTCTCTGCCTTATCCCTTCTGCCTTCCAGTCAGAGAAGGTTCCCTGCTTTTAAGGGCTTATGTAATTAGATTGGGCCCACTCAGGTGATCTAGGAAAATCTCCCTATTTTAAGGTTCATAACCTTAATTACATTTGAAAAGGTCCTTTTGCTATGTAATGTGGCATATTCCCAGAGTCCAGGGTGCAGTGCATGGACATCTTTGGGGGACCATTCTGTCTACCAGAAATGATAGTATTAGATGAAACGGTAAAGAGATTCAAGAAATACTGTAGACATATTTTTGAAGTTATTATTTACATCCTGTGTGCTTCCTGGGAGTCAATGCAAATAGAAATAAACGTTAATTTTCATAACTTACCTTCCTTGACCAAAGAACACCCACCAGTTATTAAGATTTAAGCTTTTTTTCTAATATAAAATTTAGAAGGGAATTTATCAGTCATTAAATAACATAATTAGCAATACCATGAATTTGTTGTTTAATTTTCACAACATGAGATGTAACTATTATCATAACCATTTTACACATCAGGAAACTAAAATGCAGTTTCATGGTTGACAGATAAAGCTCTAAAGCTGGTATTCTTTATATGACCCCCATTATTGCTAACAGTGTATTTTTATAATTAGCTTTTTTCATGTTATTGGGGAGGGAATCTTTCTTTTCAAAATAAAATTCCTCAGGAAAGTACTTTTAATTTAGTATAAGCTTTATATAATTTAGTATAAGCTTTATTTAATTTAACTGGACATATTTTAAGATGTAAATAGCCAACAGGGATTGTCCATGTTAGTAATCAGTAAAGGAGTGGTAATTGTAAATAAACCATAAAGAATTTAATTCTGAGCCAAGAAACACATACAAGAAAAGAAGTCTTTAATTTCTTTAAAATTTATAAGTGCCTTAAGGTTTTTGAGCATCAGAGTATAAACAGAATGCAATTTTAAGGCCATTTTAAATGAAATCCCCGTACATTCTGAATTGGTATGTGGGGCTGCTAGATGCTATTTACTCAATTGAGTCCTTTCCTTGTTACCTACTAGAAAGACTTCCAAAGACACAGTTGCAGTTATTTGCTAGAAATATAATAAAATCCTAGCTAAGCAGTAATGATACTAGGAGCAATGATATCAGGAGTATGGAAAAAGATAAGACTGTTGGCTCATTGTCCCCTTGGGCTTTGAAAACTATCTGGCATTGCAGACTTCATAGAATGAAAAGCACTAAGATGAATCCATCTTCCCTCTTTGATGCAGCTCTAAGTGGACAAATTCTTCTAATATTATTCTTGGATGAAGTGGTTTTTTTTAACTGACACTCTATTATTCACTGCCATATAAACATTTAATATAACATATTATTATTCAGTAAATATTTGAACTTCCACTAAGTGACAAACAACATGGTATGTGCCAACTAGGGTCCTCCTCATATGGTATCTCTGTTCCAGTGGGAAAGACAGGCCTTAACAAATACATAAAGTAATAATTAGTCAACATTACAAAGCTTGCCTTGATGAAAAGTGCCAATGATATATGAGTGTATTGCAGACGATACTAACCTACTATGTCTCATCTTTCTATCCACAAAGACAAATGACCTTTTGATTTAAAATCAGCTGTATAGGATCTGAATTTGTATACTGTGCATACAATGAGGAAGAGAGGTAATAGTTTCTAATGTAACCTAGGATATGCTTGGGACTAATACAGTGGAAAAGTAGAATCTAGTGTATTTCTCTTAGGCATTAAAGTTTGGTGCTAACATAAGAATGTAATTTCTGTAGCTTTTAATCCAAAGATTTAAAAGGGTGGTTTTGGTTTTGATCTTGTAATGTGAGGAATTTATTGCTTTTTACTTGAAACTTCATAATTGCTTAGAAAGTGAGAGTAGGATATGAGAGCTGATACAGAAGTATGAGTTGAGATGAGGAAATGTTCTGATGAAGAAACTGATGGTGAGGCAACATGTAATATAGAAGTATAAGAAAGAATAGAAAGAATACCACAGAGAGCCTCCAGGAAAGGCACTGTGCTCATAACTGAGGTATTGAGGAATTTTACTTCACCACCTTTCACCCAAATCCTCCTTTCCAAAGGAAATACAGTAGCCCAAAGGTAGGGGAACAGCAGCCACCCACCTCTTATCAAATCATTTCCAGTCCCATTGACATTTGAAGTATCTCAATTTCTTGTCTCTTTTTGTCTTCCTTTTCCTACTGCCAGCAGTCATTTTATCCTGGAATTAGAGCCATCTGTGTGAAAGAAACGATAAGTGACCGAAGTTTTCTCATTTGCTCTCAGTCAGAATTCCTCTTCATTTAACCAATCAGTTGTGAAATTATCTTACTGGAAGCACTAGTTTGATAAAATTCTGCTTCAATACATTAAAATAGATTTCTGTTTAAAAAAATACACAGATTATTTAAGAACTCTGCATTTATTTGATTTATTTCATTTGGAAAGTTTTTTTCCAGAAAAGGACAAAATGTTTTTTACACAAGTGAAAATACCTGTATTTTAAAATAAAATAATAAATTTAATTAACGAACAATGAAAGATATGCCATTTCAACTATTCACTATAGCAAACACATGAAATCAACCCAAATGCCCATCAATTATAGATTGGATTTTTAAAAAATGTGGTACATATATACCATGGAATTCTATGCAGCCACAAAAAAAAATGAGATCATGTTCTTTTCAGGGATGTGGATGAAGCTGGAGGCCGTTATCCTTAGCAAACTAATGCAGGAACAGAAAACCAAATACCACATGTTCTTACTTACAAGTGGAAGCTAAATGATGCGGACTCATGGACACATAGAGGGGAACAACATACTCTGGGGTCTTTGGGAGGGCAGAGGTTGGGAGGTAGGAGAGAAGCATGAAATGTAACTAATGGATACTAGGCTTAATACCTGGGTGATGAAATAATCTGTACAACCAACCCCCATGACACACGTTTACCTAACAAACCTGCAAATCCTGTGCATGTACCCCTGAACTTAACATAACAGTTAAAAAAAGGATACGGCATTTCAGATAACTAAATACATGTGACTATATGTTCGAAAGTTCACTTCTTATTTCTAACTGAAATGGTAAACTGGAGTTTATTTCCTTTCTCAAGGAAGAATAATATTCTTTTCTTCCAAATTATACAGTACAGTGCACAATTTTAAAGCAATGCAGAATCCTCTTTAAACTGTGTTCTAGGATTAATCCTACTAATTGTCAAATCTTTTTATGTTTTATTGTGATGAAGACCAAGTGGTTTGCATTATTTGTATATTTGAATACACTTTCATATATTTAACTATGAATTAGCCTTCTTATTCTGAGTTATCCAATCTCAATCACAATAAAATTCCCTCACAGATTTTACATACTGGATTATTCCTCTTTTTAATCATTTTAAGTACATTTATTATTCCTTAGACTTACTCCTTAGATGTGTATTTATTTTGCATTTATCTTAACGTGTAGAAACTTCAAGTGGGAAAAATTGTAACATCTCATATAAAGATACTTTTTTCTGTGTTTTTTTAATGGAATATTCGTGTGTGTCAATGAAACCTTATGCTGACTCTGTACCTCATTTTGAATAAGAGAACTATGTTAAATTCTTTTAGTTTTAATCTGCTGTATCTTTTTGGTCCTTTATGATTGTTCCATCAGTCTTTATCTATCCTTGGTATAAACTGCTTTTTTTCTTAAAATAATCCACATTAAGTTTTATCCTATTTTCAGTGAAACATTTAAATATACTAAGGTTAGTTTAGATTCCATTTTTCTCAAATATTGCTTAAAATTTTAAATAGAATATCAGACTAGCACTAAGCACTTAGATTTTTTAAAAGTATACAAATTTCTAAATATCCATTCAATTATGATTAACTGTGTTTCTATTAAAGAAAAATGGTGTTGTGCAGGCACTATGGAAAATTTTAAAATTACACAAATTACATAAAAGTTAAACAAATCATAGACCTACACTCAGAAAGCTTAAAATCTATTAGGGAAGAGATGTTAGATAGCCTATCAGTAGCACAAAATGCTGTAAGATTTCAGAAAGATCACTTCTTACTGGAATGGTATTTTGGATGGCTTCTTCAGGGTTTGTAATTTGAGCCAGACTTCAAAGAATAAATCATATTTCAATGAAATGAGATAGGAATGCACATCAATCATAGGGAACTTCAGAAGTGTAGAGTAAGTTCAGAAAAACATTTAGTATGCAGCAGAGAAAGACAAATGATCTAATTTGACGAAAGTATTGGTTTCCAAACTTTTTATTTAAGCAATTGGAACCCATTTAACTTTTAGAAGCACAAGACAATACAATCTCTAAGGATGTCTTTAGAGCATACTCAAGGAACTAAAACTATGTTCAAGACCTCAAGCATAGAGTATGAGATAGAGTTATAAATATAAACTAGAGTCATACAGTTTTATATTTATAACTCTATAGTTATATTTATATATAAATATGCTCTATAAATATATCCCAACCTTCCCTTCTGAGTCCCCAAAGTCCATTATATCAATATTATGCCTTTGCATCCTCATAGCTTAGCTCCCACTTATAAGATATGCCATTTCAACTATTCACAATAGCACTTATAAGTTCTTACTTACAAGTGAGAACATACAATATTTGGTTTTCCATTCTTGAGTTACCTCACTTAGAATGATGGCCTCCAGCTCTATTCAAGTTACTGCAAAAGACATTATTTCATTCCGTTTTATGGCTGAACAGTATTCCATGGTGTGTATATACCACATGTATCTACTCATTGGTTGATGGGCACTTAGATTGGTTCTATATCTTTGCGATTGCAAATTGTGCTGATATAAACACCTGTGCATGTATCTTTTTCATATAATGACTTACTTTCCTTTGGGTGGATACCCAGTAGTGGGATTGTTGGATCAAATGGTAATTCTACTTTTAGTTCTTTAAGGAATCTCCATATTGTTTTCCATAGTGATTGTAGTAATTTACATTCCCACCAGTAGTGTAAACATGAAAAAATGTTCGTCATCACTGGCCTCAGAGAAATGCAAATCAAAACCACAATGAGATACCATCTCACACCAGTTAGAATGGCAATCATTAAAAAGTCAGGAAACAACAGGTGCTGGAGAGGATGTGGAGAAATAGAAACACTTTTACACTGTTGGTGGGATTGTAAACTAGTTCAACCATTATGGAAAACAGTATGGTGATTCCTCAAGGATCTAGAACTAGAAGTACCATATGACCCAGCCATCCCATTACTGGGTATATACCCAAAGGATTATAAATCATGCTGCTATAAAGACACATGCACACATATGTTCATTGCAGCACTATTCACAATAGCAAAGAACTGCAACCACCCCAAATGTCCATCAGTAAGAGTCTGGATTAAGAAAATGTGGCACATATACACCATGGAATACTATGCAGCCATAAAAAAGGATGAGTTTGTGTCCTTTGTAGGGACATGGATGCAGCTGGAAACCATCATTCTCAGCAAACTATCACAAGAACAGAAAACCAAACACCGCATGTTCTCACTCATAGGTGGGAACTGAACAATGAGATCACTTGGACTCGGGAAGGGGAACATCACACACTGGGGCCTATCATGGGGAGGGGGGAGGAGGGAGGGATTGCATTGGGGAGTTATACATGATATAAATGATGAATTGATGGGTGCTGACGAGTTGATGGGTGCAGCACACCAACATGGCATAAGTATACATATGTAACAAACCTGCACGTTATGCACATGTACCCTAGAACTTAAAGTATAATAATAAAAAAAAAAGTGTTCTGTTTTCACCACATCCATGCCAACATATATTGTTTATTGACTTTTTAATTATGGCCACTTTTGCAGGAGTAAGTGGATATCTCATTGTGGTTTTAATTTGCATTTCCCTGACAATTAGTGATGTTGAGCATTTTTTCATATGTTTGTTGGCTATTTGTATATCCTTTTTTGATAACTGCCTATGTTTTCTGACCACTTTTTGATGGGATTATTTGTTTTCTTCTTGCTGATTTGTTTGAGCTCTGTGTAGAGTCTGGATATTAGTCCTTTGTCAGATGCAAAGTTGGTGAATATTTTCTCCCACTCTGTGGGTTCGTCTATTTACCCTGCTAATTATTTCTTTTGCTGTACAGAAGCTTTTTAGTTTAACCAGGTCCCACCTATTTATCTTTGTTTTTGTTGCATTTGCTTTTGGAGTTTTAGTCATGAATTATTTGCCTAAGCCAATGTCTGGAAGGGTTTTTCCAATGTTGTCTTCTAGAGTTTTTATGGTTTCAGATCTTAGATTTGAGTCTTTGATCCATCTTGCATTGAGTTTTGTATAAGGTGAGAGGACCCAGTTTTATTCTTCTACATGTGACTTGCCAGTTTTTCCAGCACCATTTAGTGAATAGGGTGTTCTTTTCCCAATATATGTTTTTGTTTGTTTTGTTGAAGATCAGTCGCTGTAAGTATTTGGCTTTATTCCTGGGTTCTCTATTCTGTTCCATTGGTGTAGGTACCTATATTTATACCAGTACCATGTTGTTTTGGTAACTATAGCCTTGTAGTATAATTTGAAGTTGCATAATGTGATGCCTCCAGATTTGTTCTTTTTGCTTAGTATTGTTTTGGCTATGCAGTCTCTTTTTTGGTTCCATATAAATTTTAGGATTTTTTTCTATCTCTGTGAAGAATGATGATGGTATTTTGATGTGAATTGCATTGAATCTGTAGATTGCTTTGGGCAGTATGGTCATTTTCACAATATTGATTCTACCCATTCATGAGCATGGGATGTGTTTCCATTTGTTTGTGTCATCTATGATTTCTTTCAGCAGCATTTTGTAGTTTTCCTTGTAGAGATCTTTCACCTCCTTGGTTAAGTATATTCCTAAGTATTTTATTTTCTTTGTGCAGCTCTTGTAAAAGGAATTGAGTTGTTCATTTGATTTTCAGCTTAGATGTCATTGGTGTGTAGCAGTGTTACTAATTTGTATACATTGATTTTGTATCCTGAGACTTTCTTGAATTTGTTTATCAGATCTAGGAGCTTTTTGGATGAGTCTTTAGGGTTTTCTGGGTATATGATCATATCAGCGACAGTTTGACTTCCTCTTTTCCAATTTGAATGCCCTTTATTTATTTTTTAATCTGCTCTGGCTAGCACTTCCAGTACTATTTGAATAGAAGTGGTGAAAGTGGGCATCCTTGTCTTGTTGCAGTTCTCAAAAGGGATGCTTTCAACTTTTCCACATTCAGTATGATGTTGGCTGTGGGTTTGTCATAGATGGCTTTTATTACTTTGAGGTATGTCACTTTTATGCCAAGTTTGTTGAGGGTTTTTATCAGAAAGGGATGCTGGATTTTATCAAATGCTTTTTCTGCATCTGTTGAGATGATCATATGATTTTGTTTTAATTATTTTTATGTGATGTATCACATTTATTGACTTGTGTAAGTTAAACCATCCCTGCATCCCTGTTATGAAACCCACTCAGTCATGGTATATTATCTTTTTGATATGCTGCTGGAGTTGGTTAGCTAGAATTTTGTTGATGGTTTTTGCATCTGTTAAATATGTTCATCAGGGATATTGGTCTGTAGTTTTCTTTTTTTGTTGTTGTTAAGTCCTTTCTTGGTTTTGGTGTTAGGGTGATACTGGCTTCATAGAATGACTTAGGGAGAACTCCCTCTTTCTCTGTCTTTTGGAATAGTTTCAGCAGGATTGGTACCAAATTGTCTTTGAATGTCTGATAGAATTGAGCTGTGAATTCATCAGTCCTGGACTTTTTTTGTTGTTGGCAATATATGTAATTTACTGATTCAATCTCATTACTTGTTATTAGTCTGTTTAGAGTTTCTGTTTGTTCCTGATTTAAACTAGGAGAGTTGCATATTTTCAGGAATTTGCCCATCTCCTCCAGATTTTCCGGTTTGTGTGTGGAAAGGTGTTCATAGTAGCCTTCAGTAATCTTTAGTATTTCTGTGGTATCAGCTGTAATGTCTCCAGTTTCATTTCTAATTGAGCTTATTTGGATCTTTTCTCTTCTTTTCTTGGTTAATCTCGCTAATGGTCTACCAATTTTGTTTATCTTTTCAAAGAACCAGCTTTTTGTTTTATTTATCTTTGTATTTTTTTGTTTCAGTTTCACTTAGGTCTGCTCTGATTTTTGTTATTTATTTTCTTCTACTGGGTTTGGGTTTAGTTTGTTCTTGTTTCTCTAGTTCCTTGAGGTGTGACCTTAGGTTGTCTAATTTGTGCTCTTTCAGACTTTTTGAAGTAAGCATTTAACACAATGAACTTTCCTCTTAACACTGTTTTTGCCAGAGGTTTTGATAAGTTGTATCATTATTATCATTCATTTCAAGGAATTTTTAAATTTCCATCTTGATTTAATTGTTAACCCAAAAATTGTTCAAGAGCAGATTATTTAATTTCCATGTATTTGTATAGTTTTGAGAGTTCCTTTTGGAGTTGATTTCCAGTTTTATTCCCCTCTCATCTGAGAAGATACTTGATATGATTTTAATTTTCATAAATGTATTGAGACTTGTTTTGTGGCCTATCATGTTGTCTCTCTTGGAGAATGTTCCATGTACTGATGAGAAGAATGTATATTCTCCAATTGTTGGGAAAATTTTCTGTAAATGTCTGTTAAGTTCATTTGTTCTATGGTTTAGTTTGAGTCCATTTTTTCGTTGTTGTTGACTTTCTGTCTTGAGGATCTGTCTAGTGCTGTCACTGGAGTATTGGAGTGACCCCACTATTATTGTGTTGCTATCTATCTCATTTCATAGGTCTAGTAGCAATTGTTTTATAAATTTGGGATCTCCAGCATTAGCTGCATATAAATTTAGGACTACAGTATCTTCCTGTTGAAATAATCCCTTTGTTATTATATAATATCCTTCTTTGTCTTTTTTTACTATTGTTGATTTCAAGTATGATTTGTCTGATATGAGAATAGCTACACCTGCTCACTTTTGGTTTCCATTCTTGTGAAATATCTTTTTCCACCTCTTTACCTTAAGTTTATGAGAGTCCTTATGTGTTAGGTGAGTTTCTTAAAGATAGCAAGTATTTAGTTGATGGTTTTTTTATCTGTTCTACCATTCTGTATCTTTTAAGTGGAGCCTTCAGGCCACTTACATTCAACATTAATACTGAGATACAATGTACTATTGTACTCATCATATTAGCTGTTATGTACTTTTTTTTTTTTCATTGTGTTATTGTTGTATAGATCCTGTGAGATTTATGATTTAAGGAAGTTCTCTTTTGGTATATACTGAGGTTTTGTTTCAGTATTTAGAACTCCTTTTAGCATTTCTGATGGTGCTAGTTTGACAGCAGCAAATCCCCTCAGCATTAGTTTGTCTGAAAAAGACTTAATCGCTCCTTCATTTATGAAGCTCAGTTTTGCTGGATAGAAAATTTTTGGCTGACAGTTATTTTGTTTAAGGAGGCTAAAGATAGGACCCTGATCCCTTTGGGCTTGTAAATTTTCTGCTGAGAAGTCTGCTGTTAGTCTGATAGGTTTCCCTTTACAGGTTGCCTGATGCTTTGGTCTCAGCTCTTAACATTCTTCCCTTCATCTTAACTTTAGGTAGCCTGATGACTATGTGCCTTGATGGTGATCTTTTGCAATGAATTTTCCCAGAAGTTCTTGGAGCTTTTTGTATTTAGATGTCCAGATCTCTAGCAAGGCAAGGAGGTTTTCCTCAACTTTTTTTTTTATTTGAAAATGTATTTCCTCAAATAAATTTTCCAAGCTTTTAAACTTCACTTCTCCTTCAGGAATATTAATTATTCTTAGGCTTAGCTGTTTTACATAATCCCATGTTTTTTGGAGACTTTGTTCATATTTTTATTCTTTTTTCTTTGTTTGATTGGATTAATTCAAAAGCCTTGTCTTTGAGTTCTGTAATTCTTTCTTCTACTTGTTCTATTGTTGAAACTTTCCACTACATTTTGTATTTCCCTAAGTGTGTCTTTTATAACCAGAAGTTCTGATTGATTTTTTTTTGTTGTTGTTGTTATATATATCTCTGGAAATTTTTTCATTTGTGTCTTGGATTTTTAAAAAATTTCTTTAATTTTGTTTTCACCTTTCTCTGTTATCTCTTTGAGTACATTAATAATCAACCTTCTGAATTTTTTATGTGGCATTTGAGAGATTTCATTTTGGTTTGGATCCGTTACAGGGGAGCAAGTATGATCTTTCGGTGGTGTTATAAAGCCCTGTTTTCTCATAATAGCAGAATCACTTTTATGGTTTCTGTTCATTTGGATAGACTATTTCTTGAAATTGTTCTTGAATTTATTTTCTATTGGACTGTGTAAATTTCTTTTTTTCCCCTCTTAAGGATAAGAATTTAATGTTTATTGTTTATTATAGCCTAATTTGATTTTTGGCTGTTTTATATGAAGCCTCTGGATGAGTTCCTTATAGAGAGTCTTTGTGTGTTAGCTTTCCCAAATGCTGCTTGTAGTAGTCTGGTACTTGTTGTGTGGGCAAGTTCATTGTCTCCTATGGGGTTGGAATGATGAGAATCTCTTGAAGCTTATCTCATTTTCCCATGGTGTGTACTTTATGTATTTAATTTTTCTTCAATGTTTTATTTACTGAGTTGATGATTCAGGCTTCAGGCCAATAGGGGAGGTATCCCTTGGGTAGGCAATTGTTGTAGCTAAAGCATATGGGTAGATATAATACCCAATGGTAGACAGAGGTCCCAGACTTGATAAAGGTAACTGGAGGAGCTCTCAGTTAGGGCAGCATCTAATTTAATTCTTAATAAATGTTAGCTTTTAAGATGTGAAGAAGTCTAGATCATCAGGACTTAAAGAGGAAATACATGATAGAAATGGGAGGTACCAACTGTAAAGAAACAAAGAAGAAAAAACCCTAGTTTTCGGGCTAGCAAAGTGTTGGCCACAAGCCAGATTTTACCTGCTGCTTTTATGTTTGGTTGGGTTTTTTTTGCTTGATAAATAATTTTTATTTGATAAATAAAGTTTGCCCGAACACGGCCAAGTTCGTTTGTTATTGTATATTGTCTGTGTTTACTTTTGTGCTCCAGTGGCTAAGATGAGTAGTATCTGAGCATCTGTAGATCAAGGAAACCACATGATCCACAAAGCCTAAAATATTTGCCATATGGCCCTTTACAGAAAAAGTTTGCCTACCTATTCTAGTTGATGCTTTTGGATATTCGAACATTTATACTCCAAAATGAGAGAAATCTTTTGTGTTTAAGCATAAAGGGAAGTGAATATTGAAGATGTAGGAGAGGATATGACTAAGTGTGGAAATAGATTCCCAAACATCTTCTTAGATAATTTTAAAATCTCAAAATATTAGAAAGAACTTTAAATGTCACTTAGTCCAGCCAGTGTTCCACCTCATACTTAATTTTCAGTTCTTTCCAAACTCCAGAAGGAGTTCTCTACTCTAACTATGTGGATTACATGAAAATTGCCCAGTCAAGAAGTTTGTCTCCATTGTTGTGAAAGAGTGGCGTTTTCCACTAAAATAACCTTGAAATGTTACCAGTGTCCATACATTTGCTATCTAACACATTTTTTGTAGTCTCTGCATAAAATTACAACTTTCCTGCTTACTACATCTGCTTTTGGTGCATTTAACAATGCCTCCGCTCATTTTTGGTCTTTTATTTTCTGATCAATATAAGTGTTTAAGACTGTGAAACAAGTGTAACAAATTTAATACTCATACATGAAAGAAAAATTCTTTAAAATGAGTATTCATTTTCAGTCTTCTACTTAATTCAGAATGCTATTGGAAGACCCTTGTTTCGTACCTGTTACCTAGAATTAATCTTTCTGGGTTTTGGCATTCTTCAAGAAAAATGACACAAGTAGGCAGTTAGGCTGTGCTGCTTCCTGATCTGTGCAGTTTGGGAAGTCTGCCCTTTGTGGATAATTATAAGTTAACAATGACATTATTGTTTATTTTAATGAGCACTCGATTATTTTATTGAAGTAATATTTAATGTTTTTACTATGGTTTTGATCATGAGAGTTTCTATAATGCTATGAAACATTTTTTACAGAACAAAGAAAAAAGTTATAAGCTATTGCTTTCTTAAAATCTTTACTACCTTAGCTCTTCTGATTTTTAAAATTAAATCTGATTCTAGGACTTAGAGTTTCATGGTCTAGAAGTAGTGGGTAACATTAAAGGATTTATTTATTTATTTATTTTGAGACAGAGTTTCTCTCGTCTCCCAGGCTGGAGAGCAATGGCGTGATCTCAGCCCACTGCAATCTCTGCCTCCTTGGTTCAAGCAATTCTCCTGCCCCAGCCTCCCAAGTAGCTGGGATTACAGGCATCTGCCCACCACGCCCAGCTAATTTTTGTATTTTTAGTAGAGATGGGGTTTCACCACGTAGGCCCGGCTGGTCTCGAACTCCTGACTTCAGGGAATCCACCCGCCTCAGCCTCCCAAAGTACAGGGATTACAGGCGTGAGCCACTGCACCCGGCCCTAAAGGATCATTTTAACCATTACTAAAGAAGTTTAGGAAAAGGAAAGAGAAGTGATATTTAAATCAGGCTCTTAGACTAGTTGATAATAGGTTTCTTGACATATTTTGTTGCGGGGTATGGAGGTTAAATGGCAAGCTGAAAGATTATGGGCTTAAAAAGGCACAAAGAGCTAAAAAATAAATAAATTCAGGAGTAATGACAATATATTACCTTCTTAATATTGGTTTACTGCCATATTCATTTAGAAGAAAATGCGGTTTTTTGTTTTTTTTCTTGAGACGGAGTCTTGCTCTGTCGCCCAGGCTGGAGTGCAGTGGCGCAATCTCGGCTCCCGGGTTTACGCCATTCTTCTGCCTCAGCCTCCTGAGTAGCTGGGACTACAGGCGCCCACCACCATGCCTGGCTAATTTTTTGTGTTTTTAGTAGAGATGGGGTTTCACTGTGTTAGCCAGGATGGTCTTGATCTCCTGACCTCGTGATCCGCCCGCCTCGGCCTCCCAAAGTGCTGGGATTAGAGACGTGAACGACCGCGCCCGGCTGAAAATGCGTTATTTCTTAAGCCAAATAACAACGAGAAGGAGAAGCAGGAGAAGTGATAGTCATTTATTTGAACATCAGCTATGTTCCTGGTACTTTGCAAAGCACTTTGTAGTTTATTAACTTTTTAAAACCCCATAGTTGCTCTTTAAAATAGGTATTATGGTTCCTGATTTTACTTCTTACATGAGGAAACTAAAGAAGCAACAGAAAGAAAGGTGTTGCGGGGAAGAAGGAAGGAAAAGAAACAATAAATGATTTTGAGTTAAGTCCTGCTAAAATTGTGAAACTGGAGAATTTTCTGATATTCTCCACTTTCTGTTCTCTTTGAATAGGGCTCCTTCCTTTCTATACCTGATCCCTATTAAGTGTTTTCAGATACTTTCACCCTTTTTATTTTCTCAGGAACTAATTGGCTAATACATTTCCATTAAGATCCAGAGGGGTTAAAATGCTTAACTACTCTCTGCAAGTATTTGAAAACTCTTAAGCCAAAATAGTGAATTTGTAGTAGAGATTTTAGTCATTGACAAGTAGAGAGAAAAGTCTGTAGAGACAGAGAGTCTTCCTGTATCTCCAAAATCACCTCTGTGATGAATATGTACTCTTCTTTCTTGTACATACACCAAGTGCACCTTTGAAGAGCTGCCATTTTCGTTAAGCCAAAAGATGGGTTATCTGCTAAAATATAATTGCTTTAGCATGAAGAGTTTTCAACAAGTTTTTGTTTTTTGTTTTTGTTTTTTTCAGAATTATCTGTCATTTATTTCCTACACTTCAGGATCTTTATTTTCTTTCTTTTTTAAAATTCCCTGTTAACTTTAAAAATTTTTGTGTGTACATATTTTTACTGTAGGTGTATATATTTAGGGTACTTGAGGTATTTATTTTGATACAGGCATATAATATGTAACAACCATATCAGGGTAAATGGGGTCTCTATCCCTTCAAGCATTTATCCTTTTATTGTGTTACAATGAAATTATACTCAGTTATTTTAAAACATATAATAAATTATTGCTGACTGTAATCACTCCATTGTGCTAAACTAGATCTTATTCATTCTGTGTGTTTTTGTACCCATTAACTGTCCCCACTTCCCTTTTCAACAACTTTTAAGGTGCAATAAGAAACACTAAAACTTCTCCAGTTACATTACTGAAAAATGAGTCCCCAAACCACATTGAAATTTACTCATAAAGGTGGATTTTGAAGAACAGAGGCTAAAAGAGAAAGAACAAGTAAAGAAAAGTGTATCATGATGGGTCATATAAAACTTTCACACCTGAGAGGAATTCTTTTTGTAAAAATTGAAGAAGCGTCACCAAACAGGCCTAGTAATCTCTAAAGATTCTGGTTGTCACAGTTTCTAGAGGTGGCCGGTCACTGATGCATGCTCTCTTCTTGCATTTTTTCTTTTCCTCAAAGACTGAAAAGAACTGAGTCAAGTTGCATAATTCTCTTTATATTAGGACATGCTATAGTAGGATGTGGCTATATCCGAAACTGGTCCTACTCAACTTCTCAGGATGGCACATTCATATTCTCATTCTCTCTCTCTATTTCTCTATCTGCAGTTCTGTCTGAAGCAGGAATTATAACAATCTTGAGTTCCTCACACCATTGTTTCACAGTTTTATATCTGTAATTCTAACTTGCTTATACCTGGGCTACCTTGCATTGACTCCTGACAATATGTGCTCCCTTACTTCTTGTTTCTTGGCCAATACTGATACAGCTTTGCCTGTATCTCCAACTCTGGCTTTTTTCCTGTCTTCCATTCAGACCTCATCAAAATAAGTAAGATAATTGGTAGAGTCCCTAAGCATTTCCCTTCTGATTGTAATAACAAGCTGAATCAGGATCCAACCTAGAAACCATCTCTGATTGTATTATAAGCTGGACCACCTACCACTATCAACATTATTATACTCCCCAGACTATTCCTGCACAGCATTACTGGCCTGGCATCAAATCATAGTGAGCATGGTTCCATTCTCCCAGGCTTTAATCCTGGTCCTCAAACTATTGGTTTATTTATTCTATCCTTGCTGTGAAGTTATAGTAACCATAGTAACAGTACAGTATCTTCATAGCTTTGGAGAGTCAAGCTAAGCCTTTTTATAATGAAGAAAATATATTTAAACATTGTATGCCAATGAAAATGATTCATATAATTATATATGAATATATAATCATATATTTTTATATCATTATATATGATAGTGAAAGAAAAAATGAAACATAAATAATTGAATGACAGCCATATTCTTTCCACAAGACTTTCTCAATATTTATGTAGGCTGTAGAAGCTATGAACTTGTACATAAAGGATATAAACAGCACCAGGTTTTATGTACTACTCCTATTTTATCATTAGCAGCCTTTCAAAATAGTTGCTGACTAAAAGCAGTATGGTTATTTGACATACGTAAGAAAGCGACAAATTCAGCAAGTGAATTTGTTTTGAAATACATAAGGTCAGCAGACACATGTATAGATCACATCAATGGGTTAATCAACTCATAGATGTGTTTAAATAGGTTTCATATGTTTATAATTAACTATAATTATGGTTAATAATATGGTGTATTTCATTTGCATCTAAAGGAGATAACCACAATTCTTAAAACTTGAATTACTTTTCTCTGTGAAATAAGACTGGTAGTAAGAACATTGTGTGGATGTGAAACTGAAACAACATATTAAATGACTTTCTCAAGGTTTCCTAGTAATATTAATTATGAAATAAAGACAAAAGTTAGTTCATTGTTTAATAGTGTGGTGATGGTGCCTTTGTAGTAGGAAAATTTCTTTTTAAATTTATGGCTATATTCTATATAACAGCTATTTCCATAGGGACTACATTAGGATGGCAAATTTATGTACTTCATATGTAATATTTTTACTTTTTTCTGAACTGAGCTGACTTCTCCTTGCTTAATAAGATCGCACACATTTATGCCCAATTTCTAACTTTTACATGTTAATCAATATGAAGTGCTACTGAAAATTTTTCATAACATAATTACAAAAGTAAAATAAATTTAAATGTTTAAATATGATCTCTTCAAATCGATCACACAGGCAAAGAAGGAATAATTACACATTGGATTCCTAGATATAAGATAGTCTGCTATTTTCAAATGATCATATAAGAAAAACACAAGTAAACAGATTGAAATTCACTACTAACTACATAGATATAGACTATAAATAACTCTATTGGCTATATATTGTCTGATTGTAGACCTCCTGAGGACAGAGACCATATTTATTTTTTTACTTTAAAATGCTGGCCTCAGTGTCTATCATTAAATTAATATTTGCTAATTATATAACCATAACAAACAGAGGAAAAGTGGTATTTGATAATAATCTCTCCATAATGCATTTCTCTTTGAGTTTGGTTCTAGACTTGAAAGAAGATGTCACAGCTTTAATAAAGAACTCTAATGATGGTGTCTACCATATGGAAGCAGACAAGAAATGAGCTAGAGTCTGGGAGACTCTGAGTTTTCTATTGCTACTATAAAAAATTGCTACAAATTTAGAGGCTCAAAACAACACAAATTTATTATTTCATACTTTCTTAGATCAGAAAGAAGTTCAGAGACAGTGTGACTCAGCTGGTTCTCTGCTTAGAATCTCACAAAGCCAAAATCAAGGTGCTGGCAGGACTAGATTCCTTTCTGGTGGCTCTGGGGATAAGTCCCTTCAAATTTGTTTAGGTTGATGACAGAATTTCCATTACATGTGGCTGTGGGACTAAAGTCCGCATCTCCTTGCTGCCTGTCAGCTGAGGGTCATTCTCAGCTCCTAGAGCTGGCCTTCATTACTTGGCTCATAGCACCCTTCCATTTTCAAAGTCAGCAATGGTGAGTCAAGTCCCTCTTATGTTTTCAGCCTCTAATGTTTTCCACCTTGTCTCCCCTCTGTTTCTTTCTTCTGAAAAAACTGTGTAACTGACTCTTCCCGCCTTCCTCTTCTCTTTTAAGGAGTCAGTGATATTCGGCCCACAGGGATAATCTAGGACAAACTCCCAATGTTAACACAATTACCTTGTCTAGTGTTTGAATAGCCACAGGTTGGAATCTTAGGGGGACAGCTTTAGAATTCTGCCTACCATACTATCTCAACAACAGTAAGCCATATTATGTAAATAAGGTTTAGTTTCACATCAAAATCTACATTTTGTTGTTGCCGTTGATACTACAAGCTTTAGTGAGTCTATATTTAACTGTTCCAGTTTTTCTATGCTTCAGGGAATTAAGAAAAAGGTACACCCCATCATGCATACTTAAAACAGATTAGAGGAGGAATATACCAACATGGTGGTAGCAAGAGCAGTTAGCAGAAAAATCTCAAAGAAGTCCTTGGATAATAAGAGAAATTATGCTCAGGTTGTGCCTCTCCAGGTGGAAATTCTTACACCATTGCTAACGGGAAAATCTGGATTTTTATTTTATTTAGGAAAATGAGAGTATCTTTGCCATTGCTAAAGAATATCAAGATAATGAGCAATTCCTAAACACTGTCTGAACTGATGGGCTTAATTATTGAACCATAGTCCTGGTATAATCAGAGACAGTGGCCTTTATTTTTTTGCCTCTAAGTCATTGAACATAGGGAGCTTGGGCGTAACAATAAGAATGGCTCAGGTTAATCTATAAAATAGAGGTTTTTATAGTCTTCTATGAATTAAGAATCAGGATTTTCTTGGTTATATTCTTATTTCAAGGACAGCAAAATGGGGATTTTAATAGTTTGGTAATAGCAACTGCATGAAATATCAGTGCAATGAAATAATTAGATTTCTATAACTATAAGCCTCTTGTAATCACTCAGTTATTCATACTTATGCTTATTATCTTATCAAAGATTCTAAGAAAACATTTCCTGGATTTGTACAGAAAAATATGACTCCATTGTTCTGACCAGTCTTTACTAATAATAATGCACAGGAGAATCCATTTTCACTTGATAAAATATGGGATTTTGTGCATAATTTTATGTAACCACTCATTATTTACTGCACAAAACTTTCTTCTCTGAAATTTACATAAAATCTATTTCGTGCTTAGTAAACTTAGCTACTGAAGTTAAGTGGCTCAGCTGGGAAAATATAGTAAAATAATAGCAAATTATTTTCAAACTGTAAATCTCTAATGAATATACACCTATTCATAATTATTACCTTGTTTTTTTCCAGGAAAACATGCATCAAAATATTCCCTTTTCTGTTTTAATTTATAAAACCAATATCTAATTTTATTCTTAAAAATCAAAATAATACAAATACCTATATCAAAGATTCTAAGAAAACATTTCCTGGATTTGTACAGAAAAATATGACTCCATTGTTCTGACCAGTCTTTACTAATAATAATGCACAGGAGAATCCATTTTCACTTGATAAAATATGGGATTTTGTGCATAATTTTATGTAACCACTCATTATTTACTGCACAAAACTTTCTTCTCTGAAATTTACATAAAATCTATTTCGTGCTTAGTAAACTTAGCTACTGAAGTTAAGTGGCTCAGCTGGGAAAATATAGTAAAATAATAGCAAATTATTTTCAAACTGTAAATCTCTAATGAATATACACCTATTCATAATTATTACCTTGTTTTTTTCCAGGAAAACATGCATCAAAAATATTCCCTTTTCTGTTTTTAATTTATAAAACCAATATCTAATTTTATTTTTAAAAATCAAAATAATACAAATACCTATAATAGAAAATAAAAGTTGCTTCCTTACTTACCTACCTCCTCTGCTTTTATCTCATCTCCCAAAGATAACCCCTGTTAACATTTTGTTGCATAATCATACAGACTTTATCATACATTGCAGTATATACTCTCTACATGTTCTATTGCAATTTGCTTTCTGTTTTCACTTAAAATATAATTTAGAATCTTCACAGGTCAGTACATGAAGATCTGTCTCATCTTTCAGGGAACTCTGTTGAATATTCTCCTACTGCATAGATTTAATGTAATGCCCTATTGAAGGGCATTTAGGCTTTTCTATATAATGCTACCGTGAACATACTTGTACTGACCTAATGTATGTATGATTTATCTGTAGGATAATTTCTGCAAATAGAATAACTAAAAGGGCATGCTCATTTTTTAATTTTGAAAAATATTGCAAATTACCCTCTAAAAGTATTATACAATTTACATTCTCTCAGAGAGAATATGAGAGAACTTAATTTTGCCCACTCTTGGCCATGCTAGTGTAATATTTTCTAAGTGAGTTTTTTTTTTAAATCTTTGCCAATCTGGTACAAATTTTCATTTTCATTTTATTCAGTACTCAACAACAGATTATTAATTGGAGCAGTTGCTTGAGATATGTTCAGAAAAGATACTGTATTTGTTCCCTGGTACTCCAGAAAGTAGATCAATATGACTAGCTGCTTTCCAAAACGGGAAAGAGGAGAAGCAATTGTTTCCTTCCCAACCCCAAATATGCATTGTATGTTATGTTGTCAAATAAGAAAACAAAATTAAGCTTTCATTTATACTGTTGCTTTGTAGCTCTTTGAAGCATAAGCTTTAATCTATGACTCATTGCTTTTAAGGTCATTGCAGTATTTAATGTATTAATATGACATTGGATCTTTGGCCAATGTAAAATCTTTTCCAGCTATCAGAATTTTCAAAGGAATAAGAAGTAAATTTTAAAATGTATTAACAAAGTAACTAGGACAAGGGCAAAAAAGTAATCAGAAGCAATATTTATTAAGGGCTTTTATGCCTGTAGCATTCTAATTCTTCTCATTTAAATGTGCTACTGATTAAAAGTGGACAATATGAAGCATTACGAAAATAGAAAACTTTTTTACTTAAAGCAGAGTTTCCCAAAGTGTATCCTACAAAACAATAATTCTTTGGAAGCTATTAGGTATTAAGCAGAAAATAAGGCTTCATCGTCAAATAAGTATAGAAGAAAATATGAGTTAAACAGTTTTAATCTGTGTTTTTTTAATTGTAGGACTTCATAAAGTCCTTTATTATGTTTGTGTGCTTTGTGACTCTCCAAAAGCAAAATAGAATCAGTGACTTTTCCTGACCTACTTTGATGAAATAACCCTTTGTCTATTGAAGCGTATCTTGGAATTAATATTCCTTAGAGTATTTTGGAAAACATCTAAACATCCTTAAATTTAAATTGCAGCATGTGTTTTAAGAAAAGATACACTTAGAAGTAAGTAAAAAATATTATGATTAATTCAGCATTCTAAGATATTGCTTGTTATCATTGTGGGGTCATAGAGAAAATAAGACTTTTCACAGTTAAGAATACCGTGACCCAATGACTGAAGTAGGTAAAATCTTTAATCTGAGCCATCAACCCTTTCTGTTGTAATTTCATATTATGTATCCCAAACTTAAACTGTACTCATGAGTCCATTAAAGGAGCTATAATTATGGTAAAATTTTGGGAAAATTATGTCAAGATAACAGAAAATTCCACAAGTGTTTGTTTAATTTCACAATTAATTTTCTCTTAAAAGTACTTTTATTTNTTTTAAATCTTTGCCAATCTGGTACAAATTTTCATTTTCATTTTATTCAGTACTCAACAACAGATTATTAATTGGAGCAGTTGCTTGAGATATGTTCAGAAAAGATACTGTATTTGTTCCCTGGTACTCCAGAAAGTAGATCAATATGACTAGCTGCTTTCCAAAAACGGGAAAGAGGAGAAGCAATTGTTTCCTTCCCAACCCCAAATATGCATTGTATGTTATGTTGTCAAATAAGAAAACAAAATTAAGCTTTCATTTATACTGTTGCTTTGTAGCTCTTTGAAGCATAAGCTTTAATCTATGACTCATTGCTTTTTAAGGTCATTGCAGTATTTAATGTATTAATATGACATTGGATCTTTGGCCAATGTAAAATCTTTTTCCAGCTATCAGAATTTTCAAAGGAATAAGAAGTAAATTTTTAAAATGTATTAACAAAGTAACTAGGACAAGGGCAAAAAAGTAATCAGAAGCAATATTTATTAAGGGCTTTTATGCCTGTAGCATTCTAATTCTTCTCATTTAAATGTGCTACTGATTAAAAGTGGACAATATGAAGCATTACGAAAATAGAAAACTTTTTTACTTAAAGCAGAGTTTCCCAAAGTGTATCCTACAAAACAATAATTCTTTGGAAGCTATTAGGTATTAAGCAGAAAAATAAGGCTTCATCGTCAAATAAGTATAGAAGAAAATATGAGTTAAACAGTTTTAATCTGTGTTTTTTTAATTGTAGGACTTCATAAAGTCCTTTATTATGTTTGTGTGCTTTGTGACTCTCCAAAAGCAAAATAGAATCAGTGACTTTTTCCTGACCTACTTTGATGAAATAACCCTTTGTCTATTGAAGCGTATCTTGGAATTAATATTCCTTAGAGTATTTTGGAAAACATCTAAACATCCTTAAATTTAAATTGCAGCATGTGTTTTTAAGAAAAGATACACTTAGAAGTAAGTAAAAAATATTATGATTAATTCAGCATTCTAAGATATTGCTTGTTATCATTGTGGGGTCATAGAGAAAATAAGACTTTTCACAGTTAAGAATACCGTGACCCAATGACTGAAGTAGGTAAAATCTTTAATCTGAGCCATCAACCCTTTCTGTTGTAATTTCATATTATGTATCCCAAACTTAAACTGTACTCATGAGTCCATTAAAGGAGCTATAATTATGGTAAAATTTTGGGAAAAATTATGTCAAGATAACAGAAAATTCCACAAGTGTTTGTTTAATTTCACAATTAATTTTTCTCTTAAAAGTACTTTTATTTTAGATAATTTTTTATTATTGCTTTTGAACTATAAGGGGAAAAGAGTATAACCCAGGATTTTGTGAAAATAATGGCACATTTTACTAAATTTACCAAATTAAAATGAAAAAAGTTGATTTTTATGCATTAATCTTTGGGTAACATTTGTTGAATATAATTTTTTCTGTACTTCAACATTTATAATCATTTATTTCTGAAGGAATATTTATGTTTACATGGCCTTTTATTTCCCCTTAAAAGTTAATGATGCACTTTTTACAAATTAAAGTTACTACTACTCAAGGCAAATGTTAAATGTAGTTTGAGAGTGGTAAAATATCCTTTCCTTGAATCTGATCTTAACTGGTAGGCTTTTGCTTTTATGTTAGATCCATTTAGGACTTTTTTCATTATGGAAATATTTTATATAATTTGAGGAATGTCATATTTGAAAGTTATAATATTTGCCCTAGGAGATAAATATTTTAATGTACCATTATTGCTGAAACTTTAAATCCCACAAACTACTGTTAATATTAGGAATATTTTCTTCTAATCCATTAGCATGTTTTTATACAATGGGTTCTGTGTATATTCCAAATAATATTGTGACACAAGTATATTCTTATCACAGACATTTTGGTTACAAAGATAATCTGTCATAGAAATATAATACAACTTAAATAGCATTGTATTTTAAAACGTACTGAATTTAGAAAATATCTTCTTTTTAACAGCTTTATTGAGATTAATTCATACAGCACATATTTGCATATTTAAAATGTACAATCCAGTAGGTTTTAGTGTACTCAAAGAGATGTACAACCATCTCCACAATTTTAGAACACTTTTATTACCTCAAAAAGAAACCACATACCCTTTAGCTATTCCTCCCCATCCTCGTTTCACCCATTCATCCCTCCTGCCCTCACCTTAATCAACCACTAATCTACTTTCTGTCTCTATAGATTTCCCTGTTCGGGACTTTCATACAAATGGAGTCATATAGTATGTGGTCTCTTATGACCGGCTTCTTTCACTTAGCATAATTATTGCACATCTCAATTCACACCAGCCACATTTCAAGTGTTCAGCTGCCATGTGTGGCTTCTGGTTGCCATATTGGGCAGTGTAGGTTTAGACTTCATCGCTTTCATAGGTGTACATTTTCTTCAGCCTTGGTTTTCTCCTCTATGAAGTGAAGATAATATCCATTTCAATTGGCTAAGATCAAGTTATATAATTTATGTGAAAGTATTTCTACACTGTTTACGAATATTGATGCTTAATTACCTTTAATATAAGCCATGGAACAGCTGCAGCTATTCCAGTAATCCAGCTAAAAACACACTCTTCCTTTGAGGTTTAGGGGGGAAAAAAGAAATAAATGAGGCATTAAAAATGAATCTGTAAGGATATAGAAGTGACTAAATCTTTTACCCATATGAAATGTTGTTTGCAGCTCTATATTCTGCTCTGCCTGATAGTGTACAACTAAACAAAATAAATCCAATCACTTAGCCCACTAGCTTTCCAAATAATTAAATGATCAAAAGGACTGCTTTCTATGGCAGAATTGATATATTTTTTCTAATTATTTAATCTATGTTCCGTATTAACTTTGGCTGTCAAGAAATTCAAAGTTAAATTTGCAATTCAACTATAGCAATGAAGTAGGACTTTATAATCTGTGTGTTTCTACTAATTTACATAATTATTTTTATTATCTTTTTTACTATATTTTACCATTTTTTCCATTTTTATTACATAAATCCATACATTTTATAAAACCGAGAATATAAGTAATCAGAGACAGAGATCATGCTCTTTTTCAGATGCTTAAGGTTAATAAGATTGACATTCGAATTAGACAATTTTGAATACTAAAATACTAGTAACACCATAATGCAGAAGTTCCAGAATACCTTGGGGGAAAAAGTGAACATTATTTTGAAACTAAACTTTGACTTTTTTTAGAGAGAAAAATCTGAGCTATTAAGGAATATAGAGATGAAATTATTAGGAAATACTACAGGTATTCATTTTTTAAAAATTGAATTCTGAACAACTCATCAGAGTATAAAATAATATGATTTTATCTCCTGCACCTAAGATCTACAACTTTTGCCATAACTGTTTGAGGTGAAATTTTAGAGTTTATTTTTTAAAGTCTCATTAATTTATGTATTATCACTATTAGAAAACTTTGGGGAAAGTGGTAGATAGACTTATCTTTTAAATTCTGGACTAGAGTTAAAAACTGTGAAAGCAATGTATTTTGGTAAAACTTCCTGTGACACTTATTAACAGCTTTAGATTATGGAGGTTTTCGAGGAAAAAATTTTGTTCCTTTAATTGGTGCTGAAACATTGTATCTTTTCCTATGGCCGTGGTCTATAAACATGAAAGCATGGGAGGTGTCCACACACCCCACACAAGGAAAAGAACAATGTGCCATCTATCTATGTCATAACTTGTACTCTAGCTCAGTTACGTGGGAAATGTATATAATGTGACTTTTTGTCTTAAACAGGTCATCTATATGACCAGAGACAAAGTAACAATGTTATTACATGAAATGTAGACATACGTATTTCTGAGACTGTTTTCTCAAGTCATCATATCCACACTCTACTTAGTTTGCTTATACTAAATTGGGTAATATGCCTCTAAAGAACAAAGACTTTGTCTTCTGTGTAAATTACTATTATTCTTAAGGCACCTATACTCAAATTCATGTGTAAACATGTTTCATGTAATTTTAATTACTTGTTACCCAGCTAAATTAAAACTACTAGAGAAAACACCGTTTATTATAACTCTTTTACCTACCTCATGATATCTAAACAATGTTTTATTGAAAAGCGTAAAAAATATGTCTTGCTTGATTCGCCATAATATCCTTTCTGATAGTATCAAGGTGAAAGATTTCACTAACTATAGACCTAATTCTCTAGGATTTCTCTTTAGAACTGTTTCCAAATAGATTAAAGAAATTTTCAATGTTTATTAGTAGTTGTTAGTGAATGACTTTTATTTTGTTTTGTTTTGTTTTGATACAAAAAGATACAGTAAAAAATCAAGATAGCATGATGGACTTCCTAGAAATCCTTAGTAAATCAAAGACTTAGTAAATCAAAGATTTTTAGAAGTAATAAACATCAAGTCAATTGACACTCATCCGCCTCCTTTAAAAAGTACTGTGTTTAAGAAAGCTTTTAATATGTATGTACATAGGTATCATGATAAGAAATTAGATTCTAGCAAAAGTTTATAATAGGGAAGAAGAAGATAGAAATTTATGGTCTATGGAATGCTTTTTTGTTTTACTTACATTATTTTGGGTGCACCAATAGTACTAGCTAGTGTCTGTTTTAACTGGCGGGTTATAAAATATTTTCAGAGTTAACCCTAGTTTGTATGAAGCATAATTGCCCTGATTATATCTTCTTATTCTTATGAATAAATGAAACTGTGTTTAAATTTACAGTTACATTTTCATTTCACACCAGGAACCTAATTTCAACTCAATAAGCCCTGAGAATAAGGCATACAATCTTGCTTAAGCCAGTTATTAATTACATTTCATAGTAAACAAAAATGATTCTTTAAACTTGTATGTTGTTCCTTCCTGGTAATAGTGGATTATGTGTAGGTTTTCAACTATCCTAGATCTCAGTAAACTTTCAAAGCTGTCAAAGAATGAAGAGCTATTCAACAGGCCAGATAATATATAGGTGTTATTTCCAAAGGGCCAAAAGCATTTTTAGGTTTGCCTGTATCAATGGTATCTGTAGCCAAAAATTCTGACAAGAGGTACTAATGCAAACAGTAAACATTACACTACAAGAGGGCCTTCGGCTATGGAGATAGAAATTAAAGAAATTTGTCATTAAAACTTCAAACAATAAAGTGGGAAAGGACATGAATACACATTTTACAAAAGAAGACATACAAATGGCTAACAGATATATGAGACAATACTCGTTATCATTATCACTAGTCATTAGAGAAATGCAAATTAACAACAATGAGATATTATGTACGCCAGTCAGAATGTCATTAAAAAGACCAAAAATAAGAGATGTTGGCAGGATATGGAGAAAAGGGAACCCTTAAACACTGTTGGTAGGAGTGTAAATTAGTACAATCAGTATGAAAAATAGTATGAAGATTTCTGAAATAACTAAAAATCGAATTACCATTCAATCCAGCAATCTCACTTCTGGGTATCTACCTAAAGGAGAAGAAATCATTATATCAAAAAGATACTTGCACCCATATGTTTATCATGGCACTATTTACAATAGAAAAGATACAGAATCAACCTCAGTGTCCGTCAATGGATGATTAGATAAAGAAAATGTGGTATATATATGGAGTGGAACAGTATTCAGCCGTAAAAAAAGAATGAAATCAATTCTTTGCAGCAACCTGAATGGAACTGGAGACCATTATCTTAAGTGAAAAAAGTCAGACACAGAAAGGTAAATACCACAATTTCTCAGTTTTAAATGGGAGCTAACTCATGTGTACACATGGACGTACAGTGTGGAATTGCAGATAATGGAGATTCGGAAGAGCGAGGGGATGGACGATGAGAAATTACCTAATGGGTACAATGTACATTATTTGGGTGATGGATACCCTAAAAGCCGTGACTTCACTACTATACAACCTGCGCATGTAGCAAAATTACACTTCTACCTGGTAAATTTATACAAAAGAAACCTCTGAATGATGTAATAAACATCTAAAGCTTCAATATAAATGTATTGTTTTATTCCTCACTAAATATTCTCTTAGCTAAAATATTTCTACTACTCTTTACTCCGAGGGGTTTGACTTCTAGCGATGCCAGAATAGAGGATACAGTGTACAGAAACAGCTGGAGAGAATTAGTAGCTCCTTTTGTCTATAGGTCTGACTACCATGTCACTTCATTCTCAGAACTCCAGAGGCTCTCCATAGCCCTTCGTGTTAATATCCAAGCCAGTCGCTTCTGTATTAATGCCTTCCACTAACTAAATCCTTTTGTCCTTTTAGGCCTCACCTACTCATAGATTGCTGGATTCAGTCCAGAGAGGGTCTCCTTACATAAGGCCAGATTTTTTTACTTATCTATATTAGAGAATATTTGATATTCCATCTCCTTGGCCTTTTGCCTATTCTAGGACCAAGTCAGGATCCGAAAGTAACATTTTTGACCTAAAAAGGCCAGACCTCTAGCGTGACTGCCACAATCTTCTAGATTTCCTAAAGTGCAGGAAAAGATATTGTTCAAAGGAAAATACGACTTGCAGGAAAATATAGGAAATAACCTATTTGTACAAATTGGTTTAGGGGAAAAAAGGAAAGAAGATGGGAAAAAAATAGTACTGACAGACTGAGAAATGAAACAAAGCCATAGTTCTAGTCTCACATCTCAAGTTACATGATTTTTAATATACTTTGTCTTAGAAGCAGTCAACTGGTTGATTTTGGAGAAGAGGTAATCTATGCAAAAGTCACTGTATGGTTCTTGCCTTTTCCTTCATGGATTTCATGAGGCAAACTCTTTGTAGAAGTATACATATGGAAGCTGTTATTATGAATTCCAAAATAATTCAATGTATTCACTTGGTTTGTTGTTTGAGGTTAATTCCTCTTCACTGTGAGAATTTCAATTCAGTGCTTATAATATGAACAATATAATGATGATAATAGTGTATTTGAGAATAAATCTCAAGCAACATAGTGACAGGCAAGTAGTTTCCTGCTGCTAGTGAAATATCAANAAGTCAATTGACACTCATCCGCCTCCTTTAAAAGTACTGTGTTTAAGAAAGCTTTTAATATGTATGTACATAGGTATCATGATAAGAAATTAGATTCTAGCAAAAGTTTATAATAGGGAAGAAGAAGATAGAAATTTATGGTCTATGGAATGCTTTTTTGTTTTACTTACATTATTTTGGGTGCACCAATAGTACTAGCTAGTGTCTGTTTTAACTGGCGGGTTATAAAATATTTTCAGAGTTAACCCTAGTTTGTATGAAGCATAATTGCCCTGATTATATCTTCTTATTCTTATGAATAAATGAAACTGTGTTTAAATTTACAGTTACATTTTCATTTCACACCAGGAACCTAATTTCAACTCAATAAGCCCTGAGAATAAGGCATACAATCTTGCTTAAGCCAGTTATTAATTACATTTCATAGTAAACAAAATGATTCTTTAAACTTGTATGTTGTTCCTTCCTGGTAATAGTGGATTATGTGTAGGTTTTCAACTATCCTAGATCTCAGTAAACTTTCAAAGCTGTCAAAGAATGAAGAGCTATTCAACAGGCCAGATAATATATAGGTGTTATTTCCAAAGGGCCAAAAGCATTTTAGGTTTGCCTGTATCAATGGTATCTGTAGCCAAAATTCTGACAAGAGGTACTAATGCAAACAGTAAACATTACACTACAAGAGGGCCTTCGGCTATGGAGATAGAAATTAAAGAAATTTGTCATTAAAACTTCAAACAATAAAGTGGGAAAGGACATGAATACACATTTTACAAAAGAAGACATACAAATGGCTAACAGATATATGAGACAATACTCGTTATCATTATCACTAGTCATTAGAGAAATGCAAATTAACAACAATGAGATATTATGTACGCCAGTCAGAATGTCATTAAAAGACCAAAATAAGAGATGTTGGCAGGATATGGAGAAAAGGGAACCCTTAAACACTGTTGGTAGGAGTGTAAATTAGTACAATCAGTATGAAAATAGTATGAAGATTTCTGAAATAACTAAAATCGAATTACCATTCAATCCAGCAATCTCACTTCTGGGTATCTACCTAAAGGAGAAGAAATCATTATATCAAAAGATACTTGCACCCATATGTTTATCATGGCACTATTTACAATAGAAAAGATACAGAATCAACCTCAGTGTCCGTCAATGGATGATTAGATAAAGAAAATGTGGTATATATATGGAGTGGAACAGTATTCAGCCGTAAAAAAAGAATGAAATCAATTCTTTGCAGCAACCTGAATGGAACTGGAGACCATTATCTTAAGTGAAAAAAGTCAGACACAGAAAGGTAAATACCACAATTTCTCAGTTTTAAATGGGAGCTAACTCATGTGTACACATGGACGTACAGTGTGGAATTGCAGATAATGGAGATTCGGAAGAGCGAGGGGATGGACGATGAGAAATTACCTAATGGGTACAATGTACATTATTTGGGTGATGGATACCCTAAAAGCCGTGACTTCACTACTATACAACCTGCGCATGTAGCAAAATTACACTTCTACCTGGTAAATTTATACAAAAGAAACCTCTGAATGATGTAATAAACATCTAAAGCTTCAATATAAATGTATTGTTTTATTCCTCACTAAATATTCTCTTAGCTAAAATATTTCTACTACTCTTTACTCCGAGGGGTTTGACTTCTAGCGATGCCAGAATAGAGGATACAGTGTACAGAAACAGCTGGAGAGAATTAGTAGCTCCTTTTGTCTATAGGTCTGACTACCATGTCACTTCATTCTCAGAACTCCAGAGGCTCTCCATAGCCCTTCGTGTTAATATCCAAGCCAGTCGCTTCTGTATTAATGCCTTCCACTAACTAAATCCTTTTGTCCTTTTAGGCCTCACCTACTCATAGATTGCTGGATTCAGTCCAGAGAGGGTCTCCTTACATAAGGCCAGATTTTTTTACTTATCTATATTAGAGAATATTTGATATTCCATCTCCTTGGCCTTTTGCCTATTCTAGGACCAAGTCAGGATCCGAAAGTAACATTTTGACCTAAAAGGCCAGACCTCTAGCGTGACTGCCACAATCTTCTAGATTTCCTAAAGTGCAGGAAAAGATATTGTTCAAAGGAAAATACGACTTGCAGGAAAATATAGGAAATAACCTATTTGTACAAATTGGTTTAGGGGAAAAAAGGAAAGAAGATGGGAAAAAAATAGTACTGACAGACTGAGAAATGAAACAAAGCCATAGTTCTAGTCTCACATCTCAAGTTACATGATTTTAATATACTTTGTCTTAGAAGCAGTCAACTGGTTGATTTTGGAGAAGAGGTAATCTATGCAAAAGTCACTGTATGGTTCTTGCCTTTTCCTTCATGGATTTCATGAGGCAAACTCTTTGTAGAAGTATACATATGGAAGCTGTTATTATGAATTCCAAAATAATTCAATGTATTCACTTGGTTTGTTGTTTGAGGTTAATTCCTCTTCACTGTGAGAATTTCAATTCAGTGCTTATAATATGAACAATATAATGATGATAATAGTGTATTTGAGAATAAATCTCAAGCAACATAGTGACAGGCAAGTAGTTTCCTGCTGCTAGTGAAATATCAATGCAGAATTAAAATAGGCTTAGAAAATAAATCTGTAGGTGAAACTGACACATTTCAAAGCTGACATCTTTTATTCTATCACTACATTCAGATCTAGCATAGAAATGTAACTCTATTTTTGTTTAGATCTGTTCCTTCTTGAAAACTAAATTTCTTTCAACATTAAAAGCAACACACTTGTATTTCTTAAAGTTTTACTTGGAAGCATGAAATCCATCTTATTTAACTAAAGGTTTCCTCATATTCATATTTTATTGAATTATTTAAATGATTTTATGATTAAGAGAATAAAATATATTTCAGATACATTGTTTACTGTTTAGAAATCAAGAGATTCTATAGAGGTAAGAACTGCCAAACTCTTTAGGACTTCACCTTGATAATATTTGACAGGCTTGGTATAAAAAATGTTCCCCTTAACAGTGGATACTTTTCAGAACCACACATATTTCCTAGTAACTTTTTCAAGAGAAGAGTTTTTTTAAACTTCTTTATTGTGAAATAATTTATGGACTTACATGAAGTTGCAAAATTAATAGAGTCTCATGAACCCTTCACCTAGCTTCCCTCAGAGAGATGAGCTGCAGATATAACACAGGAGATGTAGAAGTAATCACATATAATAGAATTTATAGGATGAGAATGGATGTAGCCTAACAGTTTGTTCAATACGACAATACTTAAATGATCGGTACTAAATTGATACAGTTCAGCTTGAAGGCCACTTTTATTAGGGAAGGTGAAGTAGGAATGAAGAAGTGGGACTTTTAATGGTCTGGATGGATGGATAGATAGATAGATAGATAGATAGATAGATAGATAGATAGATAGATAGACAGACTATAAAATCATCTAGGTATAAAGTTGATCTTTCTAATTTTTTATCTAGAGCTATCCAGAGCTTAAAAATTTCTCAATATTCCCAGCATCCATTTCAGTAGTGTTTTTCTTTGAATCAGTAGTTTAATTTTAATTGCCATATATAGTTCAAAAAGAGTATAATAAACATATCTAGTATCCATTATATGCTAGGCTTATAGAAGTTCCTAGATACCCAAATATGAATAAGATTTGTGCATTTCCTATGGGTGAAACACTCAAAATTTGCCAAATTAAATATATGCCCAATATGAGAGGTATTCAATGGTTTTCGTAGTAGGCATTGTGCAGAGATGTAGTATCCAAATGACAGTTTACTCTAAATACATGGGAAATGGTCACAATATGTAAGCTTAAGAATAGGATGCAAACTTATAGAGTATGATTCATTTTTATTATATTTAATTACAGGTAGTAAATATAACAAAATGTTATTTCCTTCATTCAGGCAGTAAGAGTGTGGGGGTTTATTTCACTAGACTCTTCAGTACTTTCCAGGCTTTCTACAATAAACATATGTTGCTTTTAAAATTATATATCTTTTTCTATACTGAAAAGAAAGAAGCAGTAGTTGTATGGACTGGGACTGCTAGTGAGCATAATGAGTCTTGTGAAGTACAAATATTAGCGTTTCATAGGGCTCACCCATGTCTATAAATTGTTCATCCTTCCATAACTTTAATTGCTCTTCATAAATTAAATTTATGTTTTTTTGTATTTCAAAAAATAAATTGTGAATTTATTTGATATTTCAAATTATTTTGTGTATTTCAAAAGTAAATTGTGAATTCTTAACAATTATTATTTTAAGAACAATAAGCAGCCAGACTTTTCTGTAAGTTATCCTGCAAGATGGATGTTTTTATAGGAATCAAAGAAAGAAAAAGAAGCCTCCAATAAGTTTCAAAACAAGGAATAGGAAGAAGGTGCTGGAGAAGAGCACCTGTTCTTTCCTTAAACCATTTACAGCTTTTGGCACTAGAGACACATTCGACCACCTACAAACACAGGTCTCTGATATAGAATAAATCATTTGCCCTTTGTCATCAGGACACTGGTCTATCTTCCTGATCCAGGAATGGGACAGAACTGCACTCACTTAGGTGTGTCCCTTTACTTCTGTTACTCTCTTACTGTGTAACTGATTTATTATCTGTTATTATCTGTTTATTATCTCTTACTGTGTAACTGAATATTATCTTACTGTGTAATATTTCTGTAGAGGTCCAAAGAGTGAAATCACCAAAAGATCCTGGCGTAAACTCTGGAAAGTTTATCTAAACCAGATAGAGAGAGAGAGAGATAAATTACAAATATATACATTTTTATATATATATACACACACACATATTCTAAATGTATTTCAAATATATGTATACAATTCCAAATATATATTCCAAATGTATATATAGTGTCTCTATATATGCACATTTAAATTATACATAGTTTCCACAAAATGCAGAATAATGACTATAAAATTATAATTTGAGGTAGTTTATATTTTAAGTTAATTATTAAATTATGAAGTAAACCAGTTTTTAATCTGAATCTCTGAAGACAAAGAAAAAACCCAATAATTACTTTGCTTCAGAGATCAAAATAGAATATCAGAGCTGGAAGGGACCATCTAATCCAACTACCTCATTGATTGCTTGAATCTTCTCACATCATCTACAAGGGTCATTGGCCTCCAGTGACAGATAATTTACTACTTAAAGATAAGAGTGACAGACATACATTACAGCATGGTGGCTTATGTCTGTAATCCCAACACTTAGGGAGGCTGAGGGGGAGGATTACTAGAGGCCAGAAGTTCAAGACCAGCCTGACAACATAACGAGACCTTCTCTCTACAAAAAATTAGAATATTAGCTGGATGTGGTGGTACATGGCTGTAGACCTAGCTGTTCAGGAGACTGAGGTGGGAGAATCATTTGAGCCGAAGAGTTCAAGGCTGCAGTGGACCATGATTATGCCATTGCACCCCAGCCTGTGACAGAGTGGGACCCTGTCTCTAAAAAATATAAATTAATTACTTAAAAATAAAAAGATAAGGATCGTTATTCTATCTTTCTAGGATTGGATCCTTACTTCATCTTTCTAGGAGCTTTTAATATGATTTGGATCTAGCTCTCCGTGACTTTCATCCAATGGTCTAGTTCTACTCTTTGGACTCATTTAGCTCCTATATGATACTTCTGAAATAAGAAAGTTCTGGTGTCTTGCCTGGATTTCCTTTTTAGGCTTTGTCCTTTTTGTCTATATGATGCAAGTCTCTGAATATTTTGATTTGTCTCCTCCAAATGTATTCAAGTTTGCCTGTATTTCTCCTTAAGTTTAGTACTGAAAAGTGAGTGAGGCTCTGGGTGTGTAATGACTGCATTGATGTAGAGTGAGCTATCTCCTCTTTTCCTATAGATATGAGAGCATGCAATTTTTTTTGGCAGCCTATGAGCACATTGACCTTTTGGGTAACTACTTAACAACCTCACCGTTTCATAGATAATTTCAACCCTTCAAAAATAAGAAAGATACAGTTGCTACTGGCAGACTGAATTTTTGATAACCGGTTGTAAATATTTTATAGTTTCATTCCTCCAATCTCACTTTAAGCATTTGAAGAATGATAAATTTAATTCTTCTCTTTTTTTGTTTTTGTTTGTTTCAATCTCTTCTTCTGGTATGGGAAGCAGTAGACAGAGGTGATAAATATAGAATCAAGCAAATATATGTGGTCATTTCATAAGAAGGTCCAGAGAAGGCAAAGGTTTGTTACCTAAATCATTATGCATTTTTAGAGTCTCTCTTTTAGCAGGATCTAGTTTCTCTTATTTCCAACAAAAAAAAATTATTTTATTGCAAGCTGTTGATTGAAACATAGTCTCTATTTTGAGGGTGTTTATGGTGGGTTTCTCAGCACAGTGAAAATCAAGCCTATCATTCTAAGTCTTAGTTTTGTAAAGATTATGCCATGGATTCTGCTTCTGAAATGGAGACTTTTGCACAAAATTTAGCTGTTTTAAATTCCCATGTTTATGAATCAGCATACTCTACCTAATAGGTATTTTTGTGGTGAAAATCATCTTCTTTTAATTCACTAGTTTCATATATATGAGTCTCAGAACTCTGATTTAGTAAAGTGTGACACTAATCGTACATATGTAGAGTGAGTTCTGTGCCTTTCCAAGAAACAATTGAGCTTACGACCAAAAGATAAAAGAAGTTTAGCAGGAAGTATATTGAAAATAGAACATGATTAGAAAGCCAAAAGAAATATTTAGAAGCTGTAGCAGTTTCAAGGAAATTATTATCTAAGTGCCAATTAGTTTGTATTAACCAGTCTTTAACCCTTATGATATTTGGCTCTTTCTAATTAGCTAATAATGAGCAATTAAATAGCACAATGAAAATTTGTTAGTGTAGAGCTCATCAACATAGCCCTAGAGCAAAATTCTTTTATTATTATTATTATTACTTTGTTTATTTTTAAGACGGGGTCTCACTATTTTGGCCAGGTTGGTTTCGAACTCCTGACCTCAGCCAATCCTCCTGCTTCAGCCTACCAAAGTACTAGGATGACAGACAGGAGCCTCCATGCCCAGTCACAAAATTATATTTAAGTAAATTATCCTATGCCCTGAAATAGAAATTCATTTCCCAAGAAGAGCAGTTATCCTAGAAAAATGTTTGTTCCCAGAAGAATTAAGCCTAGTGAAAATTTTCGCTATACTGTGTATGAGCCAAAAAATGTGTAGTTTTACTATAAAGAGAAGCTAGGGTATTTATGCAAGTTAATTCATTAGTAAGCGTTCTCTCAACTGCAGGCAGTAGTGATAGGCATTTATGAATTCCAGTAGGAAAAACATATGAAATGCAAATATCAACAGTATCTGCATTGAAAGAATAAGGCCATTTGTACAGTATAATACAGTATTTAGTACTGAGTGATATACTTTAAAAATGCTTACTTTGTGAAACTGATAGATAGAGTGCTAGTCTGAATTATTTTGTAGTAATTATTATAGACTGAAAGGAAAACTCACTGACAGCATTTGTGTCTAAGAAATTCCATTAAAAGAAAGCATAACAATCATATTTTGATAGGAAAGTTCTGATTTTATACTTTAAATTTTATTTTCTAAAAAATATTTCTTGTTATTTGAGCAGTAGTATTTATTTATCATTGTGATACAATAAGGTGGAGATAAAAATTTATTTTCTCCATTTTTTTATTTTATTTTATTTTTATAGGTTTATTATTATACTAATCAGGAACATGTGTGCATACGCTGCAGCTTTGCTGTAATATGTTATTTACTTGCGGCCATGTTTTGGTTTGCTGCTTGCACCATCAACTCGGTCCATTACATCAGGGTTAACTCCCAGTGCAATCCCTCCCCTCCCCCTTTCCCCATAATAGGCCCCCGGTGTGTGATGTTTTTTTTTCCCCGCTTCCGCGCTCCAAGTGATCTCATTTTTGTTTTCAGTTCCCACCTATTGAGTGAGAACATGCAGTGTTTTTTTGGTTTTCTGCCTTCTTGTGATTTTTTTTTTTTAGTTTTGCTGAGCAGAGATGGTTCCAGCTGCATCCATGCTCCCTACAAAGGACCGCAAACTCATCCTTTTTTATGCTGCGTAGTATCCCATGGATGTGTATGTGCCACAATTTTCTTAATCCAGTCTGTCACTGAGACGCTTTTTGGGTTTGTTTGATTCCAAGTCTTTGCTATTGCTGAATTAGGTGCCCAATGAAACATATGTGTGCAATGTGCTTTATTAGCAGGATGATTGTATAATCCTTTTTGGGTATATACCCAATAATGGATGGCCTGGGTATATGCTACTTCTACCTTCTAGATCCTTGAGCGAATCGCATTTTACTGTTTTTTCCATAATTGCGTTGAACTAGTTTCAATCCCACAACAGTGTTGTTAAAAGTGCTTTCCTATCTCCACTCCTCTCCATACACCTGTCTTGTTTTCCGACTTTTTTAATGATTGCTGTTCTAACTGTGTGAGATGGCTATCTCATTGTGTTTTTGATTTTGCCATTTTTCTCTGGATGCGCGAGTGATGATGAGCTTTTTTTTCATGTGTCTGTTTGCTGTATGAATGTTCTTCTTTTTTTGAAAATGGCTGTTCATACCCTGTTGCCCCACTTTTTTTGATGGGTTTGTTTTTTTCTTGCTAAATTTGTTTGAGTCTTCTTTTTTGTGGTCTGGATATTAGCCCTTTGTCAGATAGTAGATTTTTTGCCAAAAATATTTTCTTCCCATGCTGTAGTTGCGCCTGTTCACTCTCGGGTGCTTTAGTTTCTTTTGCTGCTGCAGAAGCTCTTTTCTAGTTTTAATTAGATTCCATTGTCAATTTTGTTTTGGCTTTTTGTTTGCCGTCTTTTGCTGTTTTTTAGACATGAAGTCCATTGCCCCATGCGTATGTCGCTGAATGGTATTACCTAGTTTTCTTATGGTATTAGGTCTAACATTTAAGTCTCTAGTTCATCTTGAATTAATTTTCGTATAATGTATTAGCTAATATAGAAGTGGTTCAGCTAGTGCCACAAATGAGTATCATTCAAAACAAAATTGCTGCTCTACTTCCTCACTTGAATGAAATGTAAGAACTTGTCTTTCTGGAGATGAAACCCAGAATTTAATGCCAAATAGATCCATGTGATATTTTTTCAAGATCTTAAATTCAGATTTTAGTTTTTTTTCTTTTAGCATGAGTAAGCATCATAGAAAGTTGTGCATTTATACCTTCTTTCAACAAATATTCCTTGAGCACCTACTGTGTGCAAGCACCGTACCAGTTGTAGAGGATACAGCAGTGAACAAGACAAACACGTGGTACCCACTACCACGTGGCTTCTAACTTAGCTGAAGAGACATTTAATGTATCATTACGCTATAATGAGATGTGCTATTGATAAGAAAGGAGGCGGCACAAGGAAACACTTAGAGAAACTAGAGAAAACAGGGTGGAGAGAGCTTCACACAGGTCTACACTGAGAGAAGAGTCTGCTTCTTTTTCTATTCCCCTCTCTCTTTCTCTCTCTCCTTCCCTCCTTTCCTCCCTTCTTCCCTTTAATCTCCATTCTCCCTCCATCTGTTAGAATGGTTATTCTAATTTTCTACATGTTTAATGTGTACCTTCGGTGTGTGTATGTGCTCTTGTAAAATAGTATTGTTTTATATAACTCATAAATGTATTTGTGTATGCTTTTTAATTTAGATTCTCTTTTTACTTTTCTGATTGAGTACTGTGGTTTTCAGATCCTCTTCCTGGTTTTATTCCTGTATTTCTAATTGTTGCATTGTACTCTGTGGTATTCATTTACTGCATTTTTCCTCGCTGTTCTTCTGATGCCAGACGTCCAGATATACTCCAACTCCTGCCATCACAAATAACATTGAGTTGAATATCTTCATATATCTCTACTTAAGAGCCTGGGTGAGAATGTCTTTTGGATTTACAGAGTCGAGCCTTCAATGTGTGTTTAATTAATTTGGGGCCAAGGTCTGACAGCTTCTTCATCAGATTGCCTGCTTTCATCTACCTACCTACTGGCAGTGCGTCAGGATCCCTGTATCGCAACATTTCTGCCAAAGATTGGTATTACTTCCTAATTTTTAACATGCCAATATCAGTACATCTAATATCAGCATTAGTGATGGCTAGCATAAGTGACAGCAATTAGTGATATATCATTGTTTTGTTAACTTGTGTTTCTCTGATAACTAATGAGTCTGAAAATCTTTTCACACAAGTCAATCTTTCAGTGTGATCTTATGTAAATTTTCTATTCCTAACCCTTACTCATTTTTATTGGGGTTTCTATCTTTATCCTTTTGGTTTTTGAGTATTTCTGATATTAATACCTTCTTTGACTTGAGACATTATAAAATCTTGCTAGCTGTAATCTGGAAGGTTTTATTGTTGTTTTCATTTGGAATGTGATGCGGTAAAATCTGGAAGAATCTAGAATACCACAAAGCAAGACTCTTCACTATTAAGGCAGTATAGGCATAGTGCCAAGAGCCAAAGATCTCCAAATGGTCTTTTTTCACAATGACTACGTTATTTTTCAGCCTGCTTAGAGTACTTTCCCATGGCGAATAATCAGTATTAGGAGAATTTCTTTCATTCTTTTTTTTTTCAAATGAGCAAAATGCTCCTATAGACCCTTTTTACACTTGAATCTTTGTTGCATATAATTTATCTGTAATCTTCAGACATTGTGGCTCCAAAATTCATGTGTTGGGGCAAGCTTTCTGCAAATATTTTACCAAAATTATGAGCAATTAAGGTTTTTGATATTATAAATATTACTGGGCATTATTTACTTTCTATGCTCTTACAGCTTTTCAAAATCTTTATGGTGATTTATAATCAGTGACATTTTTTCTTTAACATCTTTAAATCAAGACTGAATGTAAAATTAAAGACGTTTTCGAGCTATACTACATATAAAATACGGCTTTAGACATAGGGTGGGGACATGAAGGTGAATGGAAATACATTTTTAAAACATAACAATCTTGCTCTTGAAGTTCAGTTGGATATATTCACTCACTCATTAGCAAAAATCATTTCTTGACCATCTAGTATATGGCACAAAAATTGTCTGACCCAGAATGGGTGTTCAATAAATACTTGGTGAATCAGTGAATAAATAGACATATTATAACATAGTGTTTGATACTATTTGGTAGAGGCAGACTCCGGATGGTATGGAATCTCAGAGAAGAGGCATCTACTCCGACCTAGAGAGACTGGGAATTGTTCCCTGAAAGATACCTGAACATATTAGTAGAAAATGTCCAGGTAAAGAGAAAAGGAGCAAAGAGGACATTCCAGGTACCTCACCTTCACAAACATGTAGGAGTTAAGAACCTCTGATATGCAAGACAACTCACATAATTCGGTATTACTGAAGCTTAGTGTGAGAAACAAGAAGAAGCAACAGATAAACACGGATAACAGGTGTGCCTTTTAGGCCAAGGAAAGGGAAACTGCTGAAAGCTTTTTAAGCAGAAGAGTGATGTGGCCTAAGCTGCCTTTTAAATACATCATTCTGGCTTCATGAAGGGTGAATTGGAAAGTATTTAGATTGGAGGTGGAACAACAGAATGGTAATATTTTTAATAATAGACATTAGAGATTGTGAGGCCCTGAATTAGGGATTAAGAAGAATTGATTTTATAGATATTTAGAAGGTATGAATTAGGGCTTGGTGATTGATTAGATATGGATGGGAAGTTGAGGAAGAGGTAGAATTCAAAGGTGACTCCCAGTTTTCTACCTTGGATGACTGAATGAATGAATGGTGCTCTCACTGACTAAGTGAGAGAACACAGAATTAGGAGCAAGTTTGGCAAAGAAAATAAAGCACTTGCGGATATTCTGAGTTTTGATACCTCAGGAACTTTCAAGTAATGATGTGTAGTGGGCCTCTGAATAAGAAATATTAAATAATAATAAAGTGTAAGGGTGGCAAAATTTTATCTCCATTCTTTTTTTTTTTTTTAGAAGGATCTCTCTCTGTCACCCAGGCTGGAAGGCAGTGGCTTGATCTCAACTCACTGCAACCTCCGCCTCTTGGGTTCAAGCAATTCTCCTGCCTCAGCCTTCCGAGTTGCTGGGACTACAGGTGCATGTCACCACGCCTGGCTAATTTATTGTATTATCTACTAATAGAGACGGGAGACAGGTATTCACCGTATTGCCCAGGCTGGCTTGAACTCCTGAGCTCAGGCAGTCTGCCCACCTCAGCCTCCCAAAGTGCTGGGATTATAGGCGTGAGCCACCATGCCCAGCCTTATCTCCATCTTTTTAGGGTTATGGCTGGGCCCAAGAATTAAATTGGCGCAAGACAGATTAACAGGACAAATGTATATAAATTTATTTAATACAAGTTTTATATAATTAAAAGACTTTTTATGAAAATATAGAAATTTACATAGTTGTAGGGATAAAATGCTTAGCTCTTTAAATATTGAGAAGATTTCTTTTCTTAAGTAATCAAAGACCTAATATGAAGATAACATAAAGCACAGAAAATTATTTTATAAAACATGAAATATTTGTTTTTTAGGTAGGTAATTTTAAAAGTAAAGAGAAATCTTTCAAAATGTTTTCTACCAAGAGCAGACCAATACTCCAAAAAACACTTCATCTTTTAACGAAGACCAAATTCCAAAGTCTTATAGTGAATTTATTAAATTTAGTCTGCTTGAACATGCAAGATTCTCTCTTGTTTTTTCTTTTCAACTTTTTATATGCATTCACTTTTAATGTTTGATTCACTGATTGATTCTGAAACAACCTTTGAATAACCTTTAAACCTAAACAAATTACTCTTTCCTTAATAAAAATATCTTTCCTATGTTCAGCTTTTCTTATCAAAAATATATCTTATTTTCCTTCTAAGCTTTGTATGTAGCATTGTTTTCTGTTATTATTACTTGTAGCTTTAATTACATACATCAATTAGAATTTTTAACTCTTAGTAATCTTAATTTCTAGTGAAAATTAGAAAACTAAGAAGTAATTATGAACTGATATATAACATCATTCTACATATTAACACCATTTTATAATTTCTAGAAATATGTTTGATGATAGTACAGTTTTTCACTGTGGCACAGGATGTGTTTGCTAACAGACCCAAATGTCCTTTGTTCTGTAATAAGAAGCCCAAAGTTTATAAGCTTAAACTTACATTTCACAATGAATATTTTTCAGTATTATGTCCTATTTGGAAATGATATAGATACTTAACAAATATCCATCATTTAATTTAACTTAGTATAACTTTAAAGTTTTACGCTGCCAAAAGATTTTGAAAATAATTTTAAGTAGACATACTCTAAAATATATAATTATTGAAAAGTTTATTTATAAACTTCTATCGCACTTACATTTATTTAATTTACTTAGTTTTAACAATTATCTTTGAATTGTTCATGAAAATTTCATGAAACACTAAACAAAGCTAATCATTGTCTTATATTTTCCTATAGATAAATCAGGCAAATATTTTAAAATCACGGACACAAAGAACCTAAAACTAAGACATGTGGATCTTTTAATTCTTTTTATTTTTTCGTTGTTGTTTTTGTCATACATTAAGCAAATTATTTTGATTGTATGTTTTGTTCTTAGGTTGAATTTATTGAATTTGTAATTCTACAATCTTAAACATAAGCTTTTTTTTTTTTTTTTTTTGAGATGGAGTTTTGCTCTTGTTGCCCAGGCTGGAGTACAATGGTGTGAACTTGGCTCACTGCAACCTCCATCTCCTGGGTTCTAGCAATTCTCCTGCCTCAGCCTCCCAAGTATCTGGAATTACAGGCGCCCACCACCACACCTGGCTAGTTTTTTGTATTTTTAGTAGAGATGGGGTTTCACCATGTTGGCCAGGCTGGTCTCGAACTCCTGACCTCAGGTGATCCACTCGCCTGTGTCTCCCAAAGTTCTGGGATTACAGGCGTGAGCCACTGTGCCTGGCCAACATAAGCAATTTTATTAGTAAATTCAGGTAGAATAAGTTGTATGTCTGCATTATATTTAATGTTGACAACTCTGAAGACAAACCTTCTTTAAACTAACACGTTTAAACCAACTTTTTATTTATCAAAGATTACCCCAGATCACATGATCTTGAAAACTTAAAACTCCTCATTGAGGTCTGAGGAGATGGGACTGGATTTTGCAAAGGTAGTTTAAGCCAGGGACTCAGAGAGCCAGAGGATCTTCTGGGGTTGGCAGTCAGGGACAGAGAGTTGGAGGTTAAGGGGAGCATAGATGGGTAGAAAAGGAGAATTTTTGGCGGGTGTGTATTTTAGCTTTTGTTCTAAGTCTGATTTCTATTTAATCTTGCTAAGGGTGTCCCTAAGGCTAGCCATCACATTTTTTGTGTCCTCTTTTTAATTTAATCTTTACATAGGTACCAATGAGACAATTTCTTAGGATGTGAGCTCTCTAAAAATAATAATAATAATAATAAAATAAATTTTAAAAAAACTTTAAATACAACAGTCAAAATCTTCAAAAGTATACCTATTTGAATTGTGATTCAAAATCAATAAGCCTTTTTTATGGTTCAAAATCAATTATCCGTTTATGGCATTATTATGGATGTATGCATTATATCCCAAAGATGGTACAGAAGATGCAGTTCGCCTCAAGATCCAAAGTTTTTGCTAAAAAACCAAAGAAACTCATTGTTAACAAGGCAACAAAGGTTGAGACAATCAAGACAAATTCTTCTAAGTGCTGGCAGAGTCGCAAAAAGAGACACTCCATGTTTCAGACCCCTGGCCAGCTAGCTAGCTGCCTGATGCAAGCCTGAGAACTTGTGCCTCTGTCATGGTGGAAACCACAGAGAATATTTTCACTGATCACAAAGTCTAGTTTTCAAGACATAAAACAAGACAAAAAGAGAATCTCATTCTATGATTTTCCTCCTTAAGAGAAACCACACAAAAGACAGAGACAAGGAAAACAAGGACTATTTGTGGGAGGCTGTGGCTCGATAAGCAATGGCTACCCAGAACCAAATTCACAAGAGTCACAATTGAAAGAACTAATTCTTACAAATGTTTTTCTCCTGCCAATCCAGATTTGGAAGGAAGGAACAAAGAAAATATTTTTTTAAATATTTTTTAATATTTAAAAAATATTAAAACTTTTCTCTCTCTATGAGGCATTCTAGACAGAGATCCAGGAGGGCTGATTTTGGTAGGAATTTCTACCTTCTGGCTTTTGTCAGTTCTCCTGGGATCCTATCCTCAGGGTCTGGAGTGAGTGGGGCATCCCAGCCTTTTAGGTCCAGTCCTCATCACCAGAGCCTGCCAAGGGAGCACAATTCCACCACCATCTTCTTAGGGTCCTGGATGGGCCCAAGAATTGCACTGATATTAAATAGATTAATAGGAGAAAAGCATACAAATTTATTTAATACAAATTTTACATGGCAGGGGAACTTTCATAAGGAAATAACCCAAAGAAGCAGTTAAAGTCAGTTACTTATATAATGAATTGAACAAAGAATAGTAAACTATGAAGAAGCAACTAAATTATGGAGGAAGGCTTAAAATATAACTGTTATTTTAACAAGATCTATATAGGATTTTCTTGGTTCAAATTTCCCATTCTTGATGATGAGATGTAAAAGGAGGGCATCTTTCACATGGGAATTTCATCTTCTATTTTTAAGAAACAACACTGTTAGAGTGATCTTTTCCACCAGCTGCCACTCAAGTGTCTTTAACTGAAATCATCAGTATGCCAGAGTGGTAAATTTTTAACTACTTCAGCAGGTAGTGTGTGATAAACTCCCAAAGAATGAGTAAGAGAAAGGAATTTCAGAGTAGGAAGGGATGCCTGTGGTTCAGTGGATTCAGAGAGCTGGTGGAACTGAACTGAATCTTGAAGGATGGACAATATATCAATAAGCAGAGATACAGGAGAACATTCTATGAGCAGCACACAATAATGTCTTTAACAGGCTCCGTATATGCAAGGCTGCTGGGACCATAAGCCTAGGGTTGGGAGGAAAGCAACTTGAACTGGGTGGTGTTGGAAATGCCATGGAGTTGGGCCCCCTTCCTGAAGACCCTGACTTGAAGTCTAAAGTGTGCTTTAAAGAGGAATGTCATGAACCTGGGTCCTACTTGGAGAAAGGAGGTAGGGAATGGCATGACAAGAGAAATTGTCTAGAACTGTCAGTGTTCAGACTCAGACTAGAAGCCCTATCATGATTCTGAAGGTCCAGAGGCTAAGAGCATGAGGAATCAAATAGCTTTCAGCCCCAGGATATAGGAATGGTCAGGGCAGGGCTTAGTCTGACAGGAAGAAGTTTTGGACAGGAAGATACATTCTACAACTTACTAATGGATCCAAATGAAGAGAAATAAATGAGAAGCAAAGGGGTATGCTGAGTGGGGAGGTGGGCAGCGAATAGAGAGACTTAGTTAAAACTGTGTGTGTTGAAAAGTAGGAGTAAAATTGGAAAGCTCTTTGGTTGGAAGCCCTGAATTCCAAGATTGGTAGATTAGATTTTGTCCTGTCAATTCACTTAATAGTTTTTTGTTGTTGTTTTCCTTAGAAAGAAACTTATTTTATAAATATATATATTCTAGGAAAATAAATCTGGCAGAGATGTCTAGAAAGGATTAAAACAGAGAAACCGGAGGCAGGAATGCCAGTGAGCAGACTGTGAAGGAATCCAAGCACAAAGTAGTAAGGTCTAGGGCCATGGCATGAGGCGTGGAAATTGAAAAGAGGAAAACTTAACATATGTATTTTTAAATCTGAGTTGGTGCCAGAGTCAATAGTCATTTTTACCTTAAAACTATGCCAGTGTGAGGCCGGGCGTGATGCTCACACTGTAATCCCAGCACTTTTGGAGGCCAAGGAGGGTGGATCACTTGAGCCAGGACTTGGAGACCAGCCTAGGCAACATGTTGAAACTCAGTCTCTCCAACAAAAAAAAAACACACACACACACACAAACACTAGCTGGGCGATGCTCATGGCACGCACCTCTGGTCCCAGCTACCTGAGTGGCTGAGGTGGGAAGATCACTGGAGCCCAGGAGGTCGAGGCTGCAGTGAGCCATGATCTTGCCGCTGCACTCCTGCTGGGTGACGAAGGGAGACCCTGTCTCAAAAACAACAACAAAACCTAGCCAGTATGTACTAAAACAAAGGTTGTTTTGTTTTGTTTTCTCTCAACTTTTAGGTTTAGAAGGTACATATGTAGGTTTGTTACATGGGTAAATTGCATCACTGGGGTTTGGTATACAAATGATTTCGTTACCCAGATAGTGGGCATAGTACCCAATAGGTAGTTTTTTAAACCTTCTCCCTCCTCCCACCTTCTCCCCTCAAGTAGGCCCTGGTGTCTGTTGTTCCCATCTATGTGTCCATGTGTACTCAATGCTGAAACAAAGCTTTAATCCTAACATAGGAAGTAACTTTTAAAACATAATTAGATATGTGCGCTTTGTCTTATTCTTTTTGTGGGAAATTTTTAATTGCTGCATAGAATTCAGGGCTTTCCAAGCTAATTTAGTAACAACTTAGGGTTTCTGTATTTTTTCAGAACCATCACAAAATTCTAAAAAGATTCTCAAAATAAGTTTTAAGTCTCTTCAATTGAATGTATGTCATTAATGATATCTAGGAGAAGAATATGGTCATAAAAGCTAATGCATAACTGAGGAATGTAAAAAATTAGGCATCATAGATTTAAATGATATTGAATTGACACATCTTAGAAATGCAAGATCTTATGTTTCTATTATATTTAATTAAGTAGCTAGAAAATTACACAGTTAATTTAGTGTATTCGGGCTTAAAAAATTATCCAGGCTTCTAGTACTGAACCCTTTAAATGATGAAATGAGAAACATGTTCACTTTTGATTTGCTTCCTGATAAGTGGAGATATAAAAATGAGTTTGGAGCATCTATTTTCTTTGGTGATGTGAATGAGTTACAATTCCATTTTGTAGAGCTTTTAAGTATCAAAATAGAATTTGTAATGATTTAGAATGCTAATGTAGAAAATTAATTTCAAAAGCTACAATCCACAGTAATAGTAGTCAGATGACTCATTCAGCTCTATTGCAGAAGCTAGTATTAACAGTTTTCATTTTAAAATATTTTCTTTAGAAGAAGAATGAAATAAGAGTTGAAGTATGCCTGTTGGTAATACGTAGTTTCTTTATTAGAATTTGTTTAGATTAAATAGTGTCCTTAGAAGCAAATCAGTGAGCTTATCATTATGGTAGGCCCTGGAAATTAGAATAACATCATTAATAAAATGGAATTTTTGCCTTTAGGAAACTTGAAGTCTTATGTATATAAAAATACAATAACAAGTGTGTTTTTAAGAGATTATATAATTTACCTTTGTTTAAACTGAAAGCATGATACTCAGAATTGGTATAGACATACCAATTTTTAAAAGAGCAGACGTGCTTAGGACATATTTAACTTACGGAAATTCACTTTACAGCTGAATTTCATCATACAAAAAAACATGGTATATTGGGACAGCAAAACTGTGCAAGATTTTTTTAAAATCTTAGAATAGATCTAAATAATCCTAAGTGAATTCCTTAAAGTTTTTAAAAGAGACTGGTGAAAGCTTTTGAAAGCACTGTAAAGCTAAAGATTACAGGACACTTTATCTTGAAGCATACTATACAAAAACCGTACCACAGACTGGGTAGCTTAAACAACAGATATTTAATTTTCTCATAGTTCCTGAGGCTGACTGCAAGTCCAAGATCAAGTGTCCAGCATGATTGGTTTCCTCTGAGACCCTCTCCTTGGCTTCAGATGGCCATTCTCTTGCTGCCTCTTCACATGGCCTTTCCTCTGTTCCAGTCCATCCCTGCTGTCTCTTCTTATAAGGACACCAGTCATATTGGGTTAGGGCCCCATTCTAATGCCCTGTTAGCCTAATCACCTCTTTAAATACTATCTCTAAATATGATTATACTCTGAAGTACTAGGGGTTAGGACTTCAACATATAATTTGGAGGAACACAATTTAATCCCATAACACATGTGAAGAGATATAAATCACAATAAATTTTCTCCACTTGAGTAGGAATAAGTATGGAATGAATTGTAAAGGATAGTGTCTCCACTTAAAGACTCTCATGACTCTGGAAGTGCAAGATGTTGGGAAGTGTGTTTCCTAAATATTTAGAAGAAAAGTGTAATTGATTCCCTTCACGTGAAGTTGTATTCATAGACAGATTATACCAGTACTTTCTCAAGACACTTTCAAATCTAAGATATTGTCATTCCTCCCAGTCCCTCAAATACAAAATGATATATCAGGCCTAGAAACATGAGAACATTTATAGTAGTAGTACATTTAGTATAAAATAAATATCAAGTTATTTTATCAGAAATAAATTAATTTCAGGAAAATAAAATAATATACTTTTCATACCAAAAAATTTTATCATGTAATGTATTATGTGCAGAAAAGAATTAAATTGGAAAAGATGTGTGAAAAAGCTTTTAAGATAGTAAATTTCTTAAACTTCTAGTTTTGTCATGTCTCATAAATATATTATGGCCCAAACACAGAAATGATCTCTAAGTGAAGATACTAAGTGAAGAGAGCAACTAAGGATCATTTAAAACCAGTTGAATTTTTAATACAAGTTTTAGGAGTTATTAGACATGGAACTAGACACTGTACTTTTT